>NC_072379.2:132180000-132487500 GCF_028885625.2 Pongo pygmaeus
CTGCTTATAAAAAGCAACACTTGGAAACTTTTTTTTTTTTTTTTTTAGATGGAGTCTCCTTCTGTCACCCAGGCTGGAGTGTAGTGGCACAATCTTGGCTGACTGCAACCTCCGCCTCCCTGATTCAAGCAATTCTCCTGCCTCAGCCCCCAGAGCAGCTGGGATTACAGGAGCTTGCCAACACGCCCGGCTAGTTTTTATGTTTTTAGTAGAGACGGGGTTTTGCCATGTTGGCCAGGCTGGTCTCGAACTCCTAACCTCAGGTGATCCACCTGCCTCGGCCTCCCAAAGTGCTGGGATTATAGGCATGAGCCACCATGCCCATCCTGGAAACTTTGTAAATCACAGAAAAGTGTAAAAAAAAAAATTACGCATGTTATTGACTCTCAAAACAACTTTGCAATAACCCCAGAGATGTATTTTCAACAAAATTAGTACCATACTTTAGTAATAATAGCTGATATTTACCACGTGCCGATAATGTATATCTCACGTATTCTTACAATAACTCTCTACGTGAAGTACAATGACCACCTGCTTTACAGATAAAGAAACTGAGGCAGAGTAAAGTTAAGTAACTTGCCCTAGGTAATCTAGCCAGGAAGTGGAAAGCTGGGATTGAATCTAGGCCATCCTGCTACACAAACTGCATTTTTTTTTTTAAGGTGTGGTGAAAAACATGTAACATAAAATTTACCACTTTTGACTACTTTAAAGTTTATAATTCACTGACCTTTAATACATTCACAAGCTATGCAACCATTGACTGTAGTTCTAGAACATTTCATCACTCCAAAATGAAACTCTGTATCCATTGAGCAGTCATTCCTCATTTCTTCCTGCCCTGCAGCCCTGGGCAACCACTGATCTGCTTTCTGTCTGTATGAATTTGCCTATTCTGGATATTTCAGATAAATGGGGTTATACACAATATGGCCTTTTGTGTCTGGCTTTTTTCGGTTAGCATGTTTCGAAGATTTATCAATATTGTAGCATATATCAGTACTTTTTTCATTTTTATGTGTGAATAATATTACATAGTGTGGATATAGCACATTTTGTTTATACCACACTGATACAGTCATACTGTTGCAGTTCATTGATTGTTAAACATGTGGATTGCTTCCACCTTTAGGCTATTTTGAATGGTGCTTTCATGAATGTTTGTGTACAAGTTATTTTCCGAACACTTGTTTTCAATTCTCTTGTGTATATACCTATGAGTGGAATTGCTGGGTCATATGGTAACTTTATGTTTAATTTTTTAAGGAACCACCAAATTGTTTTCTGCAATGGCTGAACCATTTCACATTCCCAAGAGAAATGCACAAGGGTTCCAGTTTCTCCACATACTTGCCAACATTTATTTTCCATTAAAAAAATTATAACCAACCTAGTGGGTGTGAAGTGGTATCTCATTATGGTTTTGCATTTTCCTATAATGATTAATGATGTTGAGCATCTTTTTATGTGCTTTCTGGCCATTTGTGTATCTTTTTTGGAGACATGTCTATTCACATCCATTGCCTAGGTTTTAATTTTTATTTCCTTTTGTGTTGAGTTGTAAGAGTTCTTTACATAGTCTAGATACAGGACTCTTATCAGATACTGTATGTGATTTGCTTTTATTGTCTCCCATCCTGTGCCTGTCTTTTCACTTTCTTGAAAAGTGTACTTTGATGTATGAGGGTTTTTAATTTTAATAAAGCCCAATATATCTATTTTTTCTTTTGTTGCTTATGCTTTTGATGTCATAGCTAAGAATCATGAAAATTTACCCTTATATTTTGTTCTAAGAGTTTTATCTCTTATATTTAGGTATTTGATCCACTTTTAGTTAATTTTTGCATATTGTATGAGGTAGGGTCCATCTTCACTTTTTTGCTTATGCTTATCCAGTTTTCAACACCATCTATTGAGGAGACTATTCTTTCCTTATTGAATGGTACTGTCACCCTTGTTGAAAATCAACTGACCGTTCGGGTGTGGTGGCTCATGCCTGTAATCCCAGCACTTTGGGAGGCCAAGGTGGGCAGATCACCTGAGGTCAGGAGTTCAAGAACAGCCTGGCCAACATGGCAAAACCCCGTGTCTACTACTTGGAAGGCTGAGGCACGAGAATTGCTTGAACCTGGGAGGCAGAGGTTACAGTGAGCTGAGATTGAGCCACTGCACTCCAGCCTGGGTGACAGAAAGAGACTTCGTCTAAAAAAAAAAAAAAAAAAAGAGAAAGAAAATCAATTGATCATAGATGAATAGGCTTATTTCTGTATGGCTTATTCTACTATATTTATCTATGTGTTTGTTTTTATGCAAGTACCATGCTATTTTGATCACTGTGGATTTTTAGTAAGTTTTGAAATCAGGAAGTGTGAGACCTCCACATTGATTTTTTTTTCCAAGATTGCTTTGGCTATTTGGGGCTCTTTTAATTTCCACATGAATTTCAGGATGAGTTTTTCTATTTCTGCACAAAAAGCCTAGTGAATTTTGATCGGAATTACATTGAATTTGTAGTTAGCTTTGGGGAGTTTGGCCATCTTAACAATATTAAGTTTTCCAAACCATGAACATGGATGTCTTTCCATTCATTTGAGTCTTCTTTTATTTCTTGCAGCAATGTTTTGTAGCTTTCAGTGTAGCAGTCTTTCACTTCCATGGCTAAGTTTATTTGTAGGCATTTTATTCTTTTTGCTGCTATTGGAAATGGAATTGTTGTGTAAATTTCCTTTTTGGATAGTTTATTGCCAGTTTACAGAAATACCAGTGATTTTCTGTTGCTATTGATTTTGTATTCTGCAACTTTGCTGAATATTTTATTAGCTCTAATAGTTTTTTGTGTGTATTCTCTAGGATATTCTCTATATAAGATCATATCATCCAAAAATAGATATTGTTTTATTTCTTCCTTTCCAATCTGGATGACTTATTCATGTTCTTGCCTCATTGCTCTGGCTATAACTTGCAGTACTTTGTTGAATAGAAGTGGCAAAAAAATGGTTACCCTTTTTTTGTGTCTAATATTAGTGGGAAGGCTTTCAGTTTTTCATTGACTATGATGATTGCTGTGGGTTGTTCATAAGTACCCTTTATAGCCTGTAAGAAGTTCCCTTTTATCCCTAGTTTTCTGACTGTTTTTATTGTGAGAGTGTTTTGGATTTTGACAAAGCTTTTTTCTGCAACAGTTGAGATGATCACACTTTTTATCCTATGTCCTGCATTCTTTTTTATTTTTTTTGAGACAGAGTCTCGCTCTGTCGCCCAGGCTGGAGTGCAGTGGCGCGATCTCGGCTCACTGCAAGCTCCGCCTCCCGAGTTCACGCCGTTCTCCTGCCTCAGGCTGCCGAGTAGCTGGGGCTACAGGCGCCCGCCACCACGCCCGGCTAATTTTTTGTATTTTTTTAGTAGATACGGGGTTTCACCGTCTTAGCCAGGATGGTCTTGATCTCCTGACCTCGTGATCTGCCCGCCTCGGCCTCCCAAAGTGCTGGGATTACAGGCATGAGCCACTCGGCGCCTGGCCTGTCCTGCATTCTTAACCACTAGGCCCAACTGCCTCTCCCTTTCTCTATGAATTATTTAATTTTATAGCCCACTTTTTGTACTTATACTATAAAAAAAAATATATATATATATATATATTTTTTTTTTTTTTTGAGGCAGAGTTTCCCTCTGTTGCCCAGGCTGGCGTGCAGTGTGCAGTGGAAAGATCTTGGCTCATTGCAACCTCCGCCTTCTAGGTTCAAGCAATTCTCATGCTTCAGCCTCCCAAGCAGCTGGGATTACAGGCACGCACCACCATGGTCTGGCTAACTTTTGCATTTTTAGTAGAGACAGAGTTTCACCATGTTGGCCAAGCTTGTCTTAAACTCCTGGCCTCAAGTGGTCTGCCTGGCTCCGCCTCTCAAAGTGTTGGGATTACAGGTGTGAGCCATCGCACTTGGCCCCAAAATCTTATTTTCTTTAAAAGCCATTAAAATTATGATTTCCAGAAGCTATATGTTATTTCCTCATTTGAATGTTACATAATTTATTTAATACTTCTGTGTTATTTCAAAAATGTCAATACTCTATATTTCTTTAGGAACAAAGTCCCTAGAACTGAAATTATTGGGCCAAAGGTTATGAATACTTTTAAGTTATCATATCGTGTGTGTGTGTGTGTGTGTTATCTTCAACTAATTTTTAAAAATGTGAACTTCTACCAGCTCGATGTCTATTTAATAAAAGTAGTTGATGTGTTCTGAGCTTGCTGCTCCACAACTCCATGACCTCTGAGTTAGTTTGCTTTCTATTCCTTTAAGTTCTTCAATCTTTATTGCTACTGAGCAGGCCACCTCCTTCCTTACTTTTAAATTATTATTATTCTTGTTCCTCAGTCTAACCACTTTCCACGCACATTCTGGTCTTGTTTGTTTTGTTCATTTGGTCTTATGAATTAATGACTAAGCCAAAGGAACCAAATGCAGGAAATACTAAAAACTTACCGGTAAAAGTATTAACACAAACGTGCATTAGTACTAAGTATTTCATTTAGCTTGAAAAAAAAGGAATCTGCAGTGTGGTCTGTTTGTTTTTCGCTTATACTGTCTTTTCTTCATCAATATTCATTTGTTTATTCCTGTGCGTGTGGTTTTAGGACTATCTGGAAATATAGGACATTGGGAAAAATTGAACTCCACACAAACCTAACGTAGAAACATTAGTTTTACAGAATACTAAAGAAAAGCATTCTGCTTATATTCATTTTCGTATTTTATTGGATTTTTAAAAAAATCACTTGCGCTTAAGGCAGAAACTTCGCACACAGACATCCAGCAGAGAACCCCTCTTTCATTTAAATACAAACACTAACACATTTTGGCATCATCAGATAAATTTGATTTAAAGCCTGACAAAATTCTAAAAGCAAGGAAGCCGAAAAAAGCTCGAAGTCAGAATAAAGATAAATGAAGACACTCATTACAAGACTTATGAAGTTGCAGCTGGTTTAGCTTTCCTGCGCGCCCACGAGACGGAGAAGGAAAACTACGACTCCCAGAGTGCTTAGAGCGAACACGCGCGTCGTGGCCTCAAAACTTGCTCCCTTAGTCCCGCCTCCTCACTTCAGTGATTGGATTTTCCACTTCCGCGCCTCTGGAATTGTCTTCACCCATTGGTGGAGACTCCAGCGGGGTCAAATACAGAATTTACGCACCCTTGGCTTCCTTGGAGCCTAGCGGCTCTCCCCGCGTCCAAGATGGCGGCAGAAGCAGCTGGTGGGAAATACAGAAGCACAGTCAGCAAAAGCAAAGACCCCTCGGGGCTGCTCATCTCTGTGATCAGGTGAGGGAGGCAGGAGGCAGGGTCTGGGGACTGGGGGCAGCGGCTCGACCTCCGCTTTGGAAGGGAGAAGGGTTAGCTGGGTCCCACCCTGCTCTCCCTTCCCTTTCCTCCTTGCCTCCCGCAGCCCCTCCCCAGGGCTCTAACCCCTCCCCAGGGCCCCAGCAATTTCCCCCCACCTTTTTTTTCTGGGGTTAGCTATAGAGAGAGGAGCCCCGCCTCAGTCTTTTCTTTAGGGGCAGCACCTTCTATTACAGTCCCGGGATCCCAAAGCACGCTATTTGGGTTTGGTAGAGAAAACCAGGTGTAAAGGTGTGTTTATTGATTCCTAAAATGCTTATTTATTTTGCGTCTTGTTTCCTGGACTTTGGGGTGTAAGGCCTTGGAGTCCGGAAACTCCTGTCACGAGTTGCAGATTTGTGTTTTCACACTCTGGATACTTTCAACCACCTGTGCGTGGCCACAGCCACAAATACAAGAATCTGCAGTGAGCTGGTAGGAGGACTGGGTTTGAAGGCACACATCGGTTTTCAATTTTTTGCTCTGCCTCCGTATTCTGGTCCATTCCTTAAAAAACAACCAAACCAATTTCAAATTATCCTTCATGCACTGCTCCTCTGCACCTCCCAGAAGATTAGGGTGGGGGTGGAGTGGGAGTGGTGGATCTTTTAGGAGCTTTTTTTAAAAAAGCGAAATATAGTGAGGATGGGGGAACCCTTTCAAGAACCTTGGATATGATACAGGTACTGACTAAAACCAATCTAAATAAAATTTATTATGGTACGTTTTTTACGTTGTTGGCATTTGAATTTCAACTTATTTATTTTTCATAAACAAACACTCTTATTTTTCCCCACCTATGCTAAACTTTTGTTTGAGTTCTTGCAAGGCTCCTGGAATGTGTTGATCATCTTTTCAAAACCCAGGGCCCAACATTATCTGGTAGGTACTAAGCACTTCAATGAATGAATATATCAAACCATTAGAACAGCTTAGCACTCACTGACAAAGACACATCTTATGGGTCTTATTTAGGAGGCTTTAAGATTATGGCCTATTAAATCATTACTTTAATTTTCTTTTGGGCTTAAGAGAAAAAAATCTCTGTGTGGAAATGCTTATTATACTTGGTAGGCCATACAGAGGAAGTGCTGTTGTATTGTGACTCTGTAGGCCCACATTCTCGCTGTGACAATGCGCAGGTAGTGTAGATGTATCTCATTATACTAGAATTCCAATAAGAATGTTTGTTGTTTCCCATCTGAATTTCCTGTGGAATTAGAATACCAGGACATTATTTGGATCCTTTTTTGAACTTGTTTTTTCTACCTTATAGTCAACATTTATTTAAACGATAGGTATTTAGTGCCAGTTGATAGTATGGCGTCTGGCACGTATTACATATTTAATAATATTTGTTGACTGAATGAGTAAATGCCCTGAGTTTTGCAAAGATGAAGCAGGCACAGTGTTACCCTTGAGGAGAGTATAGTTTACCTGGGGGATAAAACATGTCAGTAAAAATGATGACATAAGACTACGAGAGAGACATGTTACGGAAATCCAGGAGGAGTGGCTGTTTCTAATGAAAGTGAAATGTGTCATCTCATCTGTGTACTTTTGATTCTCCAGGCTGTTCCCATTTCTTTTATGCTATTTGTATTTTCTTCAGGGCCAGTTGAATTTACTCTAAATGTCATATTTTTGAAAACAGCATGAAAGCCAACCTAAAGCTTTTTTTACTAATGCTAATTCAGAACATACATTGCCTTTGCTTGACCATTCCTTAATGTTCTCCAGGAGGAATCCCCTACTACTTGATGGCTAAGATTTTGTGGTTATCCATCCATCTCTTATGCCAGTTTATTAATATATGACCTTCATTTTATCACTGTGATTTAGGCCTAGGCATTTTTTACTTTGATCTCTGTTGTGCATTATATTGCTTTTCTTTTCTTTTTTTTTTTTTTTTTTTTTTTGAGACAGAGTCTTGCTCTGTCCCCAGGCTGGAGTGCAGTGGCGTGATCTCGGCTCACTGCAACCTCCGCCTCCTGGGTTCAAGCGATTCTTCTGCTTCAGCTTCCTGCGTAGCTGGGATTATAGGCGCGCGCCACCACACCCACCTAATTTTTGTATTTTTGGTAGATACAGGGTTTCACCATATTGGGCAGGATGGTCTCGATCGCTTGACCTTGTGATCTGCCTGCGTTGGCCTCCCAAAGTGCTGGGATTACAGGCATGAACCACCGTGTCCAGCCCTCATTTTTCTACTTTATCCTTGACCACCTCAGATCACTGAATAACACTTCTGTTATATGGTTTTTACAAGCATGGTGTAAGGGAACGTCTAGACCTAGTATCCTGGGCAAGTTTAGTAAGGCTTGGGATGCATTGTTATATATGACCTTAAGACCGAATGGTGTTGGTGTTTGTATTTCAACATTTCTTTGAGTCACAGGGAGATTTTGGTGTTGGAGTGAGGATGTTTGTAGCTATAACTTCCTGTTATTTCCTTCCTAATATGCTTTTGAACATACCCAGTGGTTTAAATTTTATAAACAGTGGTAGTGAATGAGAGGACAATGGTAGTATTACTTTGGTGTTTGGGATGGGGAATGGGGGGGAGAGTCCTGCGCGTAAGAGAACCAGGTATATATATTTCTTGTTAGTAAATTGTGCTGTCACTTGGAAGTTGCTTCTTTATTTCTGTTCAATTTATGTCCTTTGTGTTTCCCTTCTTGCAACATTGTATTCATTATTCCTTTTTTTTTTTTTTTTTAAGACGTAGTCTTGGAGTCTGCTCTGTCACCCAGGCTGGAGTGCAGTGGCGCAATCTCAGCTCACTGCAAGCTCCGCCTCCTGGGTTCACGCCATTCTGCCTCAGCCTCCCGAGTAGCTGGAACTACAGGCATGCGCCACCACACCCGACGAATGTTTTGTATTTTTAGTAGAGGCAGGGTTTCACCATGTTAGCCAGGATGGTTTTGATCTCCTGACCTCGTGATCCGCCCACCTCGGCTTCCCAAAGTGCTGGGATTACAGGCGTGAGCCACCGCGCCTGGCCTGCATTCATTTTTCTTAATTCCTCGTATAAAACTTTGATTATCTCCTCCTATCTTTAACATTTTTTTCAAATTCTCTCCCAAAGACTATAGCTTTCCTGGTTGCTTTGGCAACAAGCCACAAAAAGGAAAACCCATGTTAGGCTCCTGTTTATAAGGTCTGAGCATTCCTAACATGTACCGGGTACTTGCTAGCTCCTTTCATGTTTCCATGGACTTATTTTGTCACAAAATAGGTTACCAACAGTTAGAGAGTCTACTGTCTTTTGAAAAGTTTGATCAGTTTAGCTTTTTTAAAAATATCTTTTTGTATCACTGAGTAGTAGTTTTTCTTTTTTGAATAGTGAATGTTAAAAACGCTCCTTTAATTCTGTTGCTCACATGTGTAAAAATGTCATTTCTGTACTACATTATGTATCATAAAATTTTGTATTTTTTCAGTGCTTTTCCTAACAGTTGGGGTAGCATTTATTGTTAGTCATTTTTAATATTGTATTCAAAAAACTACAGGTGGATAAGGGTTTGACTTAAGGACAGAGTAAGTATAGACATGGGGAATATCCAAATCTCATCGCTATTTCCAGCCCTTGTACTAAATAGTTAAATAATGACTCTATTTTGCTAGTATAAAGTATTTAAATTTTAAAGCATTTAAAAGCCAAAAATAAAGATGAAGTATAGTGTAATTGTAATGCAAGTATTATATGATTTTTTAAGTGCTTTGAGACTCAAATAAAAATGCTTAATTATTTAAAAATTATCGAATAAAAATATTTCAGGGCAGTCAGATGTTTCAAAGGGTGGACTTCCAGGGCTTTACAGAAGAGGCCCTCAGGCCGGTGAGGTGGGGCTTTGTGAGAGGACAGATAGTGGTTGGGATTCAGTTTGTCGGAGGCTACTGCCAACTGCAGCTTTTGGTTTTAAGTCTTGCCACTGGTCCTTTAAAATGGAACTAACTGGGGGGACAGAATCCTGATTACCTGCTGATGTGTGATGTATGATTTGGACAGTTTTACACACACACAGACACACACCTACTTTTCTGTTGACCTGCTGATGTACGATTTGGATGTTTTATACACACACACACACACACACACACGTGCACACACACATACAATTTTTCTACTTTTCTGTTGATTTCCTTTGCCAACCTTTTGTTTGGTGGGAAGTCAGAGGAGGCAGCCTCTCTAGATGGGAAGTAAGAAAGATGGCATTTTGGAGATATTTTATTTCTGTGAGTTCTTGCCAGATTTTTAATTGGGAAATGTGTCTGCCACTTACTGTTAGGTGATTTGCTTTCCAATTAAATGTTGTCTCTCTTTATAACTTGGCCTGTAATAGCCAGTTTAATTGGGAATACAAACTTTGGTTGTGACTTCAGGAGACCTTATTGAAACCTTGGAGCAGAGCTTTTGAAGACACACTCTGGTTACAGATGTCAAGGAGGTTTGAAGGCAGTGGAAGGCTCACATTTTCATCAACTTTTATGTCTTCACAGAAGTTGAAATTTCAAAAACTTAGAAAATCCTTTATTGTAGACACCTGTTAAATTCCCTTCCTCCTTGGAGAGTATTTTGGTCAGCCCTGTGTTTAATTCAAAGTAAACTGTGTTGAAGGGGTCCAGGCTTTGACCAGGGCTTTGAACAAACAGCTTTGAGGCTCGTGACACAGTTTGTGGCAGGAAAGGAAAGTAGTCACTCTGTTCTGAGCCGAGTCTTGGAAGTTGGGTTAGGTGTTAATGTTCTTTCCATCACCATCTCTTCTTTTCATTTGAGCCCATCACATAATGGTGTTTGGTTTCTAGCTCTCTTTGTATCCTGGGACATCTTGGCCCTACTGATGCTGTGTTGTTTGAAATTACTACTAGAATACCCAGAAACAGTGCTTTCAGGAAGTCCTGGGATGTCTGGCAGCATATGTGAATGTAAGGGGCAACACAATTACCATACTCTGGCTCAGAATTAGTGTCGTGGACCCATGTCTTAGTGTACCTCGTGTAACTGTTAACACTGGGATTTCCTGAAGGCTTTGAGGCCTGTAGTATTGATGGTGGTGGTATGGTCAGCTTTTTTCAAGCCATTATTTGTACATAGATGTGGTCACAGCCTGTGGTGAGAAGTGCTGTGGTGGTGTGTTGTAGTTGAAACTTGCTGTATTACCTGTGTAACCTTGGAACAGTTACTTAAAACCACCGCATCTTAGTTTCCTCATTTGGAAAGTGGGCTAATACAATCTGTGTTTTTTTGGAACATCACATGAGATGAGAGTATATAAAAGTGCCTAGCACAGTTTGGCACACAGTAGGCACTCATACGTTCATTTCCTCCTTTCTAGGATCTGTAGCCTCTTTTGTTAAGAAGATTCTTTTGATATTAATAAATTTGCCGGATAGCAACCAGGCTATAATGTTAATTTTCCACCAGAAATAACCTTGATGCATTGACTAGAGTGATTCCATTTGTCAGGATGTTGTCTTTGTAACCAGGAAATCTTGTACAGCTGAATTAAGATAGTAATTATTTGGTAATTTGAGAGTCAACTGCAGAAGCTAGATTTAAATGTATGTATGGTTATGTGTGTATATAAAACATGTAAAATATAAACACACATAAAATATAAAACATTTATTAGATTAAAAGACTGAAAAGACTATAAACAAGCAAATCAAGGGGCCCAATACTCTGTTGAGATAATCCTTGTTGTCCTTTATAAAAAGGACAACAATATTGTGTATTGTACAAATTTATAAAGACTAGAGTCATAGGAACATTGTCCAGCAATCTCATTTCCCAAAATATTACCTGTTTTTCTTTTTCAGGTTTTCGTATGGATCTTGTCCATGTATATACATTTTTTAAAATATTGCTATACAGTCTTCATAGTTATATAAGTTTTTTTAAGTGGAGGAATTAAACATATACAGAACAGTAGAGAAGAAAAAAATCACCCATAGTTTAATTTCTTTCTTTTTTTTTTTTTTTTGAGGCAGAGTCTTGCTTTGTCACCTAGGCTGGAGTGCAGTGGCGCCATCTCAGCTCTCTGCAGCCTCTGCCTCCTGGATTCAAGCGATTCTCCTGCCTCAGCCTCCTGAGTAGCTGGGATTACAGGCACCACGCCCAGCTAATTGAACGTATTTTTAGTAGAGACAGAGTTTCACCATGTTGGCCAGGCTGGTCTCAAACTCCTGACCTCAGGTGATTGGCCTGCCTCGGCCTCCCGAAGTGTTGGGATTATAGGCGTGAGCCACCGTCCCCGGCCCACTTGTATTTTCTTCGCCAGCATTATCCACTATTAATGCTTTTGCTTCCAGTTTAAGAAAAAAAAAATCACTCTATTGTTTTAAAAATAGTACCCTCATGATAAATAATTCAAACAATGAAAATGCAGAAAACCGTGAAGATGAAAGTAAGAAAAATTATTTCAAATTTTATCCTCTATAAGTTATTGTTGTTGATATTAGATGAACCTAATTCCAGACCCCTCCCTTTTCTATGTGAATGTATGTGTGTATATGAAATGTTGATGGCCAGAACTAATTTTTTATTAAATATGGGATCTTACTCTGTATACTAATTTTATTTGTCCTCCTTTTTGAGGTATACATGTATATGCTAGAGTGCGCAAATCTTAAGTTTATGGCTTGAATTTAAGTTTATGGCGTGAATTTTTACGTGTGTAACCACTGTCCAGCTGGAGATACGGAACACTTCCAGCATCCTAGAATGATCCTTTTCTACCAGTTTTTTCCAGTAGTTTTTTTTTTTGTGTGTGTAAGGATATCCATTTCCAACACCACTTGTTAAAAAGACTATCCTTTCTGTATTTGCTTTCTTTTGCAACTTTGTCAAAAACCAATTTACTTTATATGTGTGGGTTTATTTCTTGACTTTCTAGTCTGTTCCATTCATGTTTATATTGATAACAATACTGCACTGTCTTGATTACTGCTTTTTAAAGTTATGAAGACATAGTGTAAGCCCTTTAACTGTTTTTTTTTTTTTTTGAGACAGAGTCTTGCTCTGCTGCCCAGGCTGGAGTGCAACGGCACGATCTCGGCTCACTGCAACCTCTGACTCCTGGGTTCAAACGATTCTCCTGCTTCAGCCTCCTGAGTAGCTGGGATTATAGGCGTGTGCCACCATGCCCGGCTAATTTTTGTATTTTTGGTAGAGACGGGGTTTCACCATGTTGGTCAGGCTGGTCTTGAACTCGTGACCTCAAGTGACCCACTTGCTTCGGCCTCCCAAAGTGCAGGGATTACAGCCGTGAGGCACCTTGCCTGGCCCCTTTAACTTTATTCTACTTTTTCAAAGTAGTTTTGGGTCTTCTAGGTTGTTTGCATTTTCTTACAAATTTTAGAGTAAACTAGTCAGTTTCTGCAATCAAACCTGCTGGGATTTTGATTGGGATTAATATATGGAATTGACATCTTAATATTGAGTCTTCTGATCCATGGATGGGGGGTATATATGTCCATTTAATTCCTCTTCAATTTATCTCAGCAATTGTGTGTGTGTGTGTGTGTATAGATTTTAGTGTCTAGGTTTATATGTCTTTGGTCAGATTTCTATTTTAGGCCACTTCAAGTTGTGCTACAGTTCATGGAATGTTGATGTTCATTTAAAAATGCATTTTTTTTCCCTTGGTGTTTTGTTTCATATAGTTTGTGGTGCTATGCTAGTTCACTAGTTTTTTCTGCTATTCCTAATCTCTTGTTAATCCTATCTAATATTATTTTTATCTTAGATTGTACTTTTCAATCTAATATACAGAAGTTTATCTTCTTTGTCTGGAAGTTTGATTTGGGTCTTTTTCATGTCTCTGCTTACATGTTTAACTTTTCCTGTAGCTTTGTGAACAAATGGAATATGGGTATTATAACAGTTTTAATGTCCTTGTCTACTAATTTTATCATCTGTGTCATTTCTGGGTTTCCATTGATTAATTTTTTTTCCCTCTTCCTTTACATGCCTTGCAGTTTTTTTTTTTTTTTTTTTTTTTGAGACAGAGTCTAGCTCTCTTGCCCAGGCTGGAGCGCAGTAGTGCGATCTCTGCTCACTGCAACCTCCGCCTCCCAGGCTCAAGTGATCCTCCCCGCTCAGCCTCCCAAGTTGCTGAGACTATAGTTGTGTGCCACTGTGCCTGGCTAATTTTCGTATATTTTTTAGGTTTTGCTATGTTGCTCAGGCTGGTCTTGAATTCCTGGCCTCAAGCAATCCGCAGGCCTCAGCCTGTGAGCCTCCACACCCGGGCACCTTGTAGTTTTTGAGTTGATGCTAGACGTTGTCAGTTTTATCTTGATGGTGGTTGGTTTTGGATATTTTTGTATTCTACTATTCTTGAGCTTTGTTTTGAGATGTGGTTAAGTTACTCGGAAGCAATTTGGTCTTCTCAGGCCTTGTTTTATGTTTTGCTAGTTGGGAGCAGAGCAACATTTAGTCTAGTGCTAAGTTTGTCTCACTACTGTGACAAAATTGTTTTGAGTATTCCACTCAGTACCCTAAGAATTATGAAATTTTTTCACTCTGGCCTGGGGGGATAGGCACTATTTCCAGCCCTATGTGAGTTCAGATCATTATTTCCTCTAATCCTTTCAGGTTGTTATTTTCCTGGCCTTAGGTAGTTACTTATCACACGTGTGCTGATCAATACCCAGCTGATGACCCTCTACATATCTGCAGACTTCTGTGTGCAGCTCTTTCCCATCTCCATTACTGCCCTGCAGATTCTAACCACCTTAATAGGCAGTGTTTTGAAACCCGTTTTGTTTATTTGTTTGTTCGTTACTTTGTCAGTCCCTGTTATTTCTTCTGGGCCTGAAGTAGAAGTCCATCAGTACTTCTTATTTTAAAAAAAATCTCTAAAGGTACTATTTTGGATTGCATCTTCTCAGAGAGGAAGAATAAGATATTCAAATGTGCTGTTTAAAGTGATGGCAGCTGGGTGCAGTGATATATGCCTGTAGTCCCAGCTACTCTAGAGGCTGAGGTAGGAGGATTGCTTGAGCTCAGGAGTTCAAGTCCCGTTGGGGCAGCATAGTAAGCCATGAAATAAATTATGACCCTGGTCCTTATAGTGGCCAGTTTTTTTTATGTGCTAGGGGTTTAGCTTTGAAAAACATAGATGTGTACAGTTTAACAGGAAGTAATAAGGGAAAATTCTTGTATTACATTTGACACTGTTGGTAAGAAAATATTTCAAGGTTCTTAGGAGACCCTTTTCTGAGTTTTATTTATTCTTTTGAAAGTATAAAGTCTTTGTCAAAATAAAGTAGAATATAATTAAAAATATTTTTCCATTTAAAACCTATTCATTGTGCTGAATAATATGGGAGAATTATACTAAAAATATCACTTGAGAGCTTGTTAGAAATGCAGAATCTCAGATCCTACCTGATCTACCTGAGCTGAATCTGCATTTACACAAGATTCCCAGGTGATTTGAAAGCACGATAAAGTTTAGGTAGCCTTTAGAACAAGAAACCCCAGGCTTGAAATGTTCTCAACACATAGAAATGATAAATGCTAGTGACGATGGATATCCTGAATACCCTGATGGTTTGGCTGTGTCCCCACCCAAATCTCATCTTGAATTGTAGCTCCCATAATTCCCATATGTCATGGGAGGGACCTGGTGGGAGGTAATTTAATCATGGGAGCGTGTCTTTCCTGTGCTGTTCTCATGATAGTGAATAAGTCTCGTGAGATCTGATGGTTTTATAAATGAGAGTTCCCCTGTACAAGCTCTCTCTTGCCTGCTGTCATGTAAGATGTGCTTTTGCTCCTCATTCGCCTTCTGCCATGATTGTGAGGCCTCCTCAGCCATGCTGAACTGTGAGTCAGTTAAACCTCTTCCCTTTATAAATTACCTAGTCTCAGGTATGTCTTTATTGGCATCTTGAGAACAGACTAATACACCTGACTTGATCATTACACAGTCTGTGAATATTACAAAATCACATGTGTGCCATAAATATGTACAAATATTTTGCATTAATTAAAAGAGATACAAGAAGCCAATGGCAATTGTTAAAATTTTTTTTCTGAGATAAACATTATATAGATATGTTTTTTAAAAAAGCATTCTTTTTTTTGAGACAGGGTCTCACTCTGTCACCCAAGCTGGAGTGCAGTGGTGTGATCTCAGCTCACTTCATCCTCTGCCTCCCAAGCTCAAGCAATTCTTGTGCCTCAGCCTCCTGAGTAGCTGGGGCTACAGGTGTGTGCCACCATGCCCAGCTAGTTTTTGTATTTTTTGTAGACAGGGAGTTTCACCATGTTGGCCAGGCTGGTCTCAAACTCCTGGCCTCAAGCAATCTGCCTGCCTTGGCCTCCCAAAGTGCTGGGATTACATGAGCCACGTGCCTGGCCTATTTGACAGATCTTTTAATTTTTGTACATGGTTGAAAATTCCATAAACATTTATATGTGTGTGTGTGTGTTTACATCTGTATATGTTGGGGGGAGGGAAGTTGGTGGGAAACAAGGTTGATTGATTGATGTTTTAATAGATTAGTATATTACAGAAGTGCTATATATTCTTTATGTCCTCTTCCCTCTCCCCTAGACACTTTAACAATAACATATTAAAGTGTCCCTGATTTCTGCATTTAAGAAATCTGCTTCAATTTGTGTAACCCAGAATTTCCAAAATTTGACCACATAACCTCTTAATTTTTTGTAAAACATTGTTTCTGGGAACTCACCAGAAAACAAGATCACTGTGGACAATGCTTGAAGGAGGATGTGGGGCTGCAATAGAAGTAGAAAAAGAGGTAGAGTTCGGTGAAGTAAGAGTAGGGGGTAGATTTTAAGTTGACTTTGTCAACCTTGGTCTCAGTTTTATGCCTTAGTGGGGTGATTTTACTTAGATAATGACCTTTGTTGCCTAATAGATTTATAGCTTTTGGTCCCCAGAAGTGTTCTGTAACTGAGTTA
Source organism: Pongo pygmaeus (assembly GCF_028885625.2). Taxonomy (NCBI): domain Eukaryota; kingdom Metazoa; phylum Chordata; class Mammalia; order Primates; family Hominidae; genus Pongo; species Pongo pygmaeus. Next base: position 132,196,325 of record NC_072379.2, read on the forward strand.
ATTGAAATATTGAAAAACTGTATGTGTTGGGTGTAGTAATTGGCCCTAAGTGCTGTCTGAAGCAAGACACCAATGAATTTTCAATTGACTTTAAAGCAAAAATTGTTTACTGTCACTTGATATTAAATACATCTCTTTGTACTGTTAGGGGATGTTGTTTTTATGCATCAGAAAACTTTTTCAGAGGGACTTGTCATTGTGAATTGCTATCAATTGGGATGGGATTATCTTATATTTTGTGTGCTCTAATAAGACATAATTAAGAAATAAGCAGTCACAATGTATAATTGAATATAATAAAATCCGATTTAAAAGTGTAATGTAGATTTGGTTATGCTTTGAGTGAAGCCGTATCTTATGTGATTATACACTGATACACATCTTGAACATTTCTTTAATGTGTAATTTTTTACACATTAAACTCATAATTCTGAGTAACTCAGAATTATGATGAGGGTCTCTTATTTTTATAATTCACTGGGAGCATTTATAGTCTATTAGTCATATACAAAATGTTCTGCTTAGAATCATAGGCTTGGAAAACTTATTTAACTTGTTTCTTTAGTGTTTATATTCTTAACTATCTCTTTTCCTCTTCAGTTTGTACTTTCACTCTATTCATACTTAGGACAGGCTTTTGTTTCCCTGATGACATAATAGGTATATGGTGCTGTCAGCCATTTCTTAGATTGGCCCTTTAGTATTTTAAAGGCAAAGAGAACCTGACTGTTACACTGTGAAATTAGGGCTGAATAGATATAATAACTTAACCTAATGTCTTCTGGTTAAAAGCAGTTTGGGAAAGAAAACAGGATTTATGTTATAAAGAATCACATCAGCTCTAGACTCTTTTTTTCTTGTGTTGGGATCAGTAGCAACAGGAATATTATGTTCTGGAAAGATCAGTAAGCTAATAATTACCTTTTTTTCCATCTTGGAGTGAGGTTCTGAAACTAGTGAACTCTTCAGCATTTGTTGAGAGTTTATGCTTAGTTTTTGCCTTATGATAATGTGTTAGAATATTTTGTAACTAAATCAGGATGACTCCTTCTCTATCTGGTACTCTTTCCATTATGCAGTGAAATCCAAAATTTCACTGGGGCCAACATCGCACCACTGCACTCCAGCCTGAGCGACAGAGCTAGCTAGACTCTGTCTGGAAAAAAAAAAAAAAAAAGAAAAAAAAAGAAATTTCAACTGGAATTGTCCCAACAAGAGAGAAGGTAGCACTGATTGGGTGGTTCAGATGCTTGATGAGTAGAAAAGGCAGGGATTCGGTGACATAGTTTATCCACTTAGGGGCCCATTTTGAGTACTTTTAAGAGGGGTCACTGAGATTTGATTCTTATTGTACATTGTGCTCTGTAGAGCTGTTGCTTCCTGATAAGTGATTTTTGGATATGTGAAGCTCTTCTTGTAATTAGTTTTTCTGAGTTGCTTGAAGGGATTTCCATTAATTGTTTTGTTAATCTTTATTATTCCTGGAGGAGAGGTCACTGGATGCCAACAAGGAATGTCTTTAGTAGACAATTAAGCCCATTAACTGTTTTCAGAAAGCATGACTTAATGCTAACTATTCTGCAGGTGTAGCCAAAATTCAGGTGTATTACATTAAATATTTCTTATAGCCGGTTAATTAGTTTAGTTATCTGGGGCTGTATTAGGCAGCTAATTCTTGTGGATTTGCCAAGAATCTGTGTTGCTTCTGACTAAGGAGAGTGACTGATAACATCTATCTTGAAAAATTAACCAACCAAAATAACACTGCCTGTGTTTTAAAGTGTGGTGTATTAGTCTGCTTGGGCTGCCATAACAAAACACCAAAGATTAGGTGGCTAAACCAATAGAAATGTATTTTCTCACAGTTCTGGAGGCTACAAGTTCAAGATCAACCCATCAGGGCTGGTTTCTAGAGAAGCCTCTCTGCTTGTAAATGGCTCCCTTGCTCTGCTGTCACATGGCCTTTGCTGTGTAAATGTGTGGAGAGGGCTTCTCCTTCCTTTTCCTTTCTTCTAAGGACATCAGTCCTTTTGGATTAAGGCCCACCCCTATAACCTCACTTAACCTTTATTACCTTCTTTGTAGGCTGTGTATCCAAATACAATAACATTGAGAGTCAGAGATTCAACATTCGAATTTGTGAGGGACACAGTTCAGTTTGTAACAGGTGGTACCCTGGGCACTCTTATTATTTTGATAAAATCTCCAAAACTGCTTCTAGAGTGACAATTTCTCATCACCTACAGGTAGTCTTGAGGCTCGGGCAAGAGCCCTGGTCAAGCTGTTAATTTTTCACAATTGTTTGTCAATCTTACTGCATGCTTTTCTGGCTTATATTAAAATTAATAAAACATAATTTGATCTATTTAGTCCTGTAAGTTCCCGAAATTCTAGACTTAAATTAAAATGAATTGTTGGAAAACTTTGTACCTGGGCTGTATTCAAATCTTTCAAAATCTCTAGGCCTGAATTGAGTTTCAATGTTATGTTCTTGAAGGAACTTACAAGAAATGGCCATGTAAGATTTGTGACTTTGTCTGTTTTCAGAAGATTGTTAACGACATCTTTTACTATATTAGGTCTTCCATGTTTTTTAAGTGAAAGATTTCTTTTAGAATTTAGGACTAGTTCAAAATTTGCTTCCTTAAAGGAACTGGAGTCCATATTTTTTGAGAATGAGAATTATATCATATGATGTGTCTCCTTTTGCCTGGGCTGCTAGGAAGCTCAGATTTAGTTTGGGGGCTCGCTTCATATTAACTTTGCTTGCCCATATGATCTGCATAGTTGTCTTTTACATTTATTTGGTGTTGTTCAGCTCTGCATCTCTTTAGTCCCACTTTCTCATTTGTATTTTACTTTTTATTGTTTATATTCTTGCGCAAGCCATCTCACATCTTTTTTGGGAAGAGGTGGGATATAATTAAAATGAAACTTGAATGTAGATATTGTTACTCAGTTTCACCATTAAATACTGGTTGAAAGGTTATCAGTCTTTGGCTGGGTGCTCACCCCCAAGTAGCTTCATAGAACATTCAGAGTAAAAGCTCACAAACTTGGGCCTGGTCTGGCTCCCAGTTTTCTCCTTGATTCATTTCCTGTCACTGTCACTCTTTCTCAAGTCTCTAAAGCCACATTGACCTCCTTGCCATTCCATGTTTCTTGAGCAGGCTAAACACACCCTGTTTCAGGGTCTGTTCTCTCTAGAATCAGCTTCCCAGATAGTGCCCTTTCTCTCTCACTTTCTAGTAGGCTGTATTCAAATGCCGTCTTTATCCGAGAGGCCCTCCCTGGCCTCCTTATATGAAGTAGCCTCCTTCCTCCTTGCCTGTCTTGGCTTTTGCGTAGCTGTTACCTCCCAGCTCCCCTCACTAGAACATAAGCTTCATGAGGGAGGGATTGGTTTTGTTCATTGCTGTATGTATCTCTAGGCCCTTAGAACTGTGCCTGGTAAGTAATAGATACTTAGTGAATATTTGTTGAATGAATAAGTGAATTAAATAGGGTCACGAGCAACTATTTGTTCTTTTCCACAGATTTTTGAGCATGCATTTCATGTGAGACAATTTAGTTGCAATTGTTTCTTAAGGCTGGGAACTGTCCTCCATGACCTCTCTAGATCCTGCATTGCACTGCTGCTCATTACTTAGCTTTTACTAAGCACTTAATGTACCAGGCACTGTAAGAATATAGAGAAAAGGTCTGATCTCAGTTCAGAAATAAATATCCTCAGGAACTTTAGAAAGGGATAGGCTTTAGGGGATTTGGGCTACCAATGTTGTGATTCATAGATTATTTATTTTGTTCCCAATAATATATCAGCCAACACTTCTGTCACACTTTATATTTTCAAAGCACATTCACACGTTTCTCCAGTCCTAACAATATCCTGGCAAGGCAGGTATTCTTATTATCTTACCTGTTTTACAAAGAAAAACACAGACCCAGAAAAGTTAAGTCACTTACCGAAGGTCAAGCAACTTGAAAGTTGCAGAGCTCTGTTTGAATCTGGGTGTTTTAAAATTCCAGAACCTGTGTTCCTTTAATGTGTATGTGGATGGCTCTTGTTTGATATACTTGATGAGGTAGTAAGAGACTTTCTTGGTGTATTCCTAATGGTAGTATTCTAGATTTGGGTTTTTCTTTTTGCATCCTTTTATTCCACTTGAGTGATGAGTCACTTTTGGTGACTGACCTTATTTTCACAGGTGTGCTTTTTCCTTTATTTGATCTTTCTTTTGTCTTTAAGAACAATACTGACTTTTATGTATCTTCTCCTGTCTGGACTCCGTTACTCTGTTAAGACCAAAGTGAAAGCAAAATTGCTCCACAGAAGGAACCAGTGATGGTGACTGGTTATTTTCCTTTCAAAACATTTGATCAGCTACACTGAAATACAGAGGCTACTATGAAAATGGGAAACAGACAAATTCAGTTTTAGATCTCCAGTTATTTACGCTGGGTTTTAATGCTTGTTTATGGGACTCACTTGGAGCTCATGGTTGTGAATCCACTAGAACTTAATAACATATTTGTTCCTACTAGATGTTGTTAACAGTAGCTTTACATGTGTACCGTGGTCCTTTTAGCCCTTTAGGTAAATAAATTCCTTCCTGGGGATTAATTAGTCATGGTTAAGATGTAATTCATCATGCAAAATATCAGAGCTATCTTAGTGAAAAATTCTTAATGATCCAGAAATGTCTTTGTGTCCAGCTTAACTGGAATCTAGTTTATTCTTTTATGTTCCTCCATGAACTTGACAATAATTTATAAGTCATAATCGTTTTGAGAATAGGAATGGAAAAAAAATCTAGAGTGATTCAATAACTTGAATACATCTTGGGTTGGCAACTTTATACCATTTGTTCTTTGATCATGTCTTTTATTTAGCTCATGCTTTAAATCTTGCCCAGATTCAAGACTGTTATTACTAAAAAAGCTGCTTGGTGCTCTCTTTCCATCCCTGTCTGCTGTTCTCTTTACATATGAACTGTGGCTTGATGAGAGTATGTGTCCTGCAGCTCAGGAGTTGAAGGCAGGAAAGATAGGATTTTGTAACATGTAGAGTAGAAAGAGCATGGATTTTGGAGTCAAATATACTTAGCTTTAATTTCAACTCTGATATTAGCTATGTGCATGTGTATATTTTACTTTACCTCTGTGAGCCTCTGATTCCTTACCTGTAAAAAGGCTGGTGATAATATTTTATTATACTAGACTGCTTTGAGGATTGTCTTAGATTAGGTATGCAAAATAACCACTGTATTGCCTGGTGTATTATAGATGCTCAGTAGTTTGTATCCTGTGCCTCACTTTCACCTTCCTTTCCAAACATGTAGAACACAGGGATGCATGTAAATTTCTGCATTTAGTTTTAAAATTTCACAAGTGGAGGATGAGTGAGAGTTGACTTGTCAGCACTTACTGTCAAAGGGATCTTGGATAATTTTTGGACTATATTTTTAAAAATGGAATGTAGTTTTAGGCTATATTATTAGAAATATAGTGTTCATGTTGTGGGATATAAAACCTCTTTCAGTTTGGAAGTATGTTGTATTCACTTCTCAGCACATCTGAGAGGCAGGTTAGTGAAGCCATTAAGAGCCATATGGCCCAGGTTTGAGGTCAGACTCTGCTCCTTAATGTGCCTTGAATAAAAAACTCCATCTCTTTATCTCTACAAAGAGGGATAAGTATGGTACTGATATGGTTTGGCTGTGTCCCCATCCACATCTCGTCTTGAATTTTAACTCCCACAATTCCCACGTGTCGTGGGAGCATCTCAGTAGGAGGTGATTGAATTATGGGGGTGGGTCTCTCCTGCGCTGCACTGTTCTCGTGATAGTGAATGAGTTTCACGAGATCTGATGGTTTTAGAAAGGGTAATCCCTGCACAAGCTCTATTCTCTTGTCTGCTGCCACGTGAGATGTGCCTTTCACCTTCTGCCATGATTATGAGGCCTCCCCAGCCACGTGGAATTGTAAGTCCAGTAAACCTCTTTCTTTTGTAAATTGCCCAGTCTTGGGTATGTTTTTATCGGCAGCATGAAACTGGATTAATACAGGTACCTACCTCATAAGGATGTTTTTGCAATAAATTAATTATTATGTGTAAGCCATTTAGATTAATGCCTGGCACATAGTAAGTTCTATGTGAGTGTTACCTGTTTTTGAGGGGACTTCAGATGAAAGCAAAAAGGATGGTGGGCTGCTGGAAGTCATGGTGTGGAAGAAACAGTTGAAGAAACTGGAGGTGTTTAACCCAAGAAAGAACTATTGAAAGTCCTTTACCATTTAAAGGGAAATTCTATGGAAGAAGGAATAGACATTTTTTTGTGTTACAGAAAAAGATGAGACTAGGATCAATGGGTAGAAATTATAAAGGGGCTGATTTTATTTTATTTTAATGGAAGGCTTTATAATAAGTAAAGCTGTTCAAAATTGCAGTGAATTGCTTTGTGAGCTGGTAGAGCTCTGTATTGCACAGAGGCTTAGAAGGCTGAAGAGAGGTTCATGACCTGGCTGGTGGGGTGAGCTCAATGACAAGTGTTCTCTTCTGCACTGCTGTCTGTTCAGGTTAAGGGACTAGTGATAATCCCACACTGAAATTTGCTGGGATTTGCTAGTGTGCGTGAGAACTTTCTCCCTAGAATTAGTCAGCTCTTTCATGCTTTGCTTTTTTTTTTTTTTTTTGAGATGGAGTCTCTCTCTGTTGCCCAGGCTGAAGTGCAGTGGCACGATCTCGGCTTACTGCAACTTCCGCCTCCTGGGTTCAAGTGATTCCTCTGCCTCAGCCTCCTGAGTAACTGGGACAACAGGCATAGGCCATTGCACCTGGCTAATTTTTTATATTTTTAGTAGAGACAGGGTTTCACCATATTGGCCAGGCTGGTCTCGAACTCCTGACCTTGTGATCGGCCCGCCCTGGCCTCCCAAAATGCTGGGATTACAGGTATGAACCACCGTGCCTGGCCTCTTTCATGCTTTTATGGTCTATCATTTATTAATTTTTATTGAATATTTATCTCAGACAAATATTTATTGTTTGAGACATTGTATTTCTGGTCTCATATTGCAGAAAAGAAAACAGAGCTTGGAAATAAATATTCACTGCCTACTATTGCTTGGCACCATGCATTCAGTCCTTGAAGGAACCCAATGACTTAGATTTTATTATTGTTGGGAGACCATTCGCCTTGGGGCTCTTGTGTTTCTGAAGTTCTTGTGAGCCAGGCACTGATTGCCTTATGTTTTAGGTTATTTTGCCGAGGATGTTTGTTTAGCAAACAGCGTTGGAAGATAGAGATGGTCTCTCACTCCAGAGCAAGGGGCAGATGTGTTTCCAGTCCAGTCTCTGAGCTTAGATTCGGTTTTCGGAGCTCGGAGTTCTTCTCCAGGAGCTGCCTATGTGGGCAGGCTTCTCTTTGGGCCCATCTGCCTAACCCTTGTGGGACTTGGGGGCAAGGGGAACTGATGTGAACATACTGCACTTACGTCGCTTGCTGTGCTATGAGTGTCATCAAGTCTTTTGGACTTGAGGAGCTCTAGGAGTTTTGTGTCTTCTGCCAGCACCTGTGAAACTGTGGCTAACCTCTTAGCTTGTGAGTAGAATAAAATCTCAGCCTTCACCATTCTTGACATTAAGGAGGAATAAAGTGAGAATCAGAGAGTTTAAACCTAATGCCCACAGTTAAGTGATCTAGTATTTGGGGGTGGTGGGATTTTAACTTTTGTCTTCGGAGGGTGTACTTTTTATTATGTTATGGAAAAACGCTACTGCCTTTGCTGCTGCCATTACTACTGTTATTACTAGAACAATAATAGCTAACGACAACAACCAACATTTGTTGAGTGCTAATGACATACCAGGCCTTGTTTGATCTCATTTAATTCTCACTAACAACCCTATGTGGAAGGTATCTTAGTATTTTCACTTTATAGATGAGCAAAATGAGATGCCATTACTAAGGTCTTGAGTAGTCAGTGGGGTGGAGGCACATTTCTAACCCAGGCAGCTTTACTCTGCCTGAAGAGACCCCACTCTGTAGCTGTTAGGAGTGCAATCTGAAAGCAGACCAACCTGAGTTTTAAATCCCCATACTATTCCTAACCTTCATTGTGTGAGGTGGTGTAAATTAATTTAACCTCTTTAAATCTCAGCTGTTTCATCTGTCAAAAGAGGGGAGGGAATAATAATAGGACCTACTCCAAAGGCCTGTTATGAGGATTAAACATACATTCTATAAAATGTGCAACACAGCTGGCTCCTGGCAGCTAGTAAGCCTCTCTAAATATTAGAGGCTATTATTATTTTTATTATCCTTGCTGCCTTCCTTTTCTCTAATTAAAAAAAAAAGCTTTAATGGTTTTGCACTCTGAGTTCTATAATGTAAATATTTTTTACTAAAGACAAAATACTCATCCTAGTTTACATCAAGAGGATACATTTTAAATACGGGGCAAAGCTGGCACAGGGTATTTCTTACATAAATATTTTCTTGAAAAAGGAAAATAGGAGGTAGAACCCCCAGTAGACCCAATTTACTCTCTAATCTTCATTTTAGTAACCCTTTCTGTTCCCTAAATAACTCCTAATGATCCAGTAATGTGTTAACAGTGACAGCTGATGCCAGAGAAGGTGTCCTCTCTGGGCCTGACATTTTCCTTAATGGTAATTCTAACTAGTTAAGGTAAACAGTGTGAAATGTTTGGCATATTTTTTCCACAAATGGTAGTGGAGCGGAAATCATGAAAAGCCTTGTAAAGATGGCAAACCGATCTAGTGTAGCTTTGACAATTCTGTGACTGCCGTTACAAGGGGAAATAATAGAGTTAAACATCTAGGAACCCTTACCTTTGGGACAGTTGATAAATTGAAGGCAGTTTCTGATTGTGCTTTACTTTAGATTAAGAGCAAAGTTGTGTATCATTAAAACGACAAGAAGACATGATACATGCTAAGCTGCTCTGTACTCAAATATTGCAAGTAATCTTGGTAGCTCTATCTTTGAAGCCCAGTTTCGCTTACATTCTCCACTCTGATTTACTTTATAGTCAAACACTTGGGTGGTATTCTCTGCCTGCAAGAAACCTTGGAAGTAGTCTGGTTTAGGGCCACCAGTTTACAGATGAGGAAACAGGATCTCTCATGTAAAGGCTTTAAATCAAGTCTTGTGGTTCCCAGTAGTGTTCCTTTCCTGAGCATCCCACACTGTCCTGAGTGGCTTTTGCCCTTCCTTTCATTGCCTTTGTTCCTGCCATCCCCCTACCCGTATTCATGATATAGCTGATCTTTTGGCATTCCTAACACCTAACAAAAAGAATTATAAAATTCTTTTTGGAGGTTAGATTGAAGTCAAAGACTGGCCTGAATTTCCCTATAAATTGGAAAAGAAGTTTTATATATTATGTGGCTCATGAATTAAGATCCTTTGCTCTAAATGACAGTTCAGAGCAGACTATTGTACAGTATTTTGCTTGCAAATATCTAGAAGTGGATATGTGATTAATTTGCTGACAGACCATCTCTGAAAGCAGTTCTAATGATGGACTTATAATTGATGGCATCCATCATTGAGAACCTAAAATATCCCCCTCCCTAAATTAAAAAAGATAAATGAAATAAACTAGGCTGAATGTATAAGCTGACAAATCTGAGGGAATTTAATGAAACTCTAAATTACCACAGCCAACAGATAAGAGGAAAAGGTTCCTTTGTTACTGATTATAATACTAAATTAAAAAAAATTATCCGAGAAAGATAGTAGGGGAAACAAAGATCTGTGGTCCATGTATCAAACGAAGTTATTGAAATATTTTTAATATGTATCTCATTCCCTGGTTATTGTTGATTCATATCAATCTTGTTAGTGCTGTTCGAAGACTAGTAAATGCAGGAACCGTCCTGTAGGATAGCTTAGATTACTGCTGTTGTAAGAGAGTTTAGAATTAATATGACCTTATTTCCAGATTGCTGGGGGCTCCATACCAAATTCAGGTCATTCAAATGAGCTTTTCGGAAGGTGGTTCCTCAGTGTATAAGTAATTGTATCAGTTACTGTACTTTCAGCTATGTATGAAAAAGACCAACTGAAAGTGACTTAAACAATGGATATTTATTATCTCCCCTAACAAGAAGTCCTGAAGTAAGGCAGCTGCAGGGCTGGCTGCTTTGGTGGCCAGGGACATAGTGGTAGCTTGGCATTCCTCCTTGTTTTTCCTTCCATGGTTGTAACATGGCTGAAGTGTCTGAGTATCTTATCTTTGTACAGCGATACCTAGGGTTGGGAAAGGGACCTTTTCTTGTTATTATTCTTGCAGAAAATTGTTCCTAGTACTTCCTTAGGTCTGTCTCATTGACCAGACTTGTCACTGATAAGGAGAATGGAACAGTTCACTCAAATCAAGAGTTACCCAGTCTCTTGAACAGTTCATGCCTGCCTGCTATCTGATTAAAATCAGTTCTAATGCCAATGACAGAAGAGAAGGGCTCCTTGGATAGGCAACAACAAATTCACTTAGATGGGCTATTGAAATTTACTGTGAAGGAAGTTTTGTGTTTTCTGTCTGTAACTTATTTCATTTCCTAGTTAATAAGATGAATGTGCTTCACCTTTCTTTTGCATTTTACTTTCAAGTTTTACTCAGCTTGATATACTCTCTGCCTTCACCAGGACTCTGTCTACTAGTGACGATGTTGAAGACAGAGAAAATGAAAAGGGTCGCCTTGAAGAAGCCTACGAGAAATGTGACCGTGACCTGGATGAATTGATTGTGCAGCACTACACAGAACTGACGACAGCCATTCGCACATACCAGAGCATCACAGAGCGCATCACTAACTCCCTAAATAAAATAAAGCAGGTATTCCTCCCTTCTTGTCTGGTGATGGCAGCGCTTCCCGTCAGTATAGGTGTTGCAGCTTGGAGAGGAGCCGTGGTAGTGGCTAATGGTCCTTAACAAAGTGATTCAAAATGCCACTTTTCAGGAGTTCTGCAGGTGTCTGGAAAGGCTGGCTGGGAAAGATCACAGAAGGCATCCTCGGCTGATTTCTCCCCTCCCCTGTGTCTTATCCCTGGTTCTGCCATTCTTTCTCACTGCAGCGTGGAATGAGACAAGCAAGATGGCCTCCATTTGCTTGTGTCTTACGATCCATCCCTAACAAACTAGAAGGCGTACTGGCCCTTGTATTCTCCATTCTCATTCTAGCAGTTATTCTTGTATTTCACACATCTAAACAATAAAGCATAATATTCTGACTGTTGAGTCAATGCCTATTCTGAATCTTAGTGGCTGACTTATTTACACTCACATGAATTGGAGGGCAGCCAGTCGAATACCCTTTTATCTGAATCCAAACCACAGAAGAGAGAATGTCTCCTACATTGAGGTTGGTTGTGACTTGCCTGCATTTATTGTGCATTCTTGGTATTTTTTGGGAAGTGAAGAAATTTTAACCTGCAAATTATTTAAACATAAAATGAAATGTTTGTGAAAATAATTTTTTTTTTTTTTTTTAGAGTTGGAGCCTTGCTGTGTTGCCTAGGCTAGAATGCAGTGGTGCATCACTGAAGCCTTGAATTCCTGGGCTCAAGCAGTCCTCCTGCCTGAGTCTCCCAAAATGCTGGGATTATAGGTGTGACCCACCATGCCTGGCAAAAAACCAAAATTCTTGAATATCATGCTTTAATTGTGACTAATGTGTATTAATTTTTATTTTGTAGTTTTCTTTTCATGTTTTGGAACAGTTTTTCTTTTATTTGTTATTTTTCTCCCTTTTTCTCTTCCTTCCTTTCTTCCTTCCCCCATGTTCTTTCTGCCTCTCTCTCTCTTCTCCTACCCCTCCTTGCTCCCCTACTTTCTTCCTTTTGCTGTAGGTCCTTGAGAAAACTCTTGGTTCTTGGGTACTATGCCTTTAGTACCTAACGGATAAAATGGGTTTGTAAGGAGTATTTTCATAATTGGCCAAAGGATGAACTGATCAAATAAGGGTTATGTAGTATAACATTATAGTTATGTGATTTTTAGTTGTATTTTTGAGATCACTCCTTTAATACCATTTAGTACTACTCTGTGATAAATAACAATAATTGCCACCACTTATTGAACACTGATTCTTTACAAGGGATGATTATGTTCAATCATCTGAATGAATTTAGAATTTAAACTCTAATCTCCCTGATTCTAAAGCCTTTGTTGCTGATTTTCAGGCATTTTTAAAGCAGCAGAAACTTTTTTTTTTAATGCGATATTTTGCAGAATACCAGCATATCAGTCATTAAGAGAGGCAGTGCTCTCCTCTTCTTTGGTTTTGGGGTGAGAGGTCCAAAGCATCATACTTGGTTCCCCCCACCACTGTGGGACTGAGGGATGCATAGACCGTGGTTTAAAATTCACTGCCCTGTGCTTTGAGATTGGTTAGGGGACTGGCTGGCCTATATCTGCCCAGTAACAGCTGTGCATATGGCATCTTCATGTTTTGTTTTCTGTCCATTAGACTTATATTATGATTTTGTAAGCAGATACATAAATTGTGCTTCTACAAATACTGATGATATATGACTTTCAGCTTCTAAGAGTCTAGTTCCAGAATCAGTATGCTCTTAACCTTTTTGGAAGCCATGTGTTGACCTCTTTATATTTTAAAATTAACTGGGCATTTTTTTTTTTTTTTTGAGATGGAGTTTCATTCTTATTGCCCAGGCTGGAGTGCAATGGCGCGATCTCAGCTCACCGCAGTCTCCGCCTCCCGGGTTCAAGTGATTCTCCTGCCTCAGCCTCCCGAGTAGCTGGGATTACAGGCATGCGCCACCATGCCTGGCTATAACTGGGCATTTTTGAAAGGAATACTATAATTCTTTGCCTTTACAAGTGCTGAGTTCATCCTATGGATTTATCTGTGAAACTAGGTAAAGTTGTAGATCACTTGCTCTAGATTTAAAGTAAACTGTAGTCCATTTTGACCCAATATACTAAGCTCAAGAGGGGTCAATGAATGTATAGAGCTGCTGACCTTCTGGCTTTGCCTCAGGTAATCACAGCAAAGGTGAAGGACCTCATGGTGTTTGTGTTTTCTGATTAGTCTGGTTGACTGAAAAGACTTTGTCCTAATCTCATGGGAAGCACCAGCAGTGATTTCTGCTTTGCTTCCCATCATTCTGAGTCGATAGCATCTTAGCTGCAAACAAAGAATGTTCGCCTGATATTGAAAAAGAGCCTTGTGTTGATCATTTCACATTTGTTTTAGTAGCCACGTTTCTTACCATCCTCATTTTCAGTATGCCAGAGTTTTGAGCAAAAGAAAATAACAATGAAAACTTTATTATATCTGATAGTTGTCACGAAAGTAAATGTCATATTATTCTGGGTTATGAATTAGCTTCAATATTGGGTAGAGAAATAAAGGGTCAAAGCTCTTTTCAAAAGATTAATTATTATTAACCTTTAATAATTGATTAATGGGAAAATTTTTATTTTATTTTTATTTTTTTGTGTGTTGGGGGAAAATGAAAATGAATTTGTTTTTGACAATTTTGTACCATGACAGTCCATTTCTTATCACCGAGGAAACACTGATGTTTTCTTACTAATCTTTTCCTGTCATTTTTGGCTTTTAATTGCACTTTGGATTATATATGAAATATAGGTATGTATTTTTTTAAAGTGAAAACATGGATGATTCAGTAACGATTGGGCTACGTTATCTCAGAGCGAAGCAAGATGTTGAGAATGTGTAGATCTGAGTTGAAATTTTCTTTCTGTTCTCTGCCAAAAGAATAAGGATTCATGCAGCAAATATCTGTTGAATGCCCGCTATGTTGCTCATTGTGTTTTAGGTGCTAGGGCTGCACAAATGGGAAACACCAGTTCCTGTCCTCATGGAGCTTATGTGCAAATGAGAGGATAGAAAACGAACAAATAGATAATGTTGAATAACATTTATGTAGTCTCTATGTGTCGAGTGTCTGCTTTGTGCTGAGGATTGTTCTAGATTTTCACGTGTAGAAGTGAAGAAAACACAAACATTTCTATACTTGTGGAGTTTACATTCTAATCAGGGGAGACAGACTACAGACTATAAGTGAATACATAAGTAAAGTGTGGTATAGCAGATGGTAAGAAGTGCTACACACACCCCCACCCACTCACCAAGGAGGGGAGACCAGGGAGTTGCTGTTTTAGCTGGGTTGGCCAGAAAGGGCTTCACTGAGGGCCCACATGAGCCAACACCTGAAGGAGGTTAGGGAGAGTGTCAGGAAGAGCATTCCAGGAAGAAAGGAAGCGGGTGCCCGGATCCTAAGTCAGGGGCATGATTGGAGGTTTGGAGCAGCAGCAAGGTGGTTGGTAAGGCTGAAGCAAAATGAGGCATGGGGAGAGTGGCAGGAGAGAGATGAGAGAGCTAGGGCGTGTGGTGTGGTGGGTGGGTGTAGGGAAGTCACGTAGGGTCTTGTAGGTCACTGGAAAGACATTGATTTTAATTATCAGTATAATGGGAAAATGATTGTAATGCTTTGAGCACAGGAATAACATGATGTGGCTAACATCTTTTTTTTTATTATTATACTTTAAGTTTTAGGGTACATGTGCACAACGTGCAGGTTTGTTACATATGTATACATGTGCCATGTTGGTGTGCTGCACCCATTAACTCGTCATTTAGCATTAGGTATATCTCCTAATGCTGTCTCTCCCCGCTCCCCCCACCCCACAACAGTCCCCGGTGTGTGATGTTCCCCTTCCTGTGTCCATGTGTTCTCATTGTTCAATTCCCACCTATGAGTGAGAACATGCAGTGTTTGGTTTTTTGTCCTTGTGATAGTTTGCTGAGAATGATGGTTTCCAGCTTCATCCATGTCCCTACAAAGGACATGAACTCATCATTTTTTATGGCTGCATAGTATTCCATGGTGTATATGTGCCACATTTTCTTAATCCAGTCTCTCATTGTTGGACATTTGGGTTGGTTCCAAGTCTTTGCTATTGTGAATAGTGCTGCAATAAACATACGTGTGCATGTGTCTTTATAGCAGCATGATTTATAATCCTTTGGGTATATACCCAGTAATGGGATGGCTGGGTCAAATGGTATTTCTAGTTCTAGATCCGTGAGGAATCATGATGTGGCTAACATCTTAAAAGGCCCACTCTAGCTGCTGTGCTGGGAATAGATTTCATTGGAGACCAAGGCAGATGAAGATGTTCATATTTGTGCATTGTCACCTTTTAAAGCTTGAGACCACAGAACTGTTTATGCTTCCCATTTGAGAGAGAATCTCTCCATCACCTGGGCTGGAGTGCAGTAGCACTATCACGAATCACCATAGCCTCGACCTCCCACACTCAGGTGATCCTCTTGCCTCAGCCTCCTGAGTAATTGGGACCATAGGTACGTTCCACCATGCCTGGCTAATATTTGATTTTTTTGCAGAGACTGGGTCTCCCTATGTTGCCCAGGGTGGTCTCAAACTCCTGGCCTCACGTGATCCTCCTGCCTTGGTCTCCTAAAGTGCTGGGATTACAGGTGTGAGCCACTGTGCCTGGCCTACATGTCTCATTTTTTGACATTACTTTCATATATTGATTTATATTATATTGGTAGATTCTGTGTTTTTGAGGATAAAAGTGAGCTGACAGATGGATTTAACTTTCTTCCCTGATGGTCCAAGCTTTTTTTAAAAAAATTAATTATTGATTTATTTTAGAGATAGGGTTTCACTCTGTTGCCCAGGCTGGAGTGCAGTGGTGCCATCATAGCTCACTGCAGCCTCAAACTCCTGGGCTCAAGGGATCCTCCTGCCTCAGCCTCTTGAGTAGCTGGTATTACAGGCACTCACCACCATGCCTGGCTAATTTTAAAAATTTTTTTATAGAGACGAGGTCTCAACAGAAGGCTCATAGGCTCAGCCTTGATACCATGTACAATTGATCAGGTCAAGTAATGTGGACAATAAGCAAAATAACTGGGCAGGCAGTTCTATTACTTCTGAATGCATTGTAAAATTGCTCAAAATGAGATGTTATTGCATTGGTAAACCTCCAATTCCATAGGTTCTGCCAGTGTCTCTCATAATAACAACTGACCAGCTTATTGCAGCAGCAGCACCAAAAGAAATGGATACGAGTTGATATAAATTGGGGACTTGGGCCAAATAAATTGGTATGTTTCTCTATGGTATACTAGGTGAATGAGATGACCTCAGATTTCTTTAAAGTTAGAAAGTAGTCTAGTGCTTATCACTGGAGCAGGGTAGGTTGAAGGGAGATACTTGGCTTTGTTGTGATGTGCACACAAACACTTAACATTTCATTCCAATTTTGACCACCCTGTTGGTGCTAGATCAAGCTCTGAATCTCATTTTTCTTGCCTATAATGAGAAATAACTGTATACGATTATTCAAGTGAAGTTGTTAGGGCTTAATCATTGAGTAATGAAACATTCATTATTTAGTATATACCTAAAATAATTCTGGCTTTTAAATGTGATTATACCTTGAAAGTTAGAATTAGAACGAGGAGTAACCTTAATATAAAAAAAGTCCTAGTAGAACAACATGGTTTGCTAGGAAGTTATTTACAGCCCAAATATAAGATGGAGAATTCTAGCTGCTTGTATGAGAAAGGGAAGAAGGCCTTTGGTTTCTAGAAATGGACATGCTAAACAGTGGGTAATAATGAGATATAATTTTAAATGTGTGCAGCACTCTAGAGCACATTAATGCAGTTGCTGGAACCATGAGGTGATCTTTCCATTAAGTTCAGGTGTGTGTGTATTTGTGTACTGTATTCGGTCTCTGCAGCTCAAAGGAAGGTATTGGAAAGCGTTGAGGGGAGCTTCTCAGAATTTCAGAACTTAGAGTGGCAGCTGAAAAAACCCGGGGAGATGAAGCACAGACAGTACAAGTTTGAAGGTAATTTAAAAATGATCTGTAGTTCTAAAAGGCTTTTAAACAGAACAATGAATGGTATTTCCGAGGTTCGTTCTTTCCAGGTGCTTTCTATAAGACTCCATGGAAAAAATTGGGTTGGTCTCTTACGGCAGGAGAAAACCTATGATAGTGCTTATATGTAGATTTACTTGCGCCAATAAAATTCAACAAAAACAAAGAAGACATCTCAGTATTTTATACTTTTAAAATTAAGAGTAATGTCAGCACATTAATTTTCATTTACTATCCTTGCCTCCTAGATAACTTTTTAGAATATTTCTAGTCTGTAGTTTCAATGAGTTGTTTGCACATTTTTGTATTTTATTGCAGATAATATGCATACTCAGAGGCATTCCCTCCCTTCTTTATCTTTTCCTTGAACCAAATTCAGTACTTTTCTTTTCTATTTTTTTTTTTTTTTGGAAAGAGTCTCGCTCTGTCGCCCAAGCTGGAGGGCAATGATGTGATCTCGGCTCACTGCAACCACCACCTCCCGGGTTCAAGTGATTCTCCTGCGTCACCCTCCCAAGTAGCTAGGATTGTAGGCACCCACCACCACACCTGGCTAATATTTGTATTTTTTAGTAGAGATGGGGTTTCACCATGTTGGCCAGGCTAGTCTTGAACTCCTGACTTCAGGTAATCTGCCCAACTTGGCCTCCCAAAGTTCTGGGATTACAGGCGAGAATGATCACATCCGGACAAATTCAGTACTTTTCTGATTTTATGACTTAAAAGTTATGGTCTTCCCCAGGCCTGTGTCCGTCAGCCCCTCTCACTGTATATATCTCTGGTCTTCCTCTCACAAATGCTAAGGCAGTTTTATTCAAAGCGCCCCTTAGCTTTTCTCACCCCTTTATCTTTTCCAAGAGAGGGCTGCAAAAATCTCAACTTCTCTGCTGTCTGTATCATCTCACATTTCTATTCACAATAGCCTCTTGGGCTTTGTTTTCCTTCTTTTCTCTTTTTCTAATAGTCTCTAGTGAGGGTGACTTGCAGATTTTGTGAAATTCTAGCTATTGCTGAACAGGTGATTATGAGCAACTGTGAAGTTACTGAAACTCTGAGAAAGCAAAGGAAATTTGTCTCTGACTTGATATCGTGGTTTGAACAACCTCACTTTTCACGCATTTGTTTCAGGAAGAAACAGAGTAACATAATTTTTCAATCTTAATTATACTTATAAATTAAATTGAAATGAAAATACTGTCATCACATTTATAAAAGTAGAACAGAGTTTTGAGAAATAAATGTTTCAGTGTAATTTGGTACTTTTCTAACATTTGAATGTTATTCATTGATGGGTATAGCCCTGTTTCTTCCTATTAAAAAAACCTTTTTTTTTTTAATTTTTAACAATTGACAAATAAAAATTACATATATTTGTAGTAGACAGCATGATGTTTTGAAATATGTATACACTGTGGAATGGCTAAACCAAGCTAATTAACATACACTTCACCTCACATGCTTATCAGTTATTTGTGGTGAGAATACTTAGAATCTACCTTTTCATCAATTTTTAGGCATACATTGTTATTAACTGTAGTCACCATGTTGTACAATGGGTTTCTTGAACTTACTTCTCTTGTCTAACTGAAGTATTGTATCCTTTGACCAACATCTTCTCAACCCGTCCTCTCACCCCGAGCCCCTGGTAACCACTGCTCTACTTTCTGCTTCTATGAGTTTGACTTTTTTAGATTATACATGTAAGGGAGATGATGCAATATTCATCTTTCTGTGTCTGGCTGATTTCACTTAACATAATGTCCTCCAGGTTCATATGTGTTGTTGCAAATGACAAGAGTTCCTTTTGTTTTTGAGACAGGGTTGCACTCTGTTGTCCAGGCTGGAGTAAATGGTGAGATCTCAGCTCACTGTAGCCTTGACTTACTGAGCTCAGGCGATCCTCCCACCTCAGTCCCTCTGCTATCTGGGACCACAGGTGCATGCCACTCTGCCCAGCTAATTTTTTGTGGAGATGGGTTTTCACCAGGTTGCCTAGGCTGGTTTCAAACCCGTGGGCTCAAGTGATCTACCCACCTCAGGCTCCCAAAGTGGTGGGATTACAGGTGTGAGCCACTGTGCCCAAACAGATTTCCTTGTTTTTAAATGCTGAATGGTATTCCATTGTGCTTATACCATATTTTCTTTATCCATTCGTCTGTTCATGGACACTTACGCTGCAGTGGTCATGGGAGTGCAGATACCTTTTTGACATATTGACTTCAATTCCTTTTGATATAGACCCTGTAGTGAGATTGTTGGATCATATGGTAGTTCTATTTTTTAATTTTTTGAGGAAACTCCATACTATTTTCCACAGTGGCTGTATTTTCCATCTTTATTGAGGTATAGTTTATGTACAGTAAAATGCCATATTTTCAGAGTGCAGTGCAGTGAGTTTTGGCAAAGGTATATATCACTGAATGTGTTACCATCACCCCAGAGTTCTCTCCTGCCTTTTTGCGGTCAGTTCTCTCTCACATCCTGCTCCAAGCAACTGCTGATTTGAATTCTGGCACTACTGATTAGTTTTGCCTATTCCGGAACTTCGTACATTATTCCCTCTTTTGTGTCTAGCTTCTTTTGCTTGGCATAATGTTTTTGAGATTCTTCATTGTTTCTTCCTTTTTGTGGCTGACTGAGCCTATCCCCCAAATTCTAAAATAACATTTTTCATGACTGTGACTTTCTAATCATAAAGCGGAAGCCTCAGGGCAATTTAGTATTAACAGTTCTTGTAGTTTCTTTGGTCTGTAGCTTTGTTAGCTCGGTTTAGAGAATTTTGGTGTGGTCATTTTCTACCCAGCCTGATGCTAATTTTTTACCCCCCGCAAATTCGATTTCACTTTTCCTTCCATGTAGTAAGCAAAAGTGAGAAGTGAGCTGATTACATTGTACATATCCTAGTGTGAAGTGACACAATTGTCTTTTTCCAATCAGATAGGAGTTTGCCAAGCTTTACTGACACCGTGTAAGTTTGTCCCCGACTCTTGATCAGGAGCCTAGTTGGGTGTTGTATAACATAAGATTTATTTTTAACTGTTTCCATAGTAACTGTTACACATAGAGGAAAAAGCTGAGAACTATAGTAGCAAGGTGATGTGAGCAGGATATCAGAAATCAGATTCTAACAGATTTGAACTAAGATTTAAAATGGAATGATTTAATAGCTGGAGTCCTTAACTCAGAGACTAAGAACTCCAGTGGAATTTAGGAATGGCTTTGAGAGATATGTGTTTTTTTTTTGTTTTTTTTTTTGAGACAGAGTCTCACTCTGTCGCCCAGGCTGGAGTGCAGTGGCGCGATCTCGGCTCACTGCAAGCTCCGCCTCCTGGATTCACGCCATTCTCCTGCCTCAGCCTCCTCAGCTGGGACTACAGGTGCCTGCCACCACGCCTGGCTAATTTTATTTTTGTATTTTTAGTAAAGACGGGGTTTCACTGTGTTAGCCAGCATGGTCTCGATCTCCTGACCTCGTGATCTGCCTGCCTTGGTCTCCCAAAGTACTGGGATTACAGGCGTAAGCCACCGTGCCCGGCCTGAGAGATATGTTTAAAAGTCAAATAAAGCCACAAATGATGATAAAAGACTGGACTCTCCTACCTCATCCTACCCCAGTCCCAGTTCCAACATCTCAGAGATGCTGACTTTTACTCTTTTAGTTTTTCTTTTTTAGGTATTTCTATTTCTAATAGTAGGCTTGTGCTGTGTTTTTTATTTTAAATGTTATATATTAACTTCCAACTATGGAAGATGAGGACTTAGCCCCCTTCCCAATCTCTCCCCATCCCACTACATCCTCTTCCTTCATCCTCTCTATATAGTTGTATTCTAGTTTTGGTTAAATAGATGATCAGTGCTTACCTTTTTATAACTACACTAATATGTACATCTAGGCCATACAGCATACTGTGATTATGTTTTCTCTTGTGCGATTGCGTTGTTGTTTTCCTGGAGTTACTGATTGGATTGTCCTGTTGCCTTTCTTCTGTATTGTATTTCCTGGATCCCTTGTTTCTTCTCTTCTGTTTTCTCTTGTAGTGGTGGAACACATTCTTCAGTAGTTTGCTGAGATATGGTGCATATAAAATTGAGTTTTTGAGAGCTTGCAAGCCTGAAAATGTCTTTATTCTTTCCTCATACTTGATTGATAGTTCTTCTGGGAAATACTTCTCTCTTAAAATTTTGAAGGTATATCATTCCTTTGTCTTGTAGCTTTTAATGTTGCTGCTGAGAGAAATCCGATGTCATTCTGATTCACAAGGCTTTGTATAGGTCCTGTTTTTTCCTTTTTTTTTTTTTTTTGACAGCTTTTATGATTGTCTCTTTATCCCTTGTGTTCTTACATGTCAGAATGATGTGTCTTGGCTTGGGTCTTTTTGACTTCCATTTTCTTGAGCACTTGGTGTGCCTTTTCAATCTGAGAATTCATGTTTTGACATGTTCTGGCATTTTTTTTTCTTTCTTCTTCTTCTTGTTTTTTTTTTAAAAGAGCTGGAGTCTTGCTTTGTTGTCCAGGTTGGATGCAGTGGCATGATCATGGCTCTCTGCAGTCTCAACCTCCTGGGCTCCAGTGATCCTACTGACTCAGCCTCTTGAATAGCTGGGACTACAGGCATGTGCCACCATACCTGGCTGATTTTTTAATTTATGGTGGAGACAGGGTCTCCCTGCATTGCCAAGGTTGGTCTTGAACTCCTGAGCTCCAGCAGCCCCCCACCTTGGCCTCCCAAAATACTGAGATTATAGTAAGACACTGCACTGAGCAGGCAGTTTTAAAAAAAATTATTTAATTATTTTTTAACTATTTTTCTCTACTCCATTTGTTTCACTTTTCCTTCCTTGGAACTCCTATCTGGTAAGTGTTGGACCTTTTGGATCAATCCTCTTGTTCTGTTTTACCTCCTATCTCATTTTTTGGTGTTTTCTTGTTTGGAGATTTCCTCAAGGATACCTTCTAACCTTTCTATTGGAGTTTTAAAATTTCTATTTTAATTTCTAAGAGTTGTTTTTCATTTCTTGAAAATGTTTATATCGGCCTGTCCTTGGTTAATTGATGTAATAGCTTCTTTTATTTTTCCTAAGGATGTTAATTATAGTTTAACAAAATTCTGTTTCCTGCATAGTTTCTGTTCCCTCATGTCCTGCTTCAGTAATTTTCTCTGTTTTGATGCCTGTCATTCCATTCTGCAGGCTTTCTGTGCATGTCTGGTGATCCTTGGCTAGCCATTTGTGTGTAAGAGGCAGGCACTACAAACCTGATTGGAAGCTCAGAACATGTTATGGAGCTTGTCCATAATGATTGGGTAGGGACTCAGCAGTTTCTTCAGTGAAACCTCAAATGTCACTATCTGTATAGGTCTTCACTTGGACCAGTTCACTTTCCCAAGGGAGAAGCCATTTGTCTTCTGTGTTGGGGTGAAAAGTCAAGCTGTCAGTGTTTTGGAGCCTAACTATTGACGGAGACCGAGGGTCCATGGGGGCTGAGGATCATACTGTTTAATATGTCCCACTTTGACTTCATCCTCCTGTTTTCTGTGCAGTGTCTCATGCCTCCCTCTCAACCATGCCTGGCATTTCCTTGTCTAGATCCTGTCCAATTCAGTTGCTCCCAATTTGGCCAATGCTGTGGGGGAGGAAATTACCCATGTGTGTGGCTTGATGGGGATTTGGGACTCAAAATACTCCTATAGAAACTTTTAACTCAGTACCCCTGCCATTAGTATACTTGGTGCCTCCTTTTTGGTGTTAGTAAATCCTACTCCAGGCTAAGGTTTTCAGATTTCTCTGGCCTGCTAATTTAGTTGCCTACTGTCCATCTTCTTGCTAGCTTCCACAGTTTTGTTACCATCTCTTATTTGCTGTTCTTCCTCTCTGTTCTCTCTTTATGCTTCAAAAAATTTCTTTGCTGTTACCTTGGTGGGATTGCAGGAAGGAGTAGAAATAATTGGAATCATCTTCATCAGATTTACAAAGAGGTCTATGACCCCCCAAATTAATAATCAGTCTATTATACTGTTTTTTTTTTTTTGAGACGGAGTCTTGCTCTGTTGCCCAGGCTGGAGTGCAGTGGCGTGATCTTGGCTCATTGCAAGCTCCGCTTCCCAGGTTCATGCCATTCTTCCACCTCAGCCTCCCAAGTAGCTGGGACTACAGGCACCCGCCACCATGCCCAGCTAATTTTCTGTATTTTATTTAGTAGAAACAGGGTTTCATCGTGTTAGCCAGGATGGTCTCGATCTCCTGACCTCGTGATCCGCCCACCTCAGCCACCCAAAGTGCTGGGATTACAGGCATGAGCCACTGCGCCTGGCCTATTATACTTATTAAGAGAGGTTACAAGGTCGTCTTATTCAAGACTTTTTTTTAACGTGGGAGAGTTTCATAGAAGCATGATTTTGGTGTTGTCATGAAGTTGTAGGAAAGGATTAGATGCTTTCTCAAGAAACCTTTTAATCTTAGCATTTTGTCCTCGTATTTTCCGTACTTGTTGGATGAATGTTGAAATTTAGTTTTGTAATCACCAGAGGCATAGTGTCAGTGAATATTTTCATCACGACACCAAGTCTTGTAGAAGAACAATATAGATTTTCAGTTACCAAAATATGGTAGACTCTTTGCACTGATGGACATGTCCCATGTATTGATGAAGGTTTGGATTATACAGGTGGGTGCATTTGCCAAAACTTACCACGTGGTACACTTGAGATGCATTCATGGGTAAATTTTACCTCAAACAGAAGCCAGAAAGAAAACTGTAAAGAAATATTAAACTCAAATTTAAATGAAAATACATGTGAGGACTATCAAAAATATATGAAAGTAGTTCTGTGAATTTTGAAAAATCATGGTTTTTAAAATTTTTCCGTGTTGAAAAAATGGAAAATTTTCATTTAGGGGAGCAAATAAAAACTTATTCCTATCACGTGCATCACAACTACCTCCTCCATTCCTCTCCTCTCCCTTTTATTTTGTCATGTTTTGCCTATGCTAGTCACTATACCGTGCAGATCTACAGGTGGTGGAGATTGTCTTATTTAATATCTAATATTCAGAATGCAAGGCAAAAAAGCCTTGGTATGTCGTTTTATTTTCATATTATCTCTGGATGTGCCTCTTCTCTTTTGGAAGCTGGGGTTACTTTTATTTTAGTTAAGTTGAGCACCCTGTTTCTTAGTTTTAAACTTTAGCTGGAGTTCTAGAGCTAGAAGCTTGGACCAAGTGACGTATCAGCTGGATGGGAAATTTGCAAGCATTGGGGAAGGTATAATAGCATGGACTCTCACATTGATCATTCTCCTTTTAGATATATTAATATTTATGAGGTACTTCATATTTTCAGAGTGCTTTCTCTTTAGTAATGTTTTCTAGATGCACTCAAAGGTAGGTTGGGAGTAGTTTTCTCATTTCATGGGAGTGAAATTAGAGAGAGGTGGAGATGTGCCCAAGTGAGTCTATGTCAGAACCAGGATTAGAATTTTGGAGGCAGACCAAGGAGAGTAAGTGGCAGTGGGAATTAGGAACTGCTGCATACAGTAGTACCAGTGAAGACTACTAACCAGATTATAGGTTTAGATTGGCAAGACTTTGGACTGACCCAAGACTGAATCTGTTTTATTGTAGGTAAAAGAGAACCTACTTTCATGTAAGATGCTGCTGCACTGCAAACGGGATGAGCTTCGGAAACTATGGATTGAAGGAATTGAGCATAAGCATGTCCTGAACTTGTTGGATGAAATTGAGAATATCAAGCAAGTGCCTCAAAAGCTGGAACAGTGCATGGCCAGCAAGCACTATCTCAGTGCCACTGACATGCTGGTAAGAGAACAGCCTGTGCTAAGGGTCATTTTTGTTAAGATGTAAAAGCACTCTCTTTTGTTCTCTCTGAATCCTGTAATCCATGTAGCGCATTACAAACTGCCCTCTTGGGATTCATGAGCCCTTGCAGGTGAAGCCTGGCTATTTCTCTTTCTAATTCCAGTGTTTGAAATGGTAGGTGATTATTATTTATGTATTATCTGTCTTTGTAACAATGGCAAGAAGTATAATAGTAAGAAACCAGTACTTAAATCAGGTTAGAATGGTAATGAGAGGTGTTTTTTAGCTTCAGAGAAAGATAGTTAATGAATCCAATTTTAAACAATGAAATCTACATGAGACAGAACTTCTGAAGATTTATAGACTAGTGTTCCACACATTTTTTGAAGGAATTTTTACATAAGGGCTTTGTTCTTTTCCTTGAAATTGATAAGAAATAAAATTTTGGGAGACTAATACTGGAAGCAACTTTATTGAGCAAGAGTACTCCACAATCTAGCCTTTAGCCTCTATCTTAGTCCATTGTGTATGCTCCTTTTTGAATTGCTGAAAGTTCCCAGAAGGATGCAATTGGTGGTTCATGTGGCTAAGCGTCAAGAAGATGAATAAAAAATAGAAATACAGAGTTTGCTTCCTAATAATCCTAACTTTCCCAAGTCCTGTGGCTCTTAGAGAGGGCTGCTCTTTCTCCCTTCCCTTCTACCCACCCAGTCCCACTTCCATCTCATTCAGAGTTGGTTAAGGAAGCTCTCTATAGGAGCTCTCAGCAGCAGATGGGCTGTATTTGAATTGTTGTTTTTTTCTTCCCCACAATAGGTGAAAATCCTTTGCCTTTGTTTAACCAAATTAGATTGGCTTTAACACTGGAAAAAACACTGAGGGGAATTGGTAGGGACACAGATTAAATGCTCTAAGTGGTTCTAATTCATTCAGACTTCCAAGAGGAATTTTGCTAAAACTCCTTCATAAGAAGCTTTTTAAGGAAATTTGGTAACCAAGGAGTGAGAAGTGCCATGATATTCTATCAGATATTAAAACCTGGTTATGTGATAAGACCGAATGGTCAGTTTCCACAGTGGAAGGAGATTAATAATGGTTGGCCCTTGGCTGGGAGTTTGAGGCTGCATTGAGTCATGATCATGCCACTGTACTCCAGCCTGGACGATAGAGTAAGACTGTCTCAAAAAGAACCCCAATAAACAACAAAAAAAGATTGACTCTTGGGAGTGACAAAAGAATTGGTTATTTTCAGCATCTTATTCAAAGTGGCAGCTTCTTTAATAATAATGACTATAGGGTGTCTGATAGAAAAAAATTACTTTTCACCTTTAGTGTTGATTTATGCATTATGAATGCATACTTGTCCTATATTCTCAAGATTCAGCAATCAGAATAGATAAGCATGTATACATTTGTGTAGCAAATATACATCTATTTGAATCACGATTTTTTGGAGTGGGCTTGCTTTTAAGTAAGTGCCACAGATTAAAATAGGTTGTTAGAATTTATTTCTGTGTTAATTATGTTCAGATTTTTGTGTTATGGTCTTTGTTCTTAAGGGCTAATTTATTTACTTAAGGGCTAATCAATAAGGAATACTGTCCCTTTTTTTCTGACATATTTTCCTCAAGACTCATTAAATAACTTCTTTAAATTCTTGGTTGTGAGTTACAGAAATTCAACTCTAGCTAGCTTAAGTAAAAATAGTTGTTTGACTCATGTAACCAGTCTGCCTAAGGAATAGGCATGTATGTGGAATGTCACCTGTGTGTTTTCTCTGCATGCCCTCTTCATTGTTCTGCTAAAGACTGGTCTCTTCATGTGTGAGGGAGGAGGTTGGGTATTGAGGGAAAACAGGGGGCATAGGCTATGTCTACATCTTTCCACCTTTACAGAAGAAAATAATTCAGAAATCTAGGGTTAGGAGCTAGATTGAGCCAGGTTGGGTATAATAATCATCAGTAAAACTATCTGGTTGGGGCAGGGGGCGTGGTATAGGGAGGAAGAACAGTCATGTCCAGAAAAGAGTGAGTTTGTAAGACACATTTTCCGGAGGTTTTGTTTCGTTTTCTGTTTGGTTGTTTATATATTCTAGATATTAATTCTTCTTGTCTGTTAGATATCTTCTCCCAATTGGGGATTTGTCTTTTTCCTTTGTTTATAGTGTCTTTGTTATAAAGAAATTAAAAATTGTAATGCAAAACAGATTCTCAATTTCTCAGTATTTTTTGTTATGTGATTTTTTTTTTTTTTTTTTTTTTTTGAGACAGTCCCACTCTGTTGCCCAGGCTGGAGTGCAGTGGCGTGATCTCAGCTCACCACAACCTTTGCCTCCCAGGTTCAAGTGAGTCTCCTGCCTCAGCCTCCCAAGTACCTGGGATTACAGGTGTGTGCCACCACACCTGGCTAATTTTTGCATTTTTAGTAGAGATGGGTTTTCACCATGTTGGGTCAGGCTGGTCTGGAATTCCTGACCTCAAGTGATATGCCTGCCTTGGCCTCCCGAAGTGCTGGGATTACAGCTGTGAGCCACTGTGCCTGGCCTGTTATGTGATTTTTGATGCAAGAAAATTTTTTTCCATTCCAGTATCATAAGAGAATCTCCTATGTTTTCTTCTTTAACCCATCGAAAGTCCATTTTTATATATGGTATCAACTGAGGATCTAATTTTATCTTTCTTCTGTATAGTCAGTTGGCTCAGGCTGTTTATTGAATCCTTTTTCTACTGATTCATGATGCTATTTTGGTCACACAGCAACTTTTCATATATAAATGGATCTGTTTCTGAGCTCTTTATTTTGTTTAGTGGTGTTATTTGTACCTGCACCCAAATCATGCTGTTTTAACTCCTGTAACTTTATAATACATCTTGATAGGAAGTGAAGAGATTCTCTCATCTTGCTATTCAAAATTGTCTTTGTGGCCAGGCATGGTGGCCCACACCTGTAATCCCAGCACTTTGGGAGGCTGAGGTGGGCAGATCACGTGAGGTCAGGAGATTGACACCATCCTGGCCAACATGGTGAAACTCCATCTCTACTAAAAATACAAAATTAGATGGGTGTGGTGGTGCATGCCTGTAATCCCAGCTAGCTCGGAGGCTGAGGCTGGAGAATCACTTGAACCTTCAATAGCTAATCGATTGAATTTAAGAGAATTATCTTTGCAATGTTAAGTGTTCTTATCTGTGAACATAATATTCCTTTCATTTATTAAAATCTTCATTTGTGTCCTTTAATAATGCTTAGCAATATACATAGTCCTTAGGGGTATCATATGTATTTTGTTAGATTTATTTCTGGGTATTTCATTTTTTTGTTGTTGTCTTTTAAAACAGTAGTTATTTATTTATTAAGGTTTCTAGTTACTGGTTGCTGGTGCATAAGGATGTGATGTATTTTTCTTTTTTAATTGACCTTGTATTTCCCTGAACTGATTCCCAATACTGTCTGCCTGGAAAGTGATGACTTACTTTTTAAGACCTGGCTCAAATTTCATCAACTCGCTGAATGTCCCAGATATTCAGATAGCTAGGTGCTTTTCTTTATGTTTCCATAAGCTCATATGTTTCATTTTAATATAATTCCTTTTGTTTGTGTGGTAGGTCATTGAGGGTAGTGGTTGTGTCTTACCTATTTTTGTCTGCCCTGTTCCCAGCATAGTGTAGCTTATATAGTCAGAGTTCCCAAATCATTAGCTAAATGGGTGACTATGTGGAAGACTGTAATACCACTACAGAGAGAAAAAGGTATTTCTTTTGTGGGAGCTTTGGTCTGTTTTTTCTTCTCTGGTTATTTATTTGCTTATTTATTTCTTAATGGCAAGGTTCTCTAGTGTCTAACCTTCCCTTTTCGTAGTAATTAAATGAATGACAATGATAACAATAGCTAATATGTATTGAGCACTTAACTATGTCCTGGTACTATTTGAAATATGTTACATTTGTTAGCTTATTTCTTTCAACAACTCCACTTCTGATATTACCATTTTATAACTTTGCATGTTCTGAGGAGTTGGCATATCCCAATAAACAATGATTTGCATATCCCAATATGCAAAAATTTCGTGGAGGTAGGATTTAAAGTGCACTTGAAAGGTTGGAGATATCTTCAACTTGGTCTTTTGTATATAAGATTGAGTAGTAAGCCCTATAATTGCTTTCATTGGACTTCACATGAAAAACAATCACATTTTCTTTCTCCATGGTTATGTACTGTTGGAAGTAAAATCTACTTAAGCCATCTCAAGGGTCCAAATCGAAATCTTTGCTAAAAGACATCAGAAGAAAGTGAAGACAAAACAATCTAGTCCTTCAAAACCCCCTGATTTCCTTGGATTTGTTTGTCAGAAGATTTTGCATTTCTATTTTAAGGCAGATGCAGATGCTTAGTAATTTAATCTCTACTCAGAATAGATTAATAAACCCAGAGTAAATAACTCTATGGTGACCCATTGCTCTTGGCAGCTCCTGCTATTCCTACTGCACCATCAGACTGGTCTGGTAGCTATAGGCTTGGCTTTTAGATGAGATATTTGTTTCTTCTTTTGATATGATAACCGAGTACTGCATAAAATAATTAAATTGTCATGACAGGAAATGTCTGCAAATAGGTCTGGCCTTTTGTTTCTTTCTTCAAGGTAAACAGCTGCTGTTGGCTTATGAAAAGCTAAAAATGATCCAACAAGAAGCCTGTATCCGTCACATTGAAATCAGAGACTTGATTAATATTGTAGCCTGTAGCTTTGTGATATGTACGGTTTAAATTAGACCTTTGCAGTCATTGTGCTGGGTTGATGCAAGCACATTAATGACATAATTTCTGGTTGCAGCATCACATTTCTGCAGTCTGTCCTTTGTATTCCACTCACATTAATTGAAGTAATTTTGCCAGTGAAGCGTGTTTCAAACGTCTGCATTTAAATTGAAATTTTAATTCCCTTATTGTCTTGAAAAGACGGCTGAAGATGCCTTGTTACAGGTTTCATTATCACTCAAAACACTCCAGCTGCTGGTTCTAATGTACAAAGAGTGATTAATTCTGGGAAGAATTATTAATACAAGAATAGCAGCTTCTTCCCAGTGGCATGAGCCAACCAGGAAGGTATTTCATGATAGTTAATATTTTCATAAACTTTTTTTAAGGGAAAATGTGTGTAGAAGTCTGCATCAAACTAAAATTGCACAGATGAGCTTTGAAAACCACTTACACAAGTTCTGATTTATCATCCCATAGAAGTCAATTCATAATTGCATTCAATCAGTGGAAACCAAGCCAGTGCAAATAGTTTTGAAGCACTTTAGCTGACAGTCACAAGGCTTGTGACTAAAATAATTTTTTCATTTCTAAGCCTTCCTGAGATTGTAGAGATTTTGAATGTCTCTTAATCATTCTGTCTGTCTTTATTTATATGCGTTTTAAAAAGAATCCATAGCTGTATAGTCAGATAAGGATTATTATGATAATTATAATAACAACTTATATTTATATAGCTGCCTTCTTCCTAGAGGATCCCAGAGTGCTTTGCTGAGAGAATGGTGTAATGGAATTATTTCACTTA
This sequence comes from Pongo pygmaeus, assembly GCF_028885625.2. NCBI lineage: Eukaryota > Metazoa > Chordata > Mammalia > Primates > Hominidae > Pongo > Pongo pygmaeus. The sequence continues at coordinate 132,226,641 of NC_072379.2, forward strand.
CACTGTGTAGATGTGGCCGTATCTGGGATAAAGAGATTAGGGCAGCTATTTAATTGAATAGTTTTCTAAGATCTTATGTAATAAAATAAATATATTTGTAGTATTTTTAGTTAACAAGATCCTTTGGAATTGGATAACATGGTGGGTTGTGAATGTCAGCATGGGTCTTAATTTGGGTTAGGTCGTCTGATGCTTGAATCCCACCTTTGACTCTTAGTAGCTGGATGACTTGTGGTTAGTAATTTATCTTGCTGAAAGCTGGAGTTAAGAATAATATATATCTCCAAGGGTTGCTGAATGGATTAAGTGAGATATTAAACTGTGTATATAAAGTATATGCAATATAAAGTTTTTGAAATGTTATTTATAATCAATAAATTTTACTGATATTGTAGGAAATGATATGATGATTGCTTCCATGTTATAATCTCAAAAACTGCCTTGGAGGTGGACTTCTTTTGAGCTAGTAGAAGTTGGAGTAGGGTTGGATTAAGCAGTTTTGATTCCTTTTCTTCTTGGCCTAACATGGATGTACCTAAATGAAAGACCAGCCCACCTTTTTTAAAGTTAAAGGAACTCTTGTGGGCGGATAGGGTTTTTCTCAGAAAGCAATTCTAGTCTTCTCTAACAATTCTGTGTTATATTTCTAGGATTTGGCATGGACAAATTTCAGATTCTGTGTTATCAATTACCTACTCAGCTTACATTAAAAATATGTTCATAGGGTACCCATTGATTGTATAATTCTGAGCAATGTAATTTGTTGGTAAAGTATCCAAGACGAGCTTGTAAAATCTACTTTTAGGTAAGTAAATATGTTAATCCACTGGGTATCATCATTAGATAAAAGCCAGGTCAGTGCTGGAAGGTGTTTGTCATCAGAACATTTTAGTGTTAGAAGAGTTGGTGTTAAGCTGTTGTTTCTGTGAGTGCTTAGATAGCAGGACCAGTGGACCAGTGAGGTTGCTTCTGTTTGTGTCAATAAAACTGTGTCATTAGCAAATAGACTGATCTTATTTTCTCTTCTTTATGCGCAAGGAATGGGTGATCATGCATCCACTGCGAAATGATTAATGTGCAAGCAAGAAAAAAGGGAGCCAAAACATACATACATCCCTTTTATCTGGCTTGAAAGTTTCTGAGATCTCACAGAACTGTTTTTTCTTATTACTCTGGGAAAAGTATCGACGTGAAAGCTCTGTAGATAACAGGAGCTGGAATATTCTAGTGAGCTTATTGGACTAAACCTGAAAGTGGTTCGGTGACTGTAAAACAATGTTCCAGTATTCCGTATGGATTTTCCACAACATGATAAAAATATATCAGTGATCAATAATGAAATAGCCATCGCTAAAGCCCATCTGTTCCTAGTGTAGAAGGGCAGCTTGAAAGACTGAGGCCAATATTCTATGCTAATAATTTATCAGGAAAGAATCTGGCACATATTTTGATAAAGAGACAAATGATTGGGTCTTTAACATGTGATAATGCCATTGTTGATAACTTCTGTTGTTTGTATGTGTATGTGTGAAGGTGGCCTTAACCTTGGAGGATATTACTTGCTAGTGGGAAGAGACAGATGGTGAACAAATAGTGTCTCTCAAATTATGTTAAGTACTATGGAGAAAACTACAATAAGACAGGGAGACTGGGAGTACTGGGGATTGGGGTAGGGGTAGTGTGGTTTGCTATTTAAATAGGGGTGGTCAGCTGTAGCTGCTTTTAGCCGCATTTGGGACCCCCCCTTCATTCTTCTCTTGCCTTCAAAAAGATTTAGGAAAAGATGAAAACAAAATGAGTAACTTTGTTTTTTTATATCTACAATTAAGTGAGTAGGTTTGTGACAGCTTTATTTTTCTCTTATAGAGTAGAAGTGCAGGGCTTTGTGGTAGCTGTTTTTTCATGCTGCTCAAGGCCCTTTTTATTTATATTTGTTTTTGAAGGCTGGGGTTTTTAGAAACCAGATTGTTTGATAAGCACCTGGTTATTGTATTAGTTTTCCTTTTTTTAATTTTGCTTTTTTATCTGCTATTCATTTGCCTCTTTTATTTTAAAGCCAATGGAAATTCTGTTTTATTGCACTAAAGCCTACGAGGTTCAGCAGTTTCCATTTGGCTTGCTTGGCTATGGGGCAGTGATTCCCACACTGCACATTAGGGGATCTTGCAAGAATTCTAAATTCAGGTCACATCCCAGACCGGTTAAATAAAAATCTCTAGGGGTGGGCCACTGACTTCAGTTATTGACATTCTCCAGGTAATGCCAACATGCAGACAAAATTGGAACTATTGGTGTAGGGTATAGCTTGTTCTGTGGAATTCAGCAAAACTTATTGTCCTTGTCTTCATTTAGCGACAGTGGTAAGTAGTTGGAAACCAAGTATTTATGTAAGACACACATCACATGGTGATACTCACATTTATGTAGAAGTTTATTGTTTGAAGTTGCTTGGTTGCCATACTTTATTTTAGTTTTGGGATAGAGCTAATGAGTATTTGGCTTTTATTCTGATTTTATAGTCTGATTATTTGGTCAATCGGTTTAGTAGTTAAATGAGATGATTTAGTAGTTAACTCACATAGTTTTTAAATGAGATGATTCTCCATGTTTGGACTGACTTGCACTCTTTAGAACTGTCATTTTGATGCTCTGATTTGTGCATCTTTGTTGTGGGTCCTGATATGACCTACTGCAGGGATTTAATGGATTGAAATTAGAGAATATGTTTATTAATTTACAAGTGGTGACTATGTATAGTGTGTAATAGTGGAAACAAAGTGAATTTAAAAGCAAGAAGTTCTTAATTCTAGTCCTGATTCAACAACTTACCAGTTCCTTGAGCTTAGATAAATAAATTACATTATCTCTCTGTTTTAGTATCCTTATCTGTAGAACAGATAAACAGATACTTACCTGTCTACATTATAGAATGGTTATGAGAATAAAAGTGAAATATAGTACAGGAAAAGTGCTTTGTAGAATATAAAGCAGTATAAAAATTTAAAATGGTGTAGGTATCATCGTCGTCATTTCCCCGTGCCAGGTAAAAAGAAAATGCAGGAGTCTGGGCTTGTTTACAGTGAGCAGCATTTCTATTCTGGTGCTACCATCATTAATGCATACCTGTTTTAATCAGATAAACCAAGTGTGACTGTGTTTGCACACTTGAGTCTACAGGAAGAATGCTCTAAGTCAAGAATAATACCTAAGTCGTTTGCTGCCATCCTCCATCATATTTCTGGTTTCAACCTCACATACGACCTTTCTTGAACAGATTTTTGATTGGTCAGTCTGTGGCCAGATGGGAACTAGATATTTGTGTAAATTGCAGCTGATGACAACCCATGTTGTTGATAGGGGACTTCAGTCTCAACTTGATGATGGTCTGAGAATGCTAATCAGTAGCTTTTGCTTGGCTCGACAAGATAGGAGGAGCTTGTTAAAGAAGTCTATTTTCTCTGAGATTCATCCCAATACTAATTACTTGTGGTTGCCTAGCTCTTGAAATGAAAAAAGCCATATTCCTCTATCATTCCTTTGTGGGATTTTAATAGTTCATGTTAGTAAAGAGCTGTGTAAGTGCTGAGCATTTCTAATGGATTTGGGGCTCTTGCAGAGTGTGGGCGAAATTGTCTTGATTAAAGTGCAAGCCTGAAGTGATTCTGAGACCTCCTTTGCCAACTCTTAAAAAGAGAGTTGTTCTGTAACTTTTTCTTGTCCCAGAGTAACAAATAACATGACGTGGTGAGTGACTTTAGGACGCTTGTTAAAAGAGAATGGCTTTTCTAGTGGTCTCTTCTATTGGATTTTGTAGTAGAAACCTAGGTTTTAATGCTCTCTTACAGAGCAGTGATGGGAACTGGGAATTGAAGGGACCATGAGGTTAGGAACAAAAGAGGTTTTTTTTCTAAGCTTTCCTATGAGCAGTTTACAATTATCTTTCTCTTACCGTGTTAAGTATAGTTTAATTTCATCAGAAAGGTAATTGTGAACAGATCTGTTACAAGGCCTTTTAGAAGAAATAAGGCTCTTAATGTGGAATTATGCATCAGAACCCCTAGAACTGTACATAGCTTAGGACTTGCGATCTACTTCTAGAATTTTGTTTTAAAGAAAGAATTAAGAATTATAACTGTTTTGTGTTACAAATATGTATACAAGGATACTTATCACAGTAAGATCTATGAAAGTAAAAAGACTAGCAATGACTTAAATATAGGGAATTGGTTTAAGTCATTGTATAGTCATACTCATGGACTAGTATGAAAATACTAAATATAATGTTTAGGGATAGGCACATGCTCCCAGTGTATTGCCAAATGGAAAAAGCATGTTTAAAAACAAGTATTTTTGCAAACACTTTGCATGGAAAAATGATTGGAAAGAACTAGGTTAAAATATTATATATTATTGCATCAGATGAGTGACAATATGATGATCTTTTTCTTTTGTAATTTTCTGTGTTTTTCAAGTTTTCTTGGTTGAGTAGGTATTATTTTTGTAATTTGGGAGAAATGCCAAGCTTAAGAAAAAAATACCATTCTAGGCCTGACTTTTTTTTAATCTGTGAAATTAGGGTGGGACCCCAGTCTTGACAACCTTTAAAGGTCTCTTTCAATAGAAAGTTCTTAGTTTTCATCTCTCAGATACTGCCGTTCTGTGAGGCTCAGGCTGATAGGGTATCTTAGAAGACTTGGCTGTCTCTACTTTAGGAGGGGAAAAAAAAAGATTACTTTCGCTTTAATAAAATATGGGAATTATTTGTGGCAGAATGCCCTGATGTTTAAGGGGGAAAAACAAAAAACCAACAACAAAAGAGGGAACCCCGAAGAATGCTTAAGAATAGCTTAATAAAATGGTATGCTTTTAGAACAAGTCCGCATTTCGTGGTAGTAATAGGGTGAGATCTTTCATGAAGGAAGAAGTCACATTTGATCCTGTTTTCGAGTTTTATTTTCCAAGATAGATCTGAAGATACTTTAAAGAATAAATTCACAAGTAAAGGGCCTTTTCTTTGACAGCACTTTATCTTGCAGGCCCCCCTCCCTTCATTCACTTATCAATAACTTCATCTAATTCGCCTTATCCTGTAAATTCCATTATCTCCCTGGCAGTCTATTGCATTAAGCCCTTAGTACCTAATATCGCCTCATTTACATTGACATATGCTTGACCTCAGTTCTTCTCCTCTCTTTGTTAATGCACCAACAAGCACTGATATCTCTCTGGAGCATTATCATTTGCTGTTAGCTCAACTAATAACAACCCTTCATTTGAGCTGATGAAGGTTTATTAAATAAAAACATGCAGTAACCCTGGCAGTAATGAAGGGAGAAGGGAGGTAGACAGCATCCTTTTTTTGATGGTGAGAGTACACCAAGTCTGCTTTATAGGTATTGGGTTTCCTAAGGGAGATAGGGCACCTGAATGGGTCTGATCGATATTATTTTATCAGGGTGATTTAAGAATGGGCATTTTTGATTGTCTTACTTGATCACTGTTGATTATCATATAGGCTGAGGAGTTAGAAGAAAAAAGTATTCTTGCTCCAGGCACTTGGCGTTGCTCCTGATGCAGCTGTCTTTGGAACTCCGTCTTCAGCACCAGACTGTCAGTAACCCTGTGGCTTTCAGGCAGTGGCAAAGCTTGGCCATAGGGAGCCAGACACATCATCTTAGTCTTCTCCAGTGAAACTGAAATCAGAGGTTGTTTTTCCCATAGATCCCGCAAGAGTCCCTGAAACCTTCACAATAGCCCTGACCCTTGAATGAATCCCCTTTATTTTCCCTTTCATGTCCCATACTCTTATTCCCCCGATCACCATTTTTACATGAAGACCAGTCTACTGGTGTCATGCTGTAAACAAAAGTTACGTGGATACTGTTATTAGGTTTGTATTAACAGTTGGAAATTTTGGGTTCACTTGCTTGCACATTTATGTCACATACATATATATTGTGGTATATTCTACTAGTAAAATTGTTCCTAGTTTATCTGATGCAGTTAAATACATGGAGTTCTATAAAGGCTACAATGTACTGCAAAGAGTGCTGTGATGTCCCAGATCTATCAAAGCTTTCAGACTTGCTGCTGCAGCTGTTAGGTTGGACCATAGGAAATAACCAATATTTGATCAGTTTTAACTTGTAAAAACAGTGTTTTCTTATGGTTCAAGTTAATAATGTGATAGATACCATGTTTTTTTTTTTTTTTTTTTTCTAAGCTTCATTGTTTGTTTTACTAGTTTCTTTCTGATAAAGATAAAAATAAAAATTTCTGACTTGGGAAAAATAAGATGTAGCAAAGTAGAAATAGTTGGTGAGTGAATGATCTGGGATTCTTGGCTCCTGTGTGATGAATATCTTCGCTGCTTGCTTAGACGTGAGTCGGAATCATTCCACATTCACTGGGAGACCTGGAGGCTTCTTGTGCCCACCCAGGACTCCCTGATTCTGAAGGTGGACACTTGAGGGTGGAGGGCCCTCTAGGGGAGCAGGCCCTAAAACCACCGGAGGTTGCCTTCCAGCAGTGCAGGGGCAGGCAGCAGCAGGTGGGTGACCTGGGCACTAAGTAAATCTAGGCTTCAGGGCATGTTTCTTTTGTTCATACAGAGATTTTGTGATGTTCTTGTTTATTGAATAATTGAGACTGCTCAAACAGTTTGTTTAACTGTGTCTTATATATATGTAGGAAGGGGGAAGGTATCAATTCTCTGGAGTAGCCTAATTTCATATCTTTTTACTGCAACTCCAAGGTAGACCATGGCAACATTTTCAGAATGGTTATGTTGTCTTGCTAGAAAAATGCTTCCTTAAGGGAGATTTACTGATCTAGTGAAAAGTGATAAAACATTTTAGAACCATATAATTTTCAGAGTCCTCAAAGAAATATTTGTTTTGGATTCAACAATGGCAATACATTTGCTTTCTTTAGGGAACAGTGTTGCCAAAATAAGCATTTTCTTATTAGCTACCAGATGGTTTAGTTATCAGTTGTGTTTTTTGTTTATACACCAGTTTTTCTTCTTTTTTTGGCTTGAACCTTATTTCTGTTCAGAAACAGTTACTCATGTCATTTACCTTTGTGTGTCTTACTCACCTCAACTAGAAAAATAAAAAGATCAATAGTTTCTTTTACAACATTTCTTCAACAAAGCAGCTGCTGAGAATGGCCAAGTTTAGTGTTCCTCCAAAATATTTACAGTGATTCATGTCAGAACACAAAACTAGATCTTTTTACCTGATAAGCGTGATTAAGATTGGCTAAAGACAAGCATTAACTAGGAAATAATTATTTCCTGTATGTTACACTAAAATGAAGTTGAGAAATAGACATTGGGAAAGAAAATTTAAGGGTATGGTGGTTCCTAATTGCAAAGATTTTCCTTTGTTGTAGACTTATATCTCAACTCAGGCAAATTTTTTTGAATTCTTGATTATATACATTTTAACTGTGTGTTTGAGCTATTCTTTTAGTTATAGAAACATTTTTTAGAATTTTTGTTTTCTTACATGGATAGGTTTCTAATAGCAAAACATGCTTTCCTGGTCAATATCATGTGATAAAACATTTGGAAAATGTTTGCTTATCTTCATAATCCTAAAGGAAATATTTATTTTCAATTCTAAAACAGATTTCTATTGTCTATCTGAGCAGTTTCCAACTGTGTTGACTAGAACATTAATATTCTATTAGATGGTAATAGGTGTTCTGTGAAAAAATTCACTGGTAGTGATACCTTTTTTCCTCCAAAATGCATTTAAAAATACTTACATCTATCTATATATATGAAGAATTCTAAATACATTTAGGTGACTCATTATTATATAGTAATCTAACTTAAATAAACTGTGAGATACACCTGATAATTCTAGGAGGTCATATTAGAGATCATTTGGCGCATGAATGCATGGTGTTTGATTTGTGAATAGAGGAATAGACAGCATTTACCAATTCACTGTACCGTGGATGTTGTCTGTTTAGTCTTTCATCTGCTATGTTTTATCCTGTAATTTTAATCTGTATTTGTGACATTATTCAGCGTTGCATGTCACACTTATGAACCTGTTTTTTTTAATAATTTCTTATAGCAGCTACCTACCCTGTGAGACTATCTTGTTGCTGTCTACATTAATCCAACTGTGTCTCTTTAATTTCTGTTAATCTTTAATCAGTGTGTTATTTAAAAGGTACTCTGTAGTCATTACATTTGGAAAAGTGCAGTAATGTATACAATGACCACTTCCCATACATTAAAACAATCTTTTTATCATTAATTATGCACATTCCTAAATACAGATGATTATTTTATTATTTCTAATAAATCTCAAATCTTAGTAAATACCTGGAAACCGCACCTCCCCAGTACAACAGAATTGACTGTCAGTGGTAGTCTGTTGGGTTGACTGCTGCCTCACCAGCTTTTCCTTTGTGTGTAAACTTTATGTTTCAAACTCCTTAAAACCAGATAAGATAAATGTTAGGGCTGGGCTCAGTGGCTCATGCCTGTAATCCCAGCACTTTGAGAGGCCAGGGTGAGTGGATCACAAGGTCAGGAGTTTGAGACCAGCCTGGCCAACATGGTGAAACCCTGTCTTTACTAAAGATACAAAAAATTAGCTGGGCATGGGGGCAGGCATCTGTAGTCCCAGCTACTCGGGAGGCTGAGGCAGGAGAATCACTTAAACTGAGGAGGTGGAGGTTGCAGTGAGCCGAGATTGTGCCATTGCACTCCAGCCTGGGCAACACGGCAAGACTCCATCTCAAGAAAACAAAAAAAAGATAAATGTTAGGTTTCTAACCATATATTCTAGAGAGCAAATGTTGCATTGACAACTATTTTCTTTAAATTGATTTGAGTACCACTTAGTATGGTTAGAATAAGGGAAGACAGTGGCCTTGTCCAGCTTCCATAATTATAGCTTTATAAATAGACTATTAATAAGTGAAGGCCAGAAAATAAAACACAGTGTTTTCTTATAGAAATAAGAGACTATTCTCTTTTCTCTTTTGTGGTAAGGTTTTCAAATTTTTGAAGTTGTGAGACTACCTTTGATAATATATGTTATTATGTTATCTTATATTTTGGGTCAAGGAAATATATTCAAAATTTGTCATTTAAACGGGTACAATGGCTCAAAGAAGGAAGGAACACTTACTGAAATTGCTTCACTAAAACACGTTGGGAATACTCTCTCAGGTTTCTTTACTCATGGAATAAATAGGTACTGTTAAAAATAATTTCAGTGAGCACTCAGGAGGTGCCAGGCACTGTGCTAAGTGTTTTACCTGAATTTTTACTTTTAATTTAATTAGGTGGCTTTGAAAGTTGACACTTGTCATAAAATTCTGTATTTGGAACATGTACTGTTTGGGTTAAAAATCTTCATGTAAATTCCTACAAACAAATCAAGTGTGGATGTGCAGTGGGTGGTTTTTAAGCTTAAATATCTCAGCTGGATTTAATTACCTTAAGGGATAAGGCTACGTGATGGGCCAGTGGTTTACCAAATTATTTTTCATTTTCTGGATCTCAGTGTCACTGAAAGTTAATGCATCCTCTTTTCTCTGCTAGAGACCCGAGTTAAAATCCATTTTAGGGCATAAGTATAAATGAATTTGTTGTTGTTTTTTCCTCCTTGGGGACACTGTGGTCATTTTGTGAAGCTGCCTTTCCATTTGGAATTGCTGGCAGCTTGTTCTGGGCCCAGGGGCTCTCATAGCAGGGACAGTTGCAAGTCAGCATGAAAATGAACTGGTAGGCTTCAGAGGGCAGAGCTGGCCCAGGGCTTGTCACTCTTCCATTCTTTCTTGGTTAACTTAAGGAAACTTATTTGCTACTGACATTTGATTATAGCACATCACAAAACAAGTGATGTGGTTGTGGATAAGCCATCACATTTTCTTTACCATTTCAGGCTGATTTATATTTGGCAGCTACAAAGGTTTCTCTGTTCACTGTCCACAGTCTCCTAGATGACTCCTTAGACTGCTGTAGTTGTGTGATCAACATTTTTGATCACCAACGTATTTCATGGGTTTAATTACCTATTGTTTTAGTTTAAATGGTTCATTCTTTAGGAGCGTGTTTGTATCCATAATTACATTTAAGGGTTTTACCCTGAAGTATTATTAGTTATTTCCTTTATCTGTACCTATTAGGAATATTTAGTATAACCTAAGCAGGGAATAATACACATAGCATTTTCATCCCTGAGGGAGCTCACTTGTGTTCTTTCCCTCTAAGCTCATCCTGTCATTTCTGTTTTCTCTCAAAGAATAGCACCTAGAGTATGCTCTTTAAGTTTTCTTTGAAAAGATACAAGATCTTTATACCTAAACATAATTTTGTGTACATGAATAAATGGGATCATATCATGCGTGCTGTCTTTTTTTTTTCCCCTTTGAAGATGTCACTTTGAGTTTCAAAGTGAGTTGGTTGCTCCAGGTTCCCTGAATCCTTCATGTTCTCCATTTATTGTAGGCGTTCCTATACCAGTTTGATTTATCCAGTCCTTTTGTCTTGAAAATCTCCCAAACCACTTTGCACCGGGAGTATCTTCCTCTTCATGTTTTGTCTTCCAGTCACCATTCATATCCCGTTTCTTGTATCAAACTGAATCAGGACAAGGAGAGGTGATGACTACTATTGTCCATTTGTAGCATTCATGTAAAAAAAAGTATTTACCTCTGTGTGATGTGTATTTGAAAAAGAGTGAGAGAGAGCCTGACTCTTGGTAAGCACAAAGAGTCATGATTGCTGTGAGAACAAGTTCTTTTTAAAACATTTATATAGTGTGCTTTTTTTAAAGCCTTAGTTTAAAAAAGCTAACTTTGAGTAAAAGTTGATTAAACCATTAGTACATGGGATTCTTGCGAGAATGTGAATGATAGTATCATTTAAATAGGGAGGTCTTTTTACATGTGTCCATTGACAGACGTTTGTGGGCATAAATAGTTTGCTGTGGTGCTGTGTATGCTTTCGTGTTTATCTTTGTCTCGATTGTTTTATCATTACCTAAGGTGAGAAAAACTCTCCCCTGGCCACATTATACTCTACAAAGTCTTTTATATGCTGATAAAGTTCTCGTAAACTCCCTTTTGTTAGTATCTTTTTAAGACGTCTTTCTTATTTATAATATTGCCAGGTTATTAAGTTGTACTTAATTGTCTTTCGTTTTCTTCTCTTTTCAGGTGTCAGCAGTTGAGTCTTTGGAGGGCCCCCTGCTCCAGGTGGAAGGACTGAGTGACCTTCGACTAGAGCTTCACAGCAAGAAGATGAACCTCCACTTGGTTCTGATAGATGAACTACATCGGCACCTGTACATCAAATCGACTAGCCGAGTTGTGCAGCGTAACAAGGAAAAAGGGAAAATCAGGTTAAAGAGGCTCTTTGCTATAAGTGTCTTGTGGCAGTGTAGGATTGGAAGGAATATTTTTTGTTTCCCAGAATGTTGTTGTAGTTTATTTTACTTTTCCTTTAATGGACTGTCTCTGAAACTTGAAGATGGTTTTATAACAGCAAATACTCCATGTTCTGAGGGGCTGACATTTGAAGTTTGTTCATTCATTCATTCTACATATATTATGGTCCTTTTCTGTAAGGATATATAAGAAGCATTTACTGTGGGTCTCATATTCTGGATCAGAGACATTGGTACATCTCAGAAGGAAGTAGAAAAATTCTTAAATTGGACTGTGAAGTCAGCCTAATTAAGAAATGTAGATATATTGGCTGGGTGCAGTGGCTTATGCTTGTAATCCCAGCACTATGAGAGGCTGAGGTGGAAGGATTGCTTGAGCCCAAGAGTTCAAGACCAGCATGGACAACAGAGCAAGACTCTGTCTCTACAAAAAAAAGGCCAAAATTAGCTGGGTATAGTGGTGTGCACCTGTAATCTCAACTACTCCAGTGGCTGAGATGACAGGATGGCTTGAGCCCAGGAGTTTGAGCTGCAGTGAGCTATGATTTCTCCACTGTACTCTAGCCTGAGCAACAGCAAGGAGACCTGGTCTCCTAAAAAAAAAAAAAAGACAAAAAGAAATATAGATGTATTGACTGAATGATAAGATTCTTTGTTAATTAGGGTTATGTTCAGCTTTAGGTTGTCCTTTTTCTGGAATAGTTTAGGAAAGGTTCAGAGAGAACACTTTTATTCCTTGGTTGGTTGTAGCATAGCCCTGTATTTAATGGCCTGGGTAGTCTCAAGAAATTCATTAGGTTAGTAGAGGCCTGGCAGGGAATAAGACTAGATCTTAAGATGGTAGAACATTGGAATTTTTAACATATGTTAGATAGCTGTGCATAGTACATGTCCTTCCAACATTCCTTTAGAATAGACAGATCTTTTCAGAGGGCATTTTAGCACTATCTACTGAAATATACATGTTCATGCTTCTTCATTCAGATGTAGACAAGAAGAGCACTGGAAGCAGTGCGTGCTGGGAATGAAGTCTTTCAAGTCTTTTCCTGTTTGAACAAAAAATGCCAAATTTGCATGTGATGCTTCAGTTTAATCAGAGATCCTGACAGAGAAAGAGAAGTTTCTATCTCTTTTCAGCAGATGGGCACTAGAAAAACTTCTGCCAGACACACAGATTTGATATGTACCTGAGACATAACTTCAAGGCTAGCTCTGAATAGGGTATCTGTCAGTACCTCAGCAGAGAGTGAAGTGGTGGATAGGGGAAGTGCTAAGGAATTCTTTCGACAATGCCTGGTGATAAATAGCAGATCTGAAGAGATTTCTTCCCATACAAGGTTAAGTAATAAAATCACTATGGTCCTGTGAAAATATTCTGTATTATAAGGGAAAATGAGCATTACTTTGAGGTCTCAGAGGAAGAACATTTATTTTAAAAAAATTTATGTAAAGCAAGCAAGGAACATTTAAGAGACTTAAGCTCAAGGTTTCTCAAAAAATACAAGAAACACGATGTAGTAGACTATTCAGAATAACCACTTCTCTCCCCTCTACTTTTGTGGGAGAGGAGTATTTCCTACCCTTTTTGTTGGGGTCTTGGCTTTTGCCATCATTAGGGTACATGACACCAGCAGGGGCTCAAACGGGCTTATGCTGTTGAGTGTGGCCTTTTGTGCCGCTGCCATTGCCTTGCTGTCGGTCCCAGGAGAAGGGTGAGAGACACATGGAACTGACTGAAGATCAGCAGACCTGCCTAGCCTGCATCAACCAACCACCAAAATGTATGCTTATTGTTGAACATTATTGAGATTTTGTGGTTGTATGCAGTAAGCGCATAGCTTCTATGAAAACAGTAACCGGGAGCTACAAGAACAGAGTGAGGAGAGATGCTAACAGAGCTAACTAAAACATGAATAAAATGTAAGGAAACCAAAATGAAGTAGGGAAATTTAAATCTTTAAAACTTCAGAGAGAAGATCTGAATCACTGATGTGGAGGGAAAAACTTTTCATGATGAAGAGGCAAAAGACAAGATGCCAAAAGGAAGAGGATAAATATGAAAGATGAACAGTGGTCAATCCAGTGATTTTAGGGTTTCCAGAGAATCACACTAAAATGATAGTGTTTGGGGCTGAATTATGTTCCCCCTAAAATTCATATATTGAAATCCTAATTCCCAGTACCTCAGAATATGACTGTATTTGGAAATAGGGTCTTTTAGAAAGTAACTAAGTTGAAATGAGGTCATTTGTGTGGGCTCTAATCCAGTAGGACTGATGTCCTTATAAAAAGGAAATTTGACACACTTGGAAGACCATGTGAAGACACAGGGAGAAGATGATCACCTACAAGCGAAGGAGAGAGGCCTCAGAAGAAACCAACTACGCCCACACCTTGATCACAGACTTCCAGCCTGCAGAACTGTGAGAAAGTAAATTTCTGTTGTCTAAGCTATCCAGTCTGTGTTACTTTATTATGGCAGTGGGAGTGAACTCAGACAGAGGGGATCAGAAGCAATAATTAGAGTATAAACAAAGAAGCCTACTTAAACAGGAAAACAAGACCTTGGTCTGCAAGTTGAAAGAATTTAAGGTAAAGTTAATAAAAAAAGTTACTCTTAGATATAATCTGGAAATTTTTATGATTTTCAAAAACAAATTTTATAAACACCAGGAAGAAATATTATGTGATCTGAAGTGATAGAGATAATTATTTGCCCACCCAATACCCATTCTTCCTTCATTTTTAATGACAATCTTTATTTCGTTCCTGGTGGCTATAGGCCCAGCTAAAAGGCTGCATTTTCCATCTTCCCATATAGCTAGAGGGTGATTAGTGGGACTTCATTTTGCAAGCTGTTGAATGGAGAGGTCATTAATTTTTCAAAGATACCAATTAAACTGGTATGCTCACTCTTTACCCTTCATTTGCCTTTCTTTACTTTCTATCTGGGACATAGATTGGTGCCATCAAGCCATCCTAGACACAAGGTGACCTTGAGGATAGAAGCCACATCTGAAACTCCATGATCACCTTGAACTTCTTTTCTAGCCCTGGATGGGGTACCTCTTTAATATGAGAGGAAGTCTTTGTTTTACTCAGACTGCTATTATTTGGTCTTCTTTTTATACACTTAAAACCAGTTCAGTTACACAGAAAGGAGCAAAAATCAGGCTCACCAGGATTTGCTGAATACTAAATGCCAGAAGACAATAGAACAAAATCTATAAAGTTGAATGGAGAAGAGTTGGGACCAAAGACTTTTCTAGCCAGCCAAGGGGACATTGATATGCATAGGTGGCCGAGAGATATTCTCAGATATGAATTTATAATAAAAAAAAATAGTATTCTTTTTCTGAGCAAAGTTCTCAGAGATAAACTGTAAGACATACAACCAGAGAACAATAAAGTTGTAGGTAGTTTGAAACAACTTTGAGGGCCACATACCATTAAATATGTACATGTATATATATGTAAGTAACTGACAAATATGTTTTTACAAGATTGAGAATATCAGCTAAAAACCATTGTTGAGAAAAAGGTCGGCCGGGCGTGGAGGCTCACGCCTGTAATCCCAGCACTTTGGGAGGCTGAGGCTGGAGGATCATTTGAGGTCAGGAGTTTGAGACCAGCCTGGTCAACATGGTAAAACCCCATCTCTACTGAAAGTATAAAAGTTAGCCAGGCATGGTGGTACGTGCCTGTAGTCCCAGCTACTCAGGAGGCTGCGGCAGGAGACTCACTTGAACCCAGGAAGTGGAGGTTGCAGTGAGCCGAGATCACACCACTGCATTCCAGCCTGGGTGACAGAACAAGACTCCATCTCAAAAAACAAACAAACAAAAAAAGTCTATGTAGTCAAGGAGTACCCTCTAACAGTAAACAGAATTTATATCCCTTTTTACTCAGTTAATAGTGACTAGGAAATTTGGATAGGTAGGAGAAAGGAATGCTGAATTCTTGCTTAAGATGAGTGTGAAGTTTTGTTTTCGACTTTAATAATTAGAGAAAATGTTTAATTTTGTTTTTACTAATCTAGATATGTATATTTAAAGATTTTTATATTTAAAAATCAATAGAGAAGACAAAAATATTCTCTATCACAAAAGATATTGTACTGCAGCCCTCCTTTGTCAGCAGGGGATATGTTCCAAGACCCACGGTAGGTACCTGAAACTGCAGATAGTGCTGAACCCTGAATCCACCTGCATAGTAAATCCTCACTTAATGCCCTCAATAGGTACTTGGAAACTGTGACTTTAAGTGAAATGATGCTGTAACTTTAAGTGAAATGACGTACAGAAGGTCCTAGAATAACATTGTGTCCTTCAAGGTCCTCTGTTGATGAGAGAAAAAAAAAATCGTTTCATTATATGCCAAGATTCTTGATTGCAGATAGAGGAAATCAGTCTGGGTAACTAAAACAGGAAAAGAATTTATTGGAAAGTTATCAGGTTGCTCACAGAATCTATGGGAAGTCTGTATAATCAGGCTCTAAAGCCCAGTAGGAACCAACGGAGATTAAGCAGCTGAGCACACACAGTCTTAGACAAGCCACAGGAAGGGTCTGTTTGGGTTGCTATTTTTGCTGGCACCATGCCCACAATAGCTGGATTTTAAACTCCTCTGTAAATGATCTCTAAATGTCCCTGCATCTTTCCTTTATCTCTTCAAGATTCAAACTTCTGGACTCAGGCTTCCAGTTTGTTGAGCCTGGGTAATGCCTGGACTCCTTCAGCTTCCATAGTAGGAAGTGAGGCCTTCTTTTTGCTTTGATGCAGTCAGTGGGGATGGACTGTTCAGATGTTTGGTACCCAAGACAAACACCCAACACATTTCTACTGCAAGAGAAAACAAAGGAAATCACATGAAGGCACTTACGTATAAAGAAGACCAGATGTTTTTGAAGTAGAAAATAGGCAGTAGAATTGACAAATGAAAGAAAGGTACATGCTCACATGCAAAAAATAATAAAAATTTTATTTGGAGGAAATGAAACAAATAAATGGTGAGACTGTCCTTGTTCTTAGCTCATGAAGATGTCTGTTCCAGTTGAAAATTTTGAAACTGTCAAATGAAATCTAAAGTTCACATGGATGAATATATGCGTAAGAATTGTTTAAAAGAATTGTGAAGGGAGGTTATGAGGGGGACATTTCTTATGTGATATCAAAGCATATTGTAAAGCTGTTTTAGTCAAAACAGTACAGACATGCAAAAATAAAATTTTTTAAAGAAAACAGTGCAGACATGCAAGTAGAAAATCAGATGGGTGAGACAAAATAGAGTTGAGAAATAGACCCCAGGATCTATAGACTTTAGTATTTTTGAACAGTAGTTCATTTGGGGGGTAATGAAGGCTATTTAATATATAGTGTTCAGACAATTGACTATTGATTTGAAGAAAATAAATTTAGATGTCTACCTCTTATGTACAAATGATTCAGCCAGATTTAAAAATCACATAGCACTCTATTAGCATTAGGAAAACATGTAGGAGGATATGTGTGGAGAGCCTTTTCGAAGCATATCAGAAGACATAAAGAAATACATTAAATGGTTTAGCCATTAAAAAACCCAAAACTTATCTTCAGTAAAACGGAGTCAAAGGATAAACTATACTCTGAGGAAATATATGTATGTCATATAACGCTTTAATATCTAAAGCATGCAGATATTCGTAAGCTTCGTAAAGCGGGATATAGACTGTTCATAGATTAAAAATACAAATGGCTAATAAACATAAGATTGTTCAATATCATGAGTAGTCAGAGAAATACACATTTGAAAAATTAAATGCAGTTTTTTGTTCATAAGATGATCAAAATCAAAGACATTGATAGCATGTTATGATGGCAAAGATGGCGGAAATGCGTAGCTTTCTCTTGATGGTGGAATAACCAATATGCCGTTTTGGAAAATAAATTTGCATATTCTTTGTCCAGGGAATTTTGTTTCTAGGTCTACAGCCTACAAAAACAGTACCAGTTCATAAAAATATATGTAACAAGATATTCATTGTGACATTGTTGGCAAGAAGAACAAAAATATGCAGCTTAAATGTTCATCAAGAGGAGTATGGTATATTGATACCATGTAATTATAGAATTTGAATGATAATGATCTCTATGTGCTGATATGGAAAGGTTTCTAAGGTGCATTTTTGGGTCCCGAAAGCAAATTGAAAAATAGCATAGATAGTATGAACCTATTTGTGAAAGACTGAAAGGATAGAAACTTAAATATGTATACTTTATATATTGGTATAAATATTTGTATGTGTATAGAAAATGTCAGACAGATAATGTCAAAACAGTGATAAAAGGAATTATGAGAAATGGAAATGTGAGGTGGGGCATAGGGAAGTAGAAATTCTTTTATTTCCTGTGTACATCATGAGCATGTTTTTTAAAAATAATACAATTACTGATAATCCTTTTGAAGATTTTTAAAAATGAAATGGGAAAATGTTTAGATTATACCCTTGAAGGGAAAAACTAGAATTCAGAACTATGCAGGATGATCAAAGAATGTTGAAAAAGGAGCATGTGTGCCATTTTTGTGGTGTGTGATGTGGGGGGTGGATGGACAGACACTCATTTTTAAATTTTTTTTCAAGCAGTCCTTGTACCTCAGCCTCCTAAGTAACTGGCATACCACTGCGCTTGGCCTTGATGCTCCTTTCTGTAAGATGTTTGGGAAGGCAGTATACCAAAATGATGTAAATGGATTATTTTTTTAAAAAAATATTTTCAAGAAAGAATTTACACCTTTATAATCAGATAAAATTAATAAAAAGTTGTTTAAAAATAATTCTTTTATTTATTGCATGATCCTGGATTAATACTCGGTTTAACCTTGCTTCCTCAGCCATCCTGGGACATCGTCTAGCTCATGGAATAGAAAATTTGGTGTCCATATTTGTCTCTGGGCATGTAAAGAATGTTCTTGACTGCATTGTATTCGTTCCCTAACTATTTTGTCTTTTAAAGATTTTTTATCTGTTTACATATGTTGGTTTTCTTTTTATCTTTCAGTTCTTGTTTTTTTTTTTTTTTTTCCCTCTTTGCTTAGATTTTAAATTTTTAGCTTCACTTTATTTTCTGTTACCATGTCTTCACCCTTGGTCTGTCATTTGAAACGATGGCTCTTTTTTACTTTTATACCCTCTAAATCACTCCTATTCTGAGTGTTCCACCAGATCTTAGAACTATCGAGAATTACTATGCCAGCCATTCCTGTTTCATTATTTAGTTAAATCTTCTTACTAAGGGCATGTTATCTTTGACAGATATTTCTTAGCTCAGTTTGATTTAACAAAATTTTATGAGCACTTGCTCTTTGACAAGTATTGTGCCAGCTGTTTTGGTTATATAAGTGAATATATCAGTTATTCGATTTACAACTTAAAGTTCAACTCACCTCTGTCAGTTTTTAGTTTCACAAAATCAGCCAAATGAGTTGCAGTTGTAAATTTTGGACATAGTTGAACCCATTTATTGCGAAGTGAAGGAACAGAAATATGTTATAATTAAAAAGTAGATGTTTAATAAGCTGTCAGCACTTCTAACCCCTCTTAAAAAAATGTTTTCGTATCATGAAATTTTGAAATCTAACATTTAGAAGCAGAGCTTTACTAGTTGGATGTTGGTTAATGGCCAGGAAGTCCTTGAGGTTACAGCGGCAGTAGTTGTTGCTTGTTTTTGGTTTAATTTGTTGTATACTTTTCCTGTCCTCTACCATGTTGCTGTTAATTGGCAAAATGCATTCAGTCACAATATATAATTGGTAATTTTGGGGGGACCGTTCTATACTAGCAGGGATTTACTGTTCATCAGCTGTCTTTTGATCTCAGCTATGAATGATTCTGAATGGATTTAAAATAAAAATTTGTAATCATGTATTTAAAATGAAAAATACCTATCAATATTTCCAAGAAAACATTCTAATTTTTATTTTTTGTTTTCAAAAAATAAACCCGTTGAAGGTATTAATTAATTAATCCCTTCCCAGCTTTATCTCTGATATGTGGTGAGAAGAGGTCTTTTTTTCTGTTGTGAAACGGAAACTGAGGTCCACACTATTTAATGCGATATTCTACAATAGCACCTACCTTATGCTGAGCTTCATTCATGTCTGTAGTCACAAAGTGAGTGGATGTGCGCCCTTTCTCTGGAACTTTTGAGACTAAGTCCTTTCATAAAACAGCAGGAGAAAAACTAAAGTCATTTCCAGAGTTACTTGCCTTTGGGTTAGTGCTCACAAAGGAGAAAATTGAAGCCTAAGGGAAAATTTTAGAGAGAGAGATGAGTGTATGAAAATAGTTTTGCAGTAAATTGACTTTCTAAAAGTTTATTGATGGAGTTTGAGGGCCCTTCTGGCTCTGATAATAAAATCAGCAGGTTATGTTTTTCAGAGTTGAAATGGCAAGCCGTTTATCACCCTAAATTTAGCTGAAATATGTTTTTAGGTTAAAACTGATAAAATAATTGTAGGATTTAATCTAAAGTGATGTGCATGTACATCTGTGCTCATAGAAGTGTGTACTAAGATAAATACACATATAAAAATATCAGTGTGCACACACATAGTAACAACTATTTCATCATTAGGTGTGGCAGGCAGTATTCCAGCTATATAATTGAATTTTCCTGCTGATTGATACCTTTGTTTATCTATGCTTTAAAAATAATTCCTCCACTTTGTTCTAGAAATATTTAAATATTTAGACAATGTATTATATTTTTCCTGTCATTTAAAGTTGAAGTTTTTTTACTCTGTAGCAGTACCATAAACCTGTGTCTTTTTTTATAATTAAAACATTTTTATTTTACTTTATTCATTTGTACATTGAAGCATTTTATTTGTAAATATGTATTATATCCATAGATGAAGAACCCCAGGATTTTGTCTCCTGTGTGTTTTTGTGTTGCGTCTTCATGGTCCATGATGTGAGCTGAGTCAGTACAATGAAACCAAACTGGTGGGATGGGAGCAGATTAGTCTGTGATTTTTCTAGATTTTTCTAGATCTTTGAGTTGGACATCAAATCTGGGACTGATCACACTTGCTCACAACAACTTGTTCACACTGTGAGGTTCACAATAATTTTCCCAGCTCTGTGATCATCAGTGATTTCAAATTTGCCCATGTGCCCATGCTTTGTCATCACAGTTGATGAAGACACCAGACAATGACTTTGGAGCAAGGTCTAATAAGAACCAGGTGTTTGCCTCTCTTTTCGGCATTGTCGATGCTCTTGAAAGCAGCAGACAGGACATTTATGCACACCATTACGGTGGCACGGAAAGGTGGTGGAAAGAGCTCTCTGTGTCTTCGGGCATCTGTATCCAGGGCCTAGGGGGACCTGTAAAGTGTTTTCTAATTGTGAGTAAAATGCAAGTGAAAGAGGATGACGTCATTGAGTGGAAAAAAATGAGAAGACAAAAGAAGTCATAAAACATGAAAGAACAGACAAATCTATTATCTAATTTATTTTATAAATAGATAAACCATTATGAAAAGTTATTGGATTTGAGGACTGTTGGATTTTCTTAAGATAGTTTAGGAACTTACAGGTTTATATTGGAAAAGAGTTGTTGGGAGGATGCCAGTTCAATTCCTGGTAAATGCTTTCTGTTACTTTAATATCTTACACTCCACTTTCCACATTAGCCTGTGAGTGATTTTAACAATTGGAAATATGCTGTTTGGTTTGGTTCATATCTTAGTCATACTCACATTCTCAGCACTGAACACAGTGCCAAGCACATAATGGATGCTGAAGAATCGTTCGAGTAATGATTCCGTTTCCCTGTAACAAGTCAAAAGGGAGAAGTTAATGACTGTCATAGCGATCCTCAAGGCCTAGGACAGTGGCTCCCACATTATTTGTACTCAGTGAAAAGAATGAAACCTTAAGTGATAATTTCGCTCTTTAACACAGCGCAAAATTATCACTTGAACCCGAATTATCACTTAACAAACTTTATTTTTCAAAGTTCTCTGAAAAAACATGTTTGTTTTTTATTGGATTATAAACACACACATACCTAGCACATTTGTTCCAAAAGGAGTGTGTGAGGGAGATGGGGATATATTGCTGTGGTGGGGGCACATGTTGTTCCCAATTGCACACATCCTTCCTTCCATTTGAAGAAATCTTTCCTATGGGCGTGGTCTCTTGCTGCTTCCCCTTTGCCTGCTCTAGTCACTGCTACTGATGATGTATTTCAGTACTAAAAAGTAAGAATTATGGCTTTGACTTCCCTACCCTTGGATTTGGCTTCGAGGGGCTCTTCTGTTGTAGATAGTGTGTGACATGATTCCATTTCTTGAGAGCAGGGCATAGGGTTTAGTTGGCTTGGCATAGCCTGCATTCTTTCACTTAACAGGTACTTTGAGATGGGAATTAATTTGAAATTTTGTTTTTTTATAGTTTTCGTAATTTAAAATTAATGTGTTTATTTTGAAGGAAGTTGATTTATGAGTTTATTTAAAGTTTATTAGTTTATTTAAAGTTAATCATTAAGATGAGGGGCTTGGCCTTCTTAGGAAAGGTGAAATGGGTAAATACTGAATTAACCTGTTTGAGATCCTTAAATCATTTTAATTGTTGTGATTGTCCGCGTCATGAAATTTATGAGTCTCTTTTAAAGAAAACTAAATGTAGTAAACTTCCGGAATATGTCAAAAACTATAGCCTGAAAAACACAAGTAAACACTAGTTAAACCTTTATTCAGTATCATGGCATGTTGTCATTTCATCTTTCTTTGTTCATAAATTAATATTTAATACAGATACAAAGGAGGACAGTGAAATTGCCTGGCATAGTGTTATTACAAGGTGGTTATCCAGTTGATCCAGAATACACTACACTAATTTTTTAAACAGCATTGAATGAAATGACAAAATAAAAATTTAAGTACTTGGAACCCTTACAATACATTTTTATACCCCTGTCTGTGACAGTCACCTCTTTATTGGAAATATACTGGGGAGATCCAGTTCTAGTATAAAGAGGGCTCATGACAAAAACAAAAGTGGTAAGGGTGGGGCTGTAGTGGGAGGACTTTAGTTGGTTTTGGAGAAAGTGGTAACTAGTGCTTCTTTTCCCGTTCAGCTCCCTTGTGAAAGATGCTTCTGTTCCTCTGATTGATGTTACAAACCTCCCTACTCCTCGAAAATTCCTTGATACGTCTCACTATTCTACTGCTGGAAGCTCAAGTGGTAAGTATTTAATTCTTCAGCCACTAAGCTTTTTAGTATGCGTTAGTTCCTAGGTAGAAACCTGGAGGAGGTTTCTGGGGGCTGAGCTAGGTTGGGCTGGGCTAGGTAGGCCTGAGGTAAGTGTGTTGGAACCTGTGATGAGCCCTTTGCAACCTTCAGAGCAAGTAAGATGTACAGTGATTTATTGGGCTGTTGCATTATCAGGGTTGAAAAGTGGCAGCTGAACCTGGCCTGCCTGCTGAATCCAGCTGCATCTGTGTTTTGTTTGAACAGCACTGTTTTTTTTTTTTTCCTTCCTTCCTTCCTTCTTTCCTTCCTTCCTTCCTTCCTTCCTTCCTTCCTTCCTTCCTTCCTTCCTTCCTTCCTTCCTTCCTTCCTCCCTTCCTTCCTTCCTTCTTTCCTTCCTTCCTTCCTTTCTCTCTCTCTCTCTCTCTCGCTTTCTTTCTTCCTTTTTTTTGAGACGGAGTCTCGCTCTGTTGCCCAGGCTGTAGTATAGTGGCATGATTTTGGCTCTCTGCAACCTCTGTCTCCTGGGTTCAAGGGATTCTCCTGCCTCGGCCTCAAGAGAAGCTGGGATTACAGGTGCCTGTGACCATGCCCAGCTAATTTTTGTATTTTTAGTAGAGACAGGGTTTCACCATGTTGGCCAGGCTGGTCTCAAACTCCTGGCCTCCCAAAGTACTGGCATTACAGGCGTGAGCCACCACACCCGGGCGACCAGCACTGTTTTTCTAAAGTTGAGTTTGGATGCTTTTTGATAGAGCATATGCTTTCCATTGTGCTATAATCTTTACTACTCCTAGTAGCTTTTACTCATTTATCTCGTGTATTACATTCAATGTCTGGTCCTGGGAGCTTTTGAGTGTGTGACCTCTGTCCTATGCCCTCTCCACTCCTAAATGTGCATGCATCAACGTGTGCACTCATAGTCATACCTGTAACACACTTTGAGGAAATATCTACAAACGTATCTTTTCTTCTTTGGAGATATCCAATATCCTATTGAACAAGACAAAGCCATTTTGGGGTTATGTTTAAGGTTGAGGGCAGGAGGGTATACTTTGAATGCAAAGATTTAGGGGAATCTTGTGGATTGCCTTAGGCTTGCCTTTGCAGAGGGTTCAGCTCAACTGGGCTTGGAGAGCTTCTGGGCCTCTGCAGAGAGTTTCTCTGCTATTGTAACTTTGGGTTGGGGGAGAAGACTGGATGTCTTTTGTGGGATACCTCGCAGGTGCCTTCTTGTGGCAGCCAAGATCTTCATTGCCTTTTAATGAAATTGTAATGTTTATTATCATTGTCTTTTCAGACAAAAATTAGTTCTTACAGTTCTTATTAGTTCTGTAGAACTTGAAATAATGAAAAGGTAGAAAAAAATAGAAAAACAATTTGGATTCAATCAGTACATTTTGTGTAACTAATTGGAAATGTTTCTGTTGAGAGCTTAATATATTGTTGGGGCATATTTTGTTACCTTAAAATACCACTTAAAATTATTTTAGGATTATTTAGGCTTGGAATCTTCAAGTTTATTACTTTAACTACAGGAAAGTATAGAATTTGATCATAGATTTTCCTTTGTTTAATTAGTAGCCAAGTTTTAAAAAATTGCAATCATTTATTTTTATTATGATACTTTACAATAGTTTGTACTCCAGCCTCTTCTTGGAGCTAGAAAGGTTTTGTTTTCTCCCTCTTTCTGATGTAATGTTGCTTTTGAGTTTTAACACTGCTCTGAGGGGTTGTAGACTGTGGAATTATGAAACAAAATATATTTGTACTTTTGATATGTATTTTATCTCTGCCTTTCATGGAAATTACCAGTTGTTACATCTTTGCTTTTTTGTAATGTGAATCATTACTGCTTAGCCTGGTTATATTAATTTATGTAAATGTTACCAAGTCAGTGGCCAAGTGAAATAAAAAATTTAATTATTTATGAAGAAATGACAGGGCAGGCTTTGCAAATGAGTGTTGTATAAATATAAAATAAGCTGAAATATGCCAATTATGGCAAATTTCAGTAGAAGCTAATTTTGCTACATCTATTATTCTTACTATGATAGGCCTTACTTTTTGATAGGCACTTTATCTGTCAGCTTCTGGAGTTTGCATTCATCACTTAGTGGAGCTCATGGTGACACTCTGACTTTGGTATTATTAGGAATTACTGTTGAAGAACTGCTTGGTAGTTGACTGGGGCTAGGAGCATTATGGAGACTGCTTGTAGAGATATGTATAAACCTTTTATTTATTTATTTATTTATTTATCTGAGATGGTGTTTCAGTCTTGTGGCCTGAGCTGGAGTGCAGTGGTGCGATCTCGGCCCACTGCAACCTCCTCCTTCTGGGTTCATGCGATTCTCCTGCCTCAGCCTCCCAAGTAGCTGGGATTACAGGCATGCACCACCACACCCAGCCAATTTTTGTAGAAACAGGGTTTCACTATGTTAGCCGGGCTGGTCTCAAACTCCTGACCTCAGGTAGTTGCCCGCTGTGGCCTCCCAAAGTGTTTGGATTACAGTCATGAGCCACCGTGCCCGGCCAGATGTGTCTTTTTAGATGGATTCATTTCCTTGACTATTTTGAAGACTTGATCATGTGCTTTTTTTTTTTTTTTTGTGCGTGACCAAAAAAGAAGGTAAAAATATTATTGATTAAAGTCAATAATAGCAGAAGTTAATATGTGTTTAGTGCCTACTGTATGGTAAAGCAATGTCTTAAGTGCTTTACATGAATTAACTTATTTAGTCCTTCAACAATTTTATAACAATTTATTATCAGTCCCATTTTACAGATGGGAAAACTGAGGCACAGGGAGGTTAATAATTGATAAAAGTTTACACAGTTGACAAGTAGTTGTGATTTCAGCTCAGAGCCAGGTTCGACTATGCTCTTCTAACCAGTTTGTTTTGCTGAAAACAAGCTAGGTGTCCTCTGTGTATTAATTTTCTACTCACACAAACTTAGTGGCTTAAACAACATAAATTTATTATCTTACAGTTTTGTAGGTGAGAAGTCTAACACAAATCTGATTGCAGTAAAATCAAGGTGTTGGCAGGGCTGTGTTCCTTTTTGGAGGCTCTAAGGGAAAATCTGTTTTCTTGCCTTTCGGGCTCCTAGAGGCCACCATATTCCTTGGTTCATTCATGGTTTCCTTCCTCCATCTTCAAAACCAGCAACGGTGGGTCACATTCTTCTCACGTTGCCTCCCTCTTACCCACTCTTCTTTGCCTGCTTCCTCTTTTTAAGGACTCATGTGATTAGATTGATTCCACCTGGATAATTCTGGCTAATCTTCCCATCTCAAGGTCCTTAACCTTAATTACATCTGCAGTCTCCTTTGCCATGTGACTAATCACATGTTCTAGGGATTAGGACATGAATATCTTTGGGCAACCATAATTCTGCTTACCACACTCTACGCTACCCATTTTGTGACTTAAGTTATCTTTAGGAGCAAGTGTAAAAAATTTGACTTTCTTCAAATTATGTAGCTAAATCTTTTTAAGTCATTGCAGTCTAGTGTTTAGGACTCTATTAATCGGGATCACATTATTAAAGGGAATTGTATAAATGAGGAAGATGTAAATTATGTAGAGAACTGCACAAAATATTACTAAATACATATAAAAGTATGGGGCTGATGAAATATACTATAATAAAAAGCAGGAATTTTGTCTTATTCTTAATAATAAACTGGAAGTCCTAAGATTCTATTTGTGAAGTGCTCTGCAAGTCAGCCTAGAAAGTAATAGCCGTTTTCAGCAGGGAATTTAACATAGGCTCTTAAAGCTCCTCTCTCATTTTGTGAAACAGTGATTGAGGGTGTAATCCATTAGAATTGACACTTATAGAGGAAGCTCCAGTAGGGAATCCCTGGGTAGTATGGCTCTCCCATTGGGATACCATAAATTAAGATTACAGGTGATTCCTGAGAACTTTCAGGTTATTATTAATTAAATAAGAATTTTGATTGCTTTTAAACAAGTTATTTTTCACATGTCCTATTTTGAGGTAGAGTTGTGGGTGACTTTTTTTTTTTTTTTAATTCAAGTTCTGTGGTACATGTGCAGAATGTATAGTTTTGTTACATAGGTATACACGTGCCATGGTGGTTTGCTGTACCCATCAACCCATCATCTATATTAGGTATTTCTCCTTATGCTATTCCTCCACGAGCCCCGCCCCAACCGAAAGGCCCTGGTGTGTGATGTTCCTCTCCTGTGTCCATATGTTCTCATTGTTCAACTCCCACTTATGAGTGAGAACATGAGGCGTTTGGTTTTCTGTTCTTGTGTTAGAGGACATGAACTCATCCTTTTTTATGGCTGCATGGTATTCCATGGTGTATATGTGCCATATTTTCTTTATCCAGTCTATCATTGATGGACATTTGGGTTGGTTCCAAGTCTTTGCTATTGTGAATAGTGCCGTAATAAACATACGTGTGCATGTGCTTTATAGTAAAATGATTTATAATCTTTGGGTATATACCCAGTAATGGGATTGCAGGGTCAAATGGTATTTTTGGTTCCAGATCCTTGAGGAATTGCCACACTGTCTTCCACAATGGTTGAACTAATTTACACTCCCACCAACAGTGTAAAAGCGTTCCTATTTCTCCACATCCTCTCCAGCATCTGTTGTTTCCTGACTTTTTAATGATCACCATTCTAACTGGTGTGAGATGGTATCTCATTGTGGTTTTGATTTGCATTTCTCTGATGACCAGTGATGATGAGCATTTTCATTATTTTGGCTGCATAAATGTCTTCTTTTGAGAAATGTCTGTTCATATCCTTCAACCACTTTTTGATGGGGTTGTTTGTTTTTTTCTTGTACATTTGTTTAAGTTCTTTGTAGATTCTGGATATTAGCCCTTTGTCAGATGGATAGATTGCAAAAATTTTCTCCCATTCTGTAGGTTGCCTGTTGACTCTGCTTCTTGTTTCTTTTGCTTTGCAGAAGCTCTTTAGTTTAATTAGATCCCATTTGTCAATTTTGGCTTTTGTTGCCATTGCTTTTGGTGTTTTAGACATAAAGTCTTTGCCCATTCCTGTGTCCTGAATGGTATTGCCCAGGTTTTCTTCTAGGGTTTTTATGGTTTTAGGTCTTATGTTTAAGTCTTTAATCCACCTTGAGTTAATTTTTGTATAAGGTATAAGGAAGGGGTCCAGTTTCAGTTTTCTGCATATGGCTAGCGAGTTTTCCCAACACCATTTATTAAATAGGGAATCCTTTCCCCATTGCTTGTTTTTGTCAGATTTGTGAAAGGTCAGATGGTTGTAGATGTGTGGTGTTATTTCTGAGGCTCTGTTCTGTTCCATTCTTCTGTATATCTGTTTTGTTACCAATACCATGTTGTTTTGGTTACTGTAGCCTTGTAGTATAGTTTAAAGTCAGGTAGTGTGATGCCTCCAGCTTTGTTCTTTTTGCTTAGGATTGTCTTGGCTATGCTGGCTCTTTTTTGGTTCCATATGAAATTTAAAGTAGTTTTTTTCCAATTCTGTGAGGAAAGTCAATGATAGCTTGATGGGGATAGCATTGAATCTGTAAATTACTTTGGGCAATATGGCCATTTTCACGATATTGATTCTTCCTATCTATGAGCATGGAATGTTTTTCCATTTGTTTGTGTCCTCTCTTCTTTCCTTGAGGAGTGGTTTCTAGTTCTCCTTGAAGAGGTCCTTCACATCCTTTGTAAGTTGTGTCCCTAAGTATTTTATTCTCTTTGTAGCAATTATGAATGGGAGTTCACTCATGATTTGGCTCTCTGTTTGTCTGTTATTGGTGTACAGGAATGCTTGTGATTTTTGCACATTGATTTTGTATCCTGAGACTTTGCTGAAGTTGCTTATCAGCTTAAGGAGATCTTGGGCTGAGACAGTGGGGTTTTCTAAATATACAATCATGTTATCTGCAAACAGAGACAATTTGACTTCCTCTTTTCCTAAGTGAATACCCTTTATTTCCTTCTCTTGCCTGATTGCCCTGGCCAGAACTTCCAATAGTATGTTGAATAAGAGTGGTGAGAGCAGGCATCCTTGTCTTGTGCTGGTTTTCAAAGGGAATGCTTCCAGTTTTTGCCCATTCAGTATGATATTGGATGTGGGTTTGTCATAAATAGCTCTTATTATTTTGAGATATGTTCCATCAATACCTAGTTTATTGAGAGTTTTTAGCATAAAGGACTGTTGAATTTTTTCAAAGGCCTTTTCTGCATCTATTGAGATAATCATGTGGTTTTTGTCTTTGGTTCTGTTTATATGTTGGATTATGTTTATTGATTTGTGTATGTTGAACCAGCCTTGTGTCCCAGGGATGAAGCCCACTTGATCATGGTGGATAAGCTTTTTGATGTGCTGCTGGATTCGGTTTGCTAATATTTTATTGAGGATTTTTACATCAATGTTCATCAGAGATATTGGTCTAAAATTCTCTTTTTTTGTTGTGCCTCTCTCAGGCTTTGGTATCAGGATGATGCTGGCCTCATAAAATGAGTTAGGGAAGATTCCCTCTTTTTCTATTGATTGGAATAATTTCAGAAGGAATGGTACCAGCTCCTCCTTGTAGCTCTGGTAGAATTCGGCTGTGAATCCATCTGATTCTGGAGTTTTTTTGGTTGGTAAGCTATTAATTATTGCCTCAATTTCAGAGCCTGTTGTTGGAGAGATTCGACTTCTTCCTGGTTTAGTCTTGGGAGGGTGTATGTGTCAAGGAATTTATCCATTTCTTCTAGATTTTCTAGTTTATTTGCGTAGAGGTGTTTATAGTATTCTCTGATGGTAGTTTGTATTTCTGTGGGATCAGTGGTGATATCCCCTTTGTCATTTTTTATTGCGTCTGTTTGATTCTTCTCTCTTTTTTTCTTTATTAGTCTTGCTAGTGGTCTATCAATTTTGTTGGTCTTTTCAAAAAACCAGCTCCTGGATTCATTAATTTTTTGAAGGGTTTTTTGTGTCTCTATTTCCTTCAGTTCTGCTCTGATCTTAGTTATTTCTTGCCTTCTGCTAGCTTTTGAATGTGTTAGCTCTTGCTTCTCTAGTTCTTTTAATTGTGATGTTGGGGTGTCAATTTTAGATCTTTCCTGCTTTCTCTTGTGGGCATTTAGTGCTATAAATTTCCCTCTACACACTGCTTTAAATGGGTCCCATATATTCTGGTATGTTGTGTCTTTGTTCTCATTGGTTTCAAAGAACATCTTTATTTCTGCCTTCATTTTGTTATGTACCCAGTAGTCATTCAGGAGCAGGTTGTTCAGTTTCCATGTAGTTGTGCGGTTTTGAGTGAGTTTGTTAATCCTGAGTTCTGGTTTGATTGCACTGTTGTCTGAGAGACAGTTTGTTGTGATTTCTGTTCTTTTACATTTGCTGAGGAGTGCTTTACTTCCAACTATGTGGTCAATTTTGGAATAAGTGTGATGTGGTGCTGAGAAGAATGTATATTCTGTTGATTTGGGGTGGAGAGTTCTGTAGATGTCTATTAGGTCCGCTTGGTGCAGAGCTGAGTTCAATTCCTGTATATCCTTGTTAACTTTCTGTCTCATTGATCTGTCTAATGTTGACAGTGGGGTGTTAAAGTCTCCCATTATTATTGTGTGGGAGTCTAAGTCTCTTTGTAGGTCTCTAAGGACTTGCTTTATGAATCTGGTTGCTCCTGTATTGGGTGCATATATATTTAGGATAGTTAGCTCTTCTTGTTGAATTGATCCCTTTACCATTATGTAATGGCCTTCTTTGTCTCTTTTGATCTTTTTTGATTTAAAGTCTGTTTTATCAGAGACTAGGATTGCAACCCCTGCCTTTTTTTGTTTTCCATTTGCTTGGTAGATCTTCCTCCATCCGTTTATTTTGAGCCTATGTGTGTCTCTGCACATCAGATGGGTCTCCTGAATACAGTACACTGATGGATCTTGACTGTTTATCCAATTTGTCAGTCTGTGTCTTTTAATTGGAGCATTTAGCCCGTTTACATTCAAGGGTAATATTGTTATGTATGAATTTGATCCTGTCATTATGATGTTAGCTGGTTATTTTGCTCGTTAGTTGATGCAGTTGCTTCCTAGCATTGATGGTCTTTACAGTTTGGCATGTTTTTGCAGTGGCTGGTACCGGTTGTTCCTTTCCATGTTTAGTGCTTCCTTCAGGAGCTCTTGTAAGGCAGGCCTGGTGGTGACAGAATCTCTCAGCATTTGCTTGTCTGTAAAGTATTTTATTTCTCCTTCACTTATGAAGCTTAGTTTGGCTGGATATGAAATTCTGGGTTGAAAATTCTTTTCTTTAAGAATGTTGAATATTGGCCCCAATTCTCTTCTGGCTTGTAGAGTTTCTGCCAAGAGATCTGCTGTTAGTCTGATGGGCTTCCCTTTGTGGGTAACCTGACCTTTCTCTCTGGCTGCCCTTAACATTTTTTCCTTCATTTCAACTTTGGTGAATCTGACAATTATGTGCCTTGGAGTTGCTCTTCTTGAGGATTATCTCTGTGGCATTCTCTGTATTTCCTGAATTTGAATGTTGGCCTGCCTTGCTAGGTTGGGGAAGTTCTCCTGGATAATATCCTGAAGAATGTTTTCTAACTTGGTTCCATTCTCCTTGTTGCTTTCAGGTACACCAATCAAACGTAGATTTGGTCTTTTCACATAGTCCCATATTTCTTGGGAGGCTTTGTTCATTTCTTTTCACTCCTTTTCCTCTAATCTTGTCTTCTTGCTTTATTTCATTAATTCGATCTTCAATCACTGATATCCTTTCTTCCACTTGATCGAATCAGCTATTGAAGCTTGTGTATGCTTCACGAAGTTCTTGTACTGTGGTTTTCAGTTCCATCAGGTCATTTAAGCTCTTCTCTACACTGGTTCTTCTAGTTAGCCATTCGTCTAACCCTTTTTCAAGGTTTTTAGCTTCCTTGTGATGGGTTAGAACATGTTCCTTTAACTTGGAGAAGTTTGTTATTACCGACCTTCTGAAGCCTACTTTTGTCAACTCATTCATCAAACTCATTCTCCATCCAGTTTTGTTCCCTTGCTGCCGAGGAGTTGTGATCCTTAGGAGAAGAGGCATTCTAGTTTTTGGAATTTTCAGCTGTTTTGCGCTGGTTTCTCCCCATCTTCATGGATTTATCTACCTTTGGTCTTTGAAGTTGGTGACCTTCGGATGGGGTTTTGAGTGGCCATCCTTTTTGTTGATGTTGATACTATTTCTTTCTATGTGTTAGTTTTCCTTCTAACAGTCAGGACCCTCTGCTGTAGGTCTGCTGGAGTTTGCTGGAGGTCCACTTCAGATCCTGTTTGCCTGGGTATCACCAGCAGAGGCTACAGAACAGCAAAGATTGCTTCCTGTTCCTTCCTCTGGAAGCTTCCTCTCAGAGGGGCACCAGCCAGATGCCAGCCAGAGCTCTCCTTTATGAGGTGTCTGTCAGCCCCTACTGGGAGGTGTCTCCCAGTCAGGAGGCACGGGGGTCAGAGACCCACTTGAGGAGGCAATCTGACCCTTAGCAGAGCTCAAATGCTGTTCTGGGAGATCCGCTGCTCTCTTCAGAGCCGTCAGGCAGGAACGTTTAAGTCTGCTGAAGCTGTGCCCACAGCTGCCCCTTCCCTAGGTGCTCTGTTACAGGGAGGTGGGGGTTTCATCTGTAAGCCCCTGACTGGGGCTGCTGCCTTTTTTCAGAGATGCCCTGCCCAGAGAGGAGGAATCTAGAGAGGCAATCTGGCCACAGCCGCCTTGCTGAGCTGTGGTGCGCTCCACCCAGTTGGAACTTTGCAGTGGCTTTGTTTACTCTGTGAGGGTAAAACCTCCTACTCAAGGCTCAGCAGTGGTAGATGCCCCTCCCCCCACCAAGCTCAAGTGTCCCAGGTCAATCTCAGACTCCTGCTATGCTGGCACCGAGAATTTCAAACCACTAGATCTTAAGTTACCTATGCTCCGTGGGGGTAGGACCCACTGAGCCAGACCACTTGGCTCCCTGGCTTCAGCACCCCTTTCCAGGGGAGTGAACGGTTCTGTCTTGCTGGTGTTGCAAGCATCACTGGGGTTCGGAAAAAAAAACTGCAGCTAGCTCAGTGTCTGCCCAAATGGTTGCCCAGTTTTGTGCTTGAAATCCAGGGCCCTGGTGGTGTAGGCACTGGAGGGAATCTCCTGGTCTGTGGGTTGCAAAGACTGTGAGAAAAGTTCAGTATCTGGTCCAGAGTGCGCTGTTCCTCATGGCACGGCATAGTCCCTCACAGTCCCTCACAGCTTCTCTTGGGTAGGGGGAGAGAATTCCTTGTGCTTCCCGGGTGAGGCGACATCCCATCTTGCTTTGGCTTGCCCTCGGTGGGCTGCACCCACTGTCCAACCAGTCCCAGTGAGATGAACCATGTACCTCAGTTGGAAATGCAGAAATCCCCCTTCTTCTGCATTGATCTCACTGGGAGCTGCAAACCAGAGCTGTTCCTATTTGGCCATCTTGCCAGCAATCTGTGGGTGACTTTTCTGTGAGAGTTTTTTTTTTTTTTTTAAATAATAGTTTATAAGTTGTAGTTTGCAAAATATATCATTTAAATGATGCAACAGGCCTATGACGTAGTTAGGGCAGGTACTATGTGATTACTATTACAATTATTATATTTAGATCATTAAATTTAAGTGTGCGATCAGATATAAAACATTTACTTACAAAATGCAAAGTCAAGGCACAGGTTGGCAAAAGCAAGTAACCCATTAAAAGAAAAATGATTAGCATCCGCTTAGCTTCCCTACATATTAATGAAGAAAAGAAATGACATAATAAAGAACTGAGCAAATTATTTGCAATTCACAGAAGAGTCCCTGCTGTGGAAAAATTGGCATTTATCTGATGGAGATTAAGTATCTAGAATATGTAAAGAATCTCTATAAATTAATAAAGCAAGCTAATAGAATAATAGGCAAAATTATGAACAGTTTGCATAAGGGGAATCCAATGCTAAGAAATATATGAAAAACTACTTATAGTCTAGTTAATCAGATATTATCTTTACAATTACTTTACACGTACAGAAGCTGAATGCAGGAATGTTGAGTGGTTGGTCCAGGTTCAACCAAGATGATAATTGTTGGAGTCTGGCCTCATGCTGTTCCCAGTCTAAATATGTAGGGCATGTATTTTGCAAGCCTTTCTCTTATTCTCTTCAGTCACAGTATTTTGTAATGCACAGAGAAACCAATGTCTAATTTAGATGTAGTAGTTCAACTATAACTTAGGTAGAAGGATGGGAGAAGTGTGGAGAAAAGCCAATAATTGTAGTAAAATGTAGTAAAATGCTGCCCTTGAAACATTTTGACTGAGTAGTTACTCCCAGGGAACACAGGCATTTCATTTGTGGCCTCTTTATTCATTTTATTCATGCTTCTGCTGGGATTTCGTGAATATGACTATAATGAAACTGGACTTCTTAGTTCTTTTCTTTTGGGTACAAGCATAGGTTAAGCAATAAAAACCTAAAGAGAACACAAATTAAATGATTTTTTTGCTGCTATTTTCTTGATGTGCATTTTATTCCATAAAGTGTTGCTCTGAGACTTTATATATATCTTAAGAATTTGGAGGCCGGGCGCAGTGGCTCATGCCTGTAATCCCAGCACTCTGAGAGGCTGAGGTGGGCAGATCATGAGGTCAGGAGATCGAGACCATCCTGGCCAACATGGTGACCAAAATACAAAAATTAGCTGGGCGTGGTGGTGCGTGCCTGTAATCCCAGCTACTCAGGAGGCTGAGGCAGGAGAATCTCTTGAATCTGGGAGGCAGAGGTTGCAGTGAGGTGAGATCTTGTATCTGTCAATTTTGTTGAATTATTTTCAAAATTCTAATAGACTATTTGAAAAAATATATTTGTATATTTTCCCGGATTTTGTATGTAAACAGTCAGTGTCTGCAGTTAAGGGCAGTGTTGTCTCCTCTTCGTAAAGATTCAACAGTTATTTGCCCTCTTTTTGTTTATTTGTTTTTAATTTTTGCATAGCTGGGAACCTGTCGTATAACTTGAATGGTAGAGGCAGAAGTGTGAGTCTTGCCCTTAATGGAAATGGTTCTAAAATGTCATCAAGTATGATTTTTCCTTTTCATTTTTGACTGGTTATTTACCCTTCTGGGTGGGAAGCTATAGATTATATTTTTGTTCTTTTAGATTTTAACCTTAAATTTTAGCACCTACTTTGCTATTTTAGACATTTGATATTTTAAAGTTATCAAATGTCTATTTTTCTTTAATATTTCAAGTGCAGTACACATTCCAAGGTATGATTATTATTCTTGGCTATAGCAATTATCAAGTGTTGGCCAAATCATGATTTTCTTTTTCTGTCATTCTTTTTTCATTTACGAATAGAATTCTACTGTGATGAAGAGCTGTGTCTTCTTCATGTATTTCTATGTTCATTAATTGTTTAAATCAGTAAAAATTTATGGATATTTACTTTGTTCTATGACTTGTAATCAGGTACTGTCATTATTTATCTTATTGCTCAAATTGTCCCAAATTTGGCCACTGGTAGCTCCTTCAGGTTGGTTCCTAGGTTGTTCCAACATGTCCCCATCCATTTTCGAAAACTTCCTTACATTCTGGTACCACAAGACATTTCAGACTCATCTTGTACTTCCCCTCCCTTTGCCTTGGAATTAACCATTTCTCTAAGGAGATCTGTTTTTTTTTTTTTTTATTGGAGAGTGATATTTTGAAACCTAGATTTGTATTCTAGTTGAACAGATTGCTGCTGGTGTAACGTTGCTGTAGTCCCTCTTAGCTGACAGAGCTAGGAGATATGTATGTGCATGCTTATGTATATTACATGTGTATATGTGTGTACACCATACACATGTATAGACAGAAACATATACATCTGTATGTATCTATTTCTGTATGTATTTCTACATAGATCTGTATCTATTTATTTCTGTATCTGTTTGTTTCTAACCATGTGTATATATGAGTAAAACATGAGTTCAACTCCAAATCCATGTCAACCACTGCAGTTCAACTGAGCCTTCTTTCCTTATTTCTAGCTCTTTTCAATAGTGAGAAACCTGGTTCTTGTAACAAGCAACTCATTTTTGTAATCCTAGTATACACATGAAATCATTTTACAATTGTTAACCAATGAAAAACAATTCACGGCAGTGAAAAACAAATCTGTAAACTTGAGTAAATGTTTGCGTGCAGTTCAATTTGCATATTAGAAGGCTTATAATATGTAGTCAAAATAGTCAAAATCCAGTTACTTAGGTTAGTTCTTTTCGACCCCAACCCACTCACTTATGGTTATGTTATTTATCTGCAATACATTTAGGTTCATTTGTTACTGTTTTTATTTCATTTGGGTTCTCCTAGATCTCAGTTGATTTTAATTATTTATTGTGGGGGTACATCGGAAGCATTATCATGTTGTAAGCATCTGAATTATAACACAAAGCACTCAGGCAATGTCACTTTTCCATCCCTATCTTTTATCCCATTCCCAGTTTCCTTCCTATTTTTTCCATCTATCCCTATAGGTCATCAATCACATTGATTTCTGCTTTATCCTTCCTGTATTTCTTTTTGTAAAAGCAAGGAGTTAAATGTGTCTTTTCTTAAATCCTTTCTCTCTTCTATGAAGGGTAAGGATATTATAGATACTCCTTTATACTTTGCTGTTTCACTCTACAATATATCCTGGAAATCATTCTGTATTAGTTCATAGAGATTCTGCTCATTCTTCAATGTTCTTTTTATATCTGCATAGTGCTCTGTTGGGTTGATTTATCATAGGTCAACCACTCTATGTTGTTGCTCTTTTTTATACTTTAACTTCAGGGGTACATGTGCAGGTTTGTTACATAGGTAAATGTGTGTCTTGGGGGTTTGTTGTATAGGTTATTTCATCACTCAGGTATTGAGCCTAGTACCCACTAGTTATTTTTTCTGATTCTCTCCCTCCTCCCACCCTCCACCCTCCACTCTCCACCCTCTGATGGGCCCCGGTGTGCATTGTTCCCCTCTATGTGTCTGTGTGTTCTCATCATTTAGTTCCTACTCATTAGGTGAGAACATGTGTTATTTGATTTTCTGTTCCTGCATTAGTTTGCTATGGATAATGGCCTCCAGCTCCATCCATGTCCCTGCAAAAGGACATGATCTCATTCTTTTTCGGTGATGTAGTATTCATGTTGTGTATGTACTACATTTTCTTTATCTGGTCTGTCGTCGTTGGGAATTTCGGTTGATTTCGTGTCTTTGCTATTGTAACCACTCTCTTTTGTATGAGTATTTAGATTGTTTTCAGTATTTTGCCATCAAGCAGTGGTGGAATAAATAACATGCATGTGCATTTTCATGTTGTTGGAGGTGTATCATTAAATTTCTAGAAGAGGGATAGCTCAGTCAAAAGGTAAGCCCATATGTATGGGATCTTTTTTTCTATAGCTTAAAAAATTTTTTTAATGTTTTAGAAAAACTCATAAAATTTACTGTGTCAACCATTTCTAAGTAGACAGTTCTGTGGTGTTAAGTATATTCACATTGTTGTGCAGCCAGTCTCCAGAAATATCTCATCTTGCAAAGCTGGAACTGTGTGCCCATTAAACAACTCCTCTTTTGTCCACCTCCACCAACCCCTGGCGGCCCTCATTCTACTTTCTGTTTCTATTAATTTGACTACTGTGGATACCTCATATAAGTGAAATCATATAGTATTTGTCTTTTGTGACTAGTTATTTCACTTAGCATAATATTTTCAGCATTTGTCCATGTTGTACCCTATATCAGAATTTCCTTCCTTTTCAAGGCTGAATAATACTCCATTGTATATATACTATATTTTGTTTATCCATTCATGTGTCGATGGACATTTGGCTATTGTGATAGTGGTGCTGTGAACATGAGTGTGCCGATATTTCCTTGAGATCCTGCTTTCAGTTCTTCTGAATATATACCTAGAATTGAAATTGCTAGATCATATGGTAATTCTATATTTAATTTTCTGGGGATCTGCCATGCTGTTTTCACAGCAGGTATACCATGTTATATTCTCACCAACAGTGTGTAAGGGTTCTACTTCTCTATATCCTCATCAACACTTGCCATTTTCTGTATTTTTTTCTTTTGATAGTAGCTATCCCAGTGGGTATGAGGATATATCTGATTATTGTTTTGCTTTGCATTTCTCTAATGATGAGTGATGCTGGACATCTTTTCATGTGCTTGTTGCTCATTTTTAGGTCATCTTTGGAGGAATACCTACTGAAGTCCTTTGCCCATTTTAAAATTGGATTATTTGTTTTTGTTTCCGTTGAGTGGCAGAGGCTCTTTATATATTCTGTAATATTAACACATTTTCAGATGTGTGATTTTCAAATATTTTCTTCCATTTCATAGGTTGCCTTTTCGCTCTGTTGACTATGTCCATTGATGCACAGAAGTTTTAAATTTTGGTGTAGTCTAGTTTTACTTTTGTTGTCTGTGCTTTTTATGTCATATCCTGGAAATCCTTGCCAAATCCGATGTTATGAGGCCTACCCCCTGTGTTTTCTTCTGAGAGTTTTATAGTTTTAGGCCTTATGTTTAGGTCTTGATCCATTTTGGGTTACTTTTTGTATATGGTATAAGGTCAGGATCTATGCTCCTATATAGTTTTATTACATCTTGCCAAATTCTCCCCCAAAGTAGTACCAGTCTGCATTCCCACCAGTACATCACAGTGCCTGTTTCCACACAGCCTTCCCAACAGAACGTGTTTTCATTTTACAATTTTTGCCAATCTGAGAAGTAAAAAATGTTATCAGTGTTGTTTAATTTTCATTTCTATAATTATGTATAAAATTTGAACAATTTCTGGTATGTTTAAGGTTTATTTTTAGTTATTTTGGTGAATTATGTATTTTTTTCAATTTTTCTGTTTTGTTTTGTTTTATTTTATTTTATTTTATGTTATGTTATGTTATTTTATGTTATGTTATGTTATTTTATTTTGTTTTATGTTATTTTATTTAGAGATGGAGTCTTGCTCTGTCGCCAGGCTGGAGTGCAGTGGCACCAT
Organism: Pongo pygmaeus; assembly: GCF_028885625.2. NCBI lineage: Eukaryota > Metazoa > Chordata > Mammalia > Primates > Hominidae > Pongo > Pongo pygmaeus. The sequence continues at coordinate 132,265,322 of NC_072379.2, forward strand.
CTTGGCTCACTGCAACCTCCGCCTCCTGGATTCAAGCGATTCTCCATCCTCAGCCTCCAGAGTAGCTGGGACTACAGGCACACGCCACCATGCCTAGCTAACTTTTGTATTTTTTAGTAGAGACAGGGTTTCACTATGTTGGCCAGGATTGTCTCGATCTCCTGACCTCGTGATCCACCCTCCTCAGCCTCCCAAAGTGTTGGGATTACAGGTGTGAGCCACCACTCCCAGCCATGTTTTATTTTTAAATGTATCAATATGCTATATTGATAGATTTCTTAGTATTGAGACAATTTTTCACTCTTGAGGTAAATCTCTCTTGACTGTGGTGTATTGTTTTGAATTCTATTTGTTAATATTTTATTTAGTATTTTTGCATTGATGTTTACAAGTGATATTATATGAATGATATTGTGTAGTCTAAACCTTACCACATTTTGGTTTCAGTGTAATAATTTGCTTTATAAAAGGAAGTAGAAAGCTTCCTTCATTTTCGAGACTTGGAACAATTTATGAAGCATTGGGACTATTTGGAGTCTGGGAATTTTTCTGTGAAACCATTTGTGTTTGGTACTGTTCAACATTTTCACTTTTTTTCTTATAATTTTTTCTGTGTTTTTTCCTATACAAATTGGTCTTTTTAAGCATTTTTGTCTCTAGTGAGATGTAATTTAACATCTGTATTTCCTTAGGAAAGTACTCATTTCATCTAATTTTTCAATTTTATTTATATAGAGATCTACAAAGCGTTTTCTTATGGCTTTAAAATTTTTCTTGTATTTCCTTTTTGTCATTTCTCATTTTGTTTTCCTTCCTTTCTTCCTTTTTTTTTTTTTTGGAGTCTTGCTCTGTCGCCCAGGCTGGAGTACAGTGGCACGATCTTGGCTCACTGCAGTCTCAACCTTCCAGGCTTAGTTGATCCTCCCACCTCAGCCTGTTAAGTAGCTGGGACTAGGTGTGTGCCATCACGCTTGGCTAATTTTTGCATTTTTTGTAGAAACAGGGTCTCCTTATATTTCCTAGGCTGGTCTCAAACTCCTGGATTCAAGTAATCCACTTGCCTTGGCTTCCCAAAGTGCTGAGTTTACAGCATTGAGCCACCATGCTGAGCCCATTTCTTATTTTCTGTTTGTATTATCTCTCTTTGTGAAAGTAGCTAGCAGTTTGTCTATTTTGTTAGGTTTTCTTTCTTTCTTTTTTTTTTTTTTAAAGAAATAACCAGGATTTTGATTTATTGATTAGTTCTACTAGTTTTCTGTTCTCTGTCTCATTACTTTCTGCTTTTATCATTATTTCCATCTTTATGCTTTCTTTTGGTTTTTTACTCTTAAAAAATTTCGAGCTAGATATTTAAATCATGTATTTAATTCTTTCATTTTACTGATAAAAATGTTTAGTGATACAAAGTTTTCATTCATCACTGCTTTGAATATGCCTTATACACACTAATATGTAGTTTTCATTATTTTATTTTTATTTTTTTCTTTTTAAAAATTTTATTTCATTAGTTTTTGGGGAACAGGTGGTATTTGATTACATGTATAAATTTTTTAGTGGTGATTTCTGAGATTTTGGTGCACCCACAGGAGCAGTGTACACCGTACCCAATGGTGTAGTCTTTTTTTTTTTGAGACAGAGTTTCGCTCTTGTTGCCCAGGCTGGAGTGCAATGGGGCGATCTCAGCTCACTGCAGCCTCTGCTTCCCAGTTCAAATGATTCTCCTGCCTCAGCCTCCTGAGTATCTGGGATTACAGGCATGCATCACCATGCCTGGCTAATTTTGTATTTTTAGTAGGGACTGGGTTTCTCCATGTTGCTCAGGCTGGTCTCGAACTCCAGACCTCAGGTCATCCGCCCGCTTTGCCCTCGCAAAGTGCTGGGATTACAGGCGTGAGCCACTGTGCCCAGCCCATTATATCATTCTTATGCTTTTGCATCTTTATAGCTTAGCTCCCACTTATAAGTGAGAACATACGATGTTTGGTTTTCCATTCTTGAGTTACTTCACTTAGAATAATGGTTCCCAACTCCATCCAGGTTGCTGGAATGCCATTATTTTGTTCCTTTTTATGGCTGATTAGTATTCCATGGTTTTGTGTGTGTGTGTGTGTGTGTGTGTGTGTGTGTTGTTGAATAGGGTGTCCTTTCTCTGCTTTATGTTTTTGTTTGCTTTGTCAAACATCAGTTGGTTGTAAGTATTTGGGTTTATTTCTGGGTTCTCTAGTCTGTTCCATTGGTCAATGTGCCTGTTTTTGTATCGGTACCATGCTGTTTTGGTGACTGTGGCTTTACAGTATAGTTTGAAATCAGGTAATGTAATGCCTCCAGATTTGTTCTTTTTGCATAGTATTGCTTTGGCTATGTGGGTTCCATTTTTGGTGCCATATGAATTTTAAGATTTTTTTTCTAGTTCTGTGAAGAACGATGGTGGTATTTTGATGGGAATTGCATTGAATTTGTAGATTGCTTTTGACATATGGTCATTTTCACAATATTGATTCTGCTTATCCATGAGCATGGGATGTGTTTCCATTTGTTTGTGTTGCCTATGACTTCTTTCAGCAGTGTTTTGTAGTTTTCCTTGTGGAGGTCTTTCACCTCCTTGGTTAGGTATATTTCTAAGCATTTTATTTTATTTTTGCAGTTATTGTAAAAGAGGTTGAGTTCTTGATTTGATTGTCAGCTTGGTCACTGTTAGCATTTAGCAGTGCTACTGATTTGTGTACATTGATTTTGTACTCTGAAACTTTACTGAATTTATCAGATATAGGAGCTTTTTGGATGAATCTTTGGGGTTTTCTAGGTATGTGATCATCATATCATCGGTGAACAGGGACAGTTTGACTTCCTCTTTACTAATTTGGATGCCCTTTATTTCTTTTTCTTGTCTAATTGCTCTGGCTAGGACTTCCAGGAGTATGTTGAACAGAAGAGGTGAAACTAGATATCCTTATCTTGTTCCAGTTCTCAGGGGGAGTGCTTTCAACTTTTTCCCATTCAGAATTATGTTGGCTGTGGGTTTGTCATAGATGGCTTTTATTACATTAAGGTATTTGCTTTCTATGCCGATTTTGCAGAGAGTTTTAATCATAAAGTGATGCTGAATTTCGTCAAATGTTTTTTCTTAATCTATTGAAATGATCCTGTGATTTTTGTTTTTAATTCTGTTCATGTGGTGTATCACATTATTGTCTTTTGGATGTTAAACTATCCCAGCATCCCTTCTGTGAAGCCCACTTGATCATGCTGGATTATCTTTTTGATATGCTGTTGGAATTCAGTTAGCTAGTATTTTTTTTGAGGATTTTTGTATCTGTGTTCATCGGGGATATTGGTATGTACTTTTCTTTTTCTGTTACGCCCTTTCCTGGTTTTGGTAATAGGGTGATACTGGCTTCATAGAATGATTTAGGGAGGATTCTCTCTTTTTCTATCTTGTGGATTAGTGTCAATAGGATTGGTACCAATTCTTCTTTGAATGTCTGATAGAATTCAGCTGTGAATCTGTCTAGTCCTGGACTGTTTTTTGTTGGCATTTTTTTAATTACCATTTCAGTCTCACTGCTTGTTATTGGTTTGTTTTGAGTTTTCATTTCTTTCTGGTTTAATCTAGGAGGGTTGTATATTTCCAGGAACTTAACCATCTCTTGTAGGTTTTCTAGTTAATGCTCATAAAGGTGTTCATAGCCTTGAATGATCTTTTGTATTTCTTTGGTATTGGTTCTAATATCTCCCATTTTGTGTCTCATTCAGTTTATTTGGATCTCCTTCTTTTCTTGATTAATCTTGCTAATATTCTATCAAGTTTATCTATCTTTTCAAAGAACCAGCTTTTTGTTTTGTTAATTTTTTTGTATTTTATTTATTTTTGTTGTTGTTTGTTTCAATTTCATTTAGTTCTGCACTGATCTTGGTTCTTTTCTGCGGCTGGGTTTGGGTTTGGTTTGTTCTCGATTCACTGGTTCCTTAAGGTGTGACCTTAGATTGTCTATTTGTGCTCTTTCAGACTTTTTGATGTAGGTGTTCAATGCTATGAACTTTGCTCTTAGCACCACTTTTGCTATATCCCAGAAGTTTTGATAGGTTGTGTCACTGTTACTGTTCAGTTCAAAGAATTTTCAGATTTCCATCTTGATTTCCTTGTTGATGCAAAGACCATTCAGGAGCAGGTTATTTAATTTCCATGTATTTGTAGTGTTTTGAGGGTTCCTTTTGGAGTTGATTTCCAATTTTATTCCACTGTGGTCTGAGAGAGTACTTGATATAATTTCGATTTTCTTAAACTTGTTGAGACTTGTTTTGTGGCCTATCATAAGGTCTGTCTTGGAGAATTTTCCATGTACTGGTGAATAGAGTGTATATTCTGCAGTTGTTGGATAGAATGAGAACATAAATATCTTTTATGTCCATTTGTTCTATGGTATGGTTAAGTCCATTGTTTCTTTGTTGACTTTCTGTCTTGATGACCTGTCTAGTGCTGTCAGTGGAGTATTGAAGTCCACCACTATTATCATGTTGCTGTCTATCTCATTTCTTAAGTCTGGAAGTAAATATTTTATAAATTTGGGAGCTCCAGGGTTAGGTACATATAATTTAGGATTGTGGTATTTTCCTGTTGGATTAGTCCTTTTATCATTATCTAATGTCCGTCTTTGTCTGTTTTAGCTGCTGTTGCTTTAAAGTTTGTTTTGTCTGATATAAAAATAGCTATTCTTGCTCACATTTCCTGTCCACATGCATGGAATATTTTTTTCTACCCCTTTACCTTAGGTTTATGTGAGTTCTTATGTGTCAGGTGAATCTCTTGAAGACGGCAGATGCTTGGTTGATGAGTTCTTACCCATTCTGCCATTCTGTATCTTTTACGTGGAGCATTTAGGCCATTTACATTCAACATTAGTATTGAGATGTGAGGTACTGTTCTGTTCATCATGCTATTTGTTGCCTGAATACCTTGGGTTTTTTTTTTTTTTTTCATTGTGTTACTGTTTTATAGGCCCTGTGATATTTATGATTTAAGGAGGTTCTGTTTTGTTGTATTTTCAGTATTTGTTTCAAGATTTAGAGCTCCTTTTAGCAGTTCTTGTGGTGGCTTAGTAGTGGCGAATTCTCTTAGCATTTGTTTGTCTGAAAAAGACTGTATCTTTCCTTCATTTATGAAGCTTAGTTTTGCTGGATACGAAATTCTTGGCTGATGATTGTTTTGTTTAAGGAGGCTAAATATAGTACCTCAATCCCTTCCAGCTTGTAGGTTCCTGTTTAGAAATCTCCTGTTAATCTGATAGGTTACCTGATGCTTTTGCCTCACAGCTGTTAAGATTCTTTCCTTCGTCTTGACTTTAGATGACCTAATGACTATGTGCCTAAGCGGTGATCTCTTTGCTATGAATTTACCGTGTGTTCTTTGAGCTTCTTTTATTTGGATGTCTAGATCTCTAGCAAGGCCAGGGAAGTTTTCCTTGATTATTCCCTCAAGTAAGTTTTCCAAACTTTTAGATTTTTCTTCTTCCTCAGGAACACCAATTAATTTTAAGTTTGGTTGTTTAACGTAATTCCAAATCTCTTGGAAGCTTTGTTCATTTTTTTTTTATTCTTTGTCTTTGTCAGATTGGGTTAATTTGAAAGCCTTGTCTTTGAGCTCTGAAGTTCTTTCTTCTACTTGTTTATTTCTATTGTGGAAACTTTCCAGTGTATTTTGCATATCTCTGAGTGTGTCTTTTATTTCCAGAGGTTGTGATTGATTGTTTTTTATTTATGATATCTATTTTTCTCAAGATTTTTCCATCCATAGCTTGTATTAATTTTTAAATTTAAGTTATTTTTCACCTTTCGCTGGTACCTCCTTGAGTAGCTCAATAATTGACCTGAATTCTTTTTCTGTCAATTCAATGATTTCTGCTTGGTTTGGATCCATTGCTAGTGAGCTACTGTGATCTTTCGGGGTGTTACAGAACCTTGTTTTGTCATATTACCAGAATTGTTTTTCTGGTTTCTTCTCATTTGGATAGACTATGTCAGAGAAAGGATCTGGGACTCAAGGGCTGCTGTTTAGATTTCTTTTGGCCCCCAGCATGATCCCTTGATGTGGTGCTCTCCCCATTCCCCTATGGTTGGGGCTTCCTGAGAGCTGGACTGCTGTGATTTTTATTGCTCTTCTGGGTCTAGCCACCCAGCAGAGCTACCAGGCTATGGGCTGGTACTTGGGGGTGTCTGCAAAGAGTCCTGTGATGTGATCTGTCTTCAGGTCTCTCACCCAGCACTTGCTCCAGTTACCACCACCACACCTGGCTAATTTTTGTATTTTTTGTAGAAATGGAGTCTCTCTATGTTGCCTAAGCTGAATTTGACCTCCTGGGCTCAAGCGATCCTCCCACCTCGGCCTCCCAATGTGACGGGATTACAGACATGAGCCACGCACTCAACTTAATCTTGTCTTTTACTTCCGTTTTTTTTCATCACTTTCTTCTCACTCGTTCATGTTTTTTGTCCATGTCTTTTCTTAGTTTTGGAATTTCTGGTTCAAGGTGGCTTTTCACATCCCTCATCCTCCCTATTTCTTTATCTGTATTTTATTGTCTATTTTGGTGTCTTGTATTTCCTCAGTGCTTCCTATGAACTATTCATTTGAGCCCCTCTCTTGGGCATTTAATAATTTATTATTTATCTTTCAAATTTTTTTTTTTCGGTTACCCAGGCTGGAGAGCAGTGGTGCAATCATACCTCTCTGCAGCCTTGAACCCTAGGCTCAAAGGGATCCTGCTGCCTCTGCCTCCCAAATAGCACTACAGACGTGAGCAACCACATTCGGCCAACTTTTTTATTTTTGTTTTTTTGTAGAGATGGGGTCTCACTGTGTTGCCCAGAATGGTCTCAAACTCCTGGCTTCAAGAAGTTCTCCTATTTTGGCCTCCCAATATACTGGGATACAGGCATGAGCCAGAGCACCTGGCCTAATTTTGTCATTTTCTTCCATTTCTTTTCTGAGGGTCATCATTTTCTCTTCACACTTTCCTGTTTTTTGTCCATATCTTTTCTTAGTTTTTGAATTTCTGGCTCAAGGTAGCTTTTCCTATCCCAAATTCTTGTTTGAGTATATTGGTTCCATCTGGAATGTTGCCTTCTAGTTTTCTTGTGCTTCATGGTTGTTTTGTTGAAGGGAATTTACCTCTGTTGCTGTGTGTTGGATATTCTGTCTTTTTAAAATAATACTTCAGTATGAGTCTGTTCATCATTTTTTTCTGTTTGTTTTTATGATATTGGGGTGTTTTATAGGATTTTTAGCTCATTGGCTCCCTCTTCTGTCACTGTAGCAAAGTCCAGATCTTTGTTTTGGTAGCATGGGAAGGTTTTGTGGTCTCTGAATTTTAGCTCTCTTGTCATCGGGTAGGATTCCAAATTTTCCCTTTTTTCCTGTTTCTCTTTTAGCCATCCAATAGCCAAAGGGCATTTCTCTCTACTTTTTTTTTTTCTTATTTATTTCCCGGAAGCTACGTGTTTCAAAAACTGGTCCTTAAGATTGTGTCTGCTTTTACATCCCATCCCTATAGTCAGCTCTCTGATCTGTTCGGATACCTTTTTAGTATTTTGAAACTTAGGGTTGACTTTGTCTTTCCTCTGATGATTTTAGATCAACCTTAAGTTCGTCACTAATTCCCTTCTCTCTTTGTTACAGTTTTTCACATTCTACCTTTGTTTGCAATAAAGCCTTCTGGCAGATCAGGGGCAGAGAAGGAGCATGAGATATCACTTGCTGGGATTAGGTGTTTTTTTCTTATTTTTATTTACAGTTGTTTTGGATTTTGGTCAGTTCTGTTTTCAAGTGATCCCAAGGACATGGTTTTTGTGTAGTTTTGCTGCTTCTTTTTCTTGTTCTCTATTGCTTCTGGAGGAAATATTGAAAGAGGGAGATATAAGCAACCACCATTGTCAGCCTGGGAGTTTCCAAAGCTAAATGTTTTAAAAGTGCATTTTTAACTATTTTTCTTCGTTTTGAGTTTTGATGTTACATTTTGTCACATTATCTCATTAAATTTGCACACCTCTGATCTACACATACTATCTCCATTTCATGAATGAAGAAATCGAGGTCCAGCAAGATTAAATGACTCAAGGGAGATCACACAACCAGAAACTGATAGAGATTCTAATCAACTCTAAAATTGTATGATGCCAAGCTCTTGTTCTTTCCACTACATCTTGCCATCTCCCTGAGTAACTGAACTTAGAAAGCCCATGCATTAATTAAATACTGCAACCTAAAACATTTTAGTGATTATAAACTGTCAGCTTATTCATCTGTTCCTTGTCCCTCCTGTTATCTTGCAGTCCTGTTATATTTTTAGTAGCCTCTTCTCCACTGGCTGCTACTCCTTGACCTTCTAAGGTACATTTTCTTTCCTGTAAACGAGATCATGTACATTAAGTCCTGTCTCTTGAAAAAAATGATTCAACAGATGTCAATTTTGTTTATTTTATTTATTTATTTTCCTAATAAAGGTTTCTACTGTATCTCCACTTAAAGCAGACCTACCATCATTTCCCTCTTGGCCCACTTTCACATACGGGAGGACCCGTGCACACTCACCTTGCTTTCAAAACTCACTGCCCTCCCTGTGCAAACTCCTCACTTCATGGAAATGATAGCCCCAAGTAGCAGTTGGCAACAGCTTTTGGCTGCCTCCTTTCTGGAGTGGGTGTTATATTGTCTGTAGTTTTCTTTAAAGTAATTTAATCTGCACCTTAGGGGTGCTTAGTTAACATTTCTGAAGTACCTTAATCATGAATCTATACTCCAGGGGTAGTTAGTTAACATTTGAAAGACCCTAATCAAAATTCTATACTCCAGAGGCAACCAGTGCCTCAGATATTGCTCTCAACCTGTACCAGTGGGTGCATTAATTAGAATAAAAGATGTAAGAAGTAATTTTTTACTGGTGAAGGGAATGCTATTTAAGATATGTAGTTGGCCAGTTTCCTACACAGAGATAAGACATGGGTAGAGGCTGAGGATACAGATTTGGCAAGGGCAACAGCCTTCCAACCTAGGTAGTCCCTTGATTTGGTCCTGTGCTTGCTGCTTTTGTTGGAGGATTTGGTTTGGTTGGCTCACCTGGCCTGTGGAGCGCATTAAGTCTCTATTACCCTGCATGGGCCGAATCCAGCCTGCTTCTGTCTGCTTCTCCACCCAGTGCTCATTGGAACTGTACTCCGGCTCCTCTCCATGTTTGCATTTCTTGTCCACAGAGATGTTACTCTCAATCTTGAGTCAGATGATTTCTTTTTAATTTCTTAATTTATATTTTTACATTTAATTATATTTTGAGCATACTGGATATGTTAAGAGTGTGAATTTATAGTGCCATTTTGATCAGAAGCACTCACATTATTTTTAAATGGTAACTTTCTTACTATTTTCTACTTGAGAATATTGTCAGTATTCTCAGGCCAGGTTCCCATCTGTGGGGCTTCTAGATAAGTAACTTGTTTGTTATTCTAGTGGTCTAATTAGGCTGGGTGATGTTTTTGAACATTCCTTTTTATATTTAATTCTATTCAATAGTGACAGACAGTTCTCACGTGATACAGGGATAATCTTGAATACATGTGATTTAAGTTATGTAGATTGAGATCATATACGTGATTTTTGTGTAATTTGTGTATCATGTGTAGTATAAGGAATGACGTCTACCAAGAGTTTCTATAGTAAACATTACTATTGTCCTATATCTTAGTTAACATGTACAAATATAAATGAAATAATGCAGTTTATGAAGTAAAACATTGAAGTATATCACCAGGGTCCTTACCTTCTGGGGTTTGGTGACGTATATGTATGGTATGGCATATATTACTGATCTTGTCACATCAAATATACTGAGCAAAGGACGCAGTCATGATGAACTGGTGGTCTAGATTGCTTTCTGTACTTGCTAGGACATGAAGTAATTTTTTAAATAAAATATTTAATTGTATAAATAGTCTATTTAGCTTTTTTAAATTTTATTTTTTATTATTTTTTTTTCTGTTATCTCATTGTTTTCTTTTATTTTTTATTTTTATTTTTTATTTTTTATTTATGAAGTATTTATTGATCATTCTTGGGTGTTTCTCGGAGAGGGGGATATGGGAGGGTCATAGGATAATGGTGGAGAGAAGGTCAGGAGATAAACACATGAACAAAGGTCTCTGGTTTTCCTAGGCAGAGGTCCCTGTGGCCTTCTGCAGTGTTTGTGCCCCTGGGTACTTGAGATTAGGGAGTGGTGATGACTCTTAAAGAACATGCTGCCTTCAAGCATCTGTTTAACAAAGCACATCTTGCACCGCCCTTAATCCATTTAACCCTGAGTTGACACAGCACATGTTTCAGAGAGCACGGGGCTGGGGGAAAGGCCATAGATCAACAGCATCCCAAGGCAGAAGAATTTCTCGTACAGAACAAAATGGAGTCTCCTATGCCCACCTCTTTCTACACAGACACAGCAACAATCTGATCTCTCCTTCCCTTCCCCACACTTCGCCCCTTCTTTTCAACAAAACCGCCATCGTCCTCATGGCCCGCTCCCCGATGGTCGCTGTCTCTTTGGGGCTGTTGGGTACACCTCCCAGACAGGGCGGCCAGGCAGAGGCGCTCCTCACCTCCCAGACGGGGCGGCCGGGCAGAGGCGCTCCTCACTTCCTCCCAGACGGGGTGGCAGCCAGGCAGAGGCGCTCCCCACCTCCCAGAGGGGGCGGCCGGGCAGAGGCGCTCATCACCTCCCAGACGGGGCCGCCGGGCAGAGGCGCTCCTCACTTCCTCCCAGACGGGGTGGCAGCCAGGCAGAGGCACTCCTCACCTCCCATACGGGGCGGCCGGGCAGAGGCGCTCCTCACTTCCCAGAGTGGGCGGCCGGGCAGAGGTGCTCCTCATCTCCCAGACGGGGCAGCCAGGCAGAGGCGCTCCGCACTTCCTCCCAGACGGGGTGGTGGCCGGGCAGAGGCGCTCCTCACTTCCCAGATGGGGCAGCCGGGCAGAGGCGCTCCTCACTTCCTCCCAGACGAGGTGGCGGCCGGGCAGAGGCGCTCCTCACCTCCCAGACGGGGCGGCCGGGCAGAGGTGCTCCTCACTTCCTCCCAGACGGGGTGGCAGCCGGGCAGAGGCGCTCCTCACCTCCCAGACGGGGCGGCCGGGCAGAGGCGCTCCTCACTTCCCAGACGGGGTGGCGGCCGGGCAGAGGCGCTCCTCACCTCCCAGACGGGGCGGCCGGGCAGAGGCGCTCCTCACTTCCTCCCAGACGGGGTGGCAGCCGGGCAGAGGCACTCCTCACCTCCCAGACGGGGCGGCCGGGCAGAGGCGCTCCTCACTTCCCAGACGGGGTGGCGGCCCGGCAGAGACGCTCCTCACTTCCTAGACGGGGTGGCGGCGGGGCAGAGGCTGTAATCTTAGCAGTTTAAGAGGCCAAGGCAGGAGGCTGGTAGGTGGAGGTTGTAGCGAGCCGAGATCACGCCACTGCACTCCAGCCTGAGCACCATGGAGCATTGAGTGAGCGAGACTCCGTCTGCAATCCCAGCACCTCGGGAGGCCGAGGCAGGCAGATCACTCGAGGCCAGGAGCCGGAGACCAGCCCGGTCAACACGGTCAACACGGCGAAATCCCGTCTCCACCAAAAACACAAACACCATTCAGGCCTGGCGGAGCGCGCCTGCAATCCCAGGCACTCGGCAGGCCGAGGCAGGAGAGTCACAGGAGCCCGAGGCAGGGAGGTTGCAGCGAGCCAAGATCACGGCAGCACAGTGCAGCTTCGGCAACAGAGGGAGACGGGAGACGGGAGACAGGAGGGGCAGGGGGAGGGGGAGGGGGAGAGGGAGAGGGAGAGCTATTTAGCTTTTTTATATGTTATTTTTTAAGTGAGCCATCTATAATATAGGTATACATGTAAATAGCTGTAGGCTATGTAACCAAGGATATATAGACGTAAACTATCCTTTTTTTTTTTTTTTTGAGGCAGAGTTTTGCTCTCTTGCCCAGGCTAGAGTGCAGTGGTGCGATCTTGGCTCACTGCAACCTCCGCCTCCTGGGTTCGAGCAATTCTCCTGCCTCAGCCTCCCGAGTAGCTGGGACTACAGGCGTGTGCCACCACACCCAGCTAATTTTTGTATTTTTAGTAGAGACGGGGTTTCACCATGTTGGCCAGGATGGTCCAGGCGTGAGCCACCACACCCAGCCTGTAAACTATACTTAGTGGAATCATGGAATTGTAGCGAATGAAATGACCATAGGTATTATCTAGTCAGTCTTTTCATGAGTCCCAGAGAGTTTTAGCTAAGCCCTCCTTTCATGATTCCATTCTTAGCTTCAATCACAGAGATGATTTATAGCCATTTAGACATACATACCAATATATCCATATCTATACATATAAGGTGTGTGTGTGTGTGTAGGGGGCTGTGATCACAAGCACTTGGGGCCAATAGAATTTTAGTAGAAATAATTGGTTAAAGGGCATTAAAATCTTTTAATTTTTAGCATTATCAGTCTGTGAAAGTCTTCGAAACTAGGTTTGAGAAATCTTTACTCGTTAAGACCCTCAGAGCAGAAAAATCAAGGGTAAGAGAACTGGGAAAGGAAGTTAAGTATTTCTAATTTTAAAGTGTTCTAAAACCTACATGTTGAGTACATATCGTAGCAATATAGATACTAGGGAATGATTTGGAGTTCAGTAGTTTGGAAATACGTATATTTTGTTATAATTCTGGTGTGAGACTTTACTGAATTCCTGTTAAATTACTTTTGTACAGGGCTTTTTTCATAAAGCACCAATAATTCTACCTGACCTCTCAGGGTTTTGTGATATTAGACTAGTCATGGTTGATTATATTATCCTTTTAAATTGCCTTTTAATTTTCAGCTGATGTAAGTGAAATAGATAATATAAATTAATTAATATTGGATCTGTTCAGTGTTTATGCTCTAGGAGATTTCAGGAGACAAACAGAAAGATAAGGTTCTAAACAAGTGCCATTTGGGGCTGTGTCATTTTATTATTCATACCTTGCTTATTTGTTGTTTTTTAATGGGCTATCTATCATATTAATGTGTATGTAAGTGGCTACATGTGACGTAATCTCAGGTCTTATTGATTTAAACTGCATTTACCTCATCACTAATCACTCTTGTGGCAGGTAGCTGCAGTGTTCAGGGGGCACTTTGTATGTGTCACGTTTGTGACTCACACGTGCTCTTTTGTGAAGAGCATTTTGTCTCACCTGAATTCCTATTACTTTTTGGTCCTACCTGAAGCTCTGCTTATAGTTTTGCGTATTTCTACCCACAATCCCCAAACATGCTGAATTTAGTTGGCTTGTTGGCTGCTAAATACTTTTCTCTCCTTGCTGTGGGGTTGGTTTTGCTGGATGGAGTACTTCTCTTTCCTGAAGTATCTAGCTTCTTCATGTGTAAAACAAAACCAGTAACTGAAATGTCAAATTTGGAAATATCAATGACTTTTTTTGATCTGCCTTCAGAGTTGCATTGTCATCTTTATAAGCTTAAGACTTCCTGGTTTTCTTCCAAGTCTTACTAATATTCAAAAAGTTTATTTGTTAAATCCCATATGATCAAATGCACTCCACATTGCAAGTAAAACCACATAAATCTGGTCATTATACCTCTTTTTCCTCATGGATTTCAGGGTTCGAATGAACCTAGTAAGATTTGCATCATGGATAAATGCAGGACTTATAAGAATAAAACTTTTGTAAGTGATTATATCACGTATGTAATTAAAATGGTTTTGATTCAGATTTAAATGCTTTTTTTTTTTTATTGTGGTAACGTCACATACCATAAAGCCTACCATTTTAACCATTTTGGAAGGTACAGTCCTGCAGTATTAAATACATTGATAGTGTTGTGCAACCATCACCACCATCTATTTCCATTACTCTTTTCATTCTTGTAAAACTGAAACTCTGTACTCATTAAAGACCAATTCCCCATACCCCTCTTCTCCCAGCTCTTGGCAACCACCATTCTACTTTCTGTTTCTATGAATTTGACTAAGTACGGCATATAAGTAGAATCATACAGTATTTGTCTTTTTTTTGACTGAGTTATTTCATTTAGTGTAATGTACTCAAGGTTCATCCGTGTCGTAGCATGTGTCAGAATTTCCTTCCTTTTTAAAGCTGAAGAATATTCCATTGTATGTATATATCACATTTTGTTTATCCATTCATGTGTTGATGGACACTTGAGTTGCTTCCACATTTTAGTGATTGTGAATAATGCTGCTATGAAAATGAGTGTACTCTTCAAGACCCTGTTATCTCTTCAAGACCCTGCTTGCAATTCTTTAAGTGTATACTCAGTTAGAATTGCTGGATATATAGTAATTTCATTTTTAATTTTTTGAGGAACTGCAATATGGGTTTTCATAGTGGCTGTACCATTTTACATTCCCAACAACAGTGCACAAGCGTTCCAGTTTCTCCACATCCTTGCCAACTCTTGCTATTTCCTGTTTTTTTTGGGGGGGGGGGTGATATTAATAGTAGCCATCCCAAAGAGTGTAGGGTGGCATCTCATTTTAGCTTTGATTTGCATTTTCCTAGTGATTAGTGATGTTAGGCATCATTTCAAGTGCATATTGGCCATTTGTATATCTTCTTTGGAAAAATGTCTATTCAAGTCCCTTGCACATATTCAAGTTGACTTTTTTGTTGAATTTAGGAGTTCTCTATATATTTTGTATATTAATACCTTATCCGATATGTGATTTTTAATTTTTTGTCCTATTCTGTTGGTTGCCTTTTTACTTTGTTCTTAGTGTCTTTTGGTACACAAAAATTTTAAAATTTTCATGCAGTCCAATTTGATTATTATTTTTTTTATTGCTTGTGTTTTTGGTATCATATCCAAGAAATCATTACCAAATCCAATGTCATAAAGCTTTTGCCCTGTGTTTTCTTCTGAGAGTTTTATTGTTTTAGGTCTTACATTTAGGACTTTGATCTATTTTGAGTTAATTTTTGTATATGGTGTTAGATAAGGATCCAACTTCTTTTTTTGTATGTAGATATTGTTTCCCTGTACAGCATTTGTTTAAAGGCCGTCCTTTCCCCATTGAATGATCTTGGTATTCTCGCCAAAAATCATTTGACTGTGTATGTGAGGTTTTTTTCCCTAGGGTCTGTTTACTATTCCATTGGTCTATATATTTGTCTTTGTGCCAGCACCACAGTGTTTTGATTACTGTAGCTTCTAAATAAGTTTGAAATTAGGAAGTAAGCTTTGAAATGAGGAAGTATGAGTCTTCTAGATTTGTTCTTCTTTTTCAAGATGGTATTGGCTACTTTGGATCCCTTGAGATTCTGTATGAATTTCAGGATGGTCTCTCTCTGCAAAAAATGTCATTGGGATTTTGATGGGGCAGTTGCATTGACTTTGTAGATTGCTTTAGGTATAATAGTATTGGCATCTTAACAGTAGTAAGTCTTCCAATGCATGCACATGGGATGCATTTCCATTCATTTATGTGTTTCCATTAATTATAATTTTTTAATTTAGCAACAATTTTATAGCTTTCATTATATAGCTTATATATATTATAGCTTTCATTATATAAAGCTTTCATTATATAAGTTTTCCACCTTTTTCATTAATTCCTGATTATTCTTTTTAATGTAAACTGAATTATTTTTATAATTTCCTTTTGAGATTGTTCACTGTTAGTGTATAGAAATGCAACAGACTTGATCATAGTGTATAGTCCTGTAAGTATGCTGCTGAATTCAGTTTGTTAGTGTTTTGTTGAGGATTTTTACATCAGTGTTCATAAGGGATATTGGTCTGTAGTTTTCTTACACTGCTTTTGTCTGGCTTTGGTATCAGGGCAATGCTGGCCTCATAGAATAACTTAGGAAGTTTTCTTCCTTCTTCTAGAATTTTTTGGAAAAGTTTGGTTTTCTTTAAATGTTTGGTAGAATTGACCAGTGAAGCCATCAGGTCTAGTGCTTTTCTTTGTTGGAAGATTTTAGACTACTTATTTAATCTCCTTACTAGTTATAGATCTATTTGGATTTTCTATTTCTTTGTGATTTAGTGTTGATAGGTTTTATGTTTCCAGGAAATTGTACATTTCATCTGTGTTATATAACTTGGTGTTGTATAATTATTCACAGTACTCTGTTTATTTTTCTAGAATCAATCGTAATGTAACTTCCATTTCTGAATTTAGTCATTTGAGTCTTCTCTATTTTTTTCTTAGTTCACCTGGCTGAAGATTTGTTATTTTTGATGATGTTTCAAAGAACCAACTTTGATTTCATCAGTTTTTGGTATTGTTTTTCTATTCTCTATTTTATCTCTTCTCTAATCTTTATATTTACTTTTTTCTGCTAGCTTTGGTTAGTTTGTTCTGTTTTCAGATTCCTTAAGCTGTAAAATTAAGCTGTTGTTTTGAGATCTTTTTTGTTTTTTACCGTAAGCATTTATAACTATAAATTTCTCCTTTTTTGCTGTTTTTCCTGCATCCTGTAAATTGTATTTCATATGTTGTGTTTTCATTTTCATTAATCTCTAAGTAATTTTCTAATTTTCTTTGAGGTTTCTTCTTTGATACATTGGTTTTTAAAGAGTGTGTTAATTGACATGTTTGTGAATTTTCCCTTTTTAACTTTGTTATTGATTTCTAACTTTATCCCTATTTAGTTACAGAAGATACTTTGTGTGATACTTTCTGCTTAAATCTATTGAGACTTAATTGACAACCTAATATATGGTTTGTCCTGGAAAATGTCCCATGTGTACTTGAGAAGAGTGTGTGTGTTGCCGTTTTGGGGTAGAGTGTTCTGTATGTGTCTGTTAGATCTAGTTGGTTGATTGTGTTAAGTCTTCTATTTCCTTATTTCTGTCTGGTTGTTCTATCAATTATCGAGAGTAGGGTATTGGAGTCTTCAACTGTTGTAGAACTGCGTATTTCTGCCTTCAATTCTGTCAGTTTTTGCTTCATATATTTTGATAGTCATTAGGTGTATAAATGTTTATAATGGTTATATCTTACTGTGTTGAGCCTTTTATTAATATATAATGTCCTTCTTTGTCTCTTGTAATCTTTTTTTGATTTAAAGTCGATTTTTTCTGCTCTTTTTTTGCTGCTGTTTTCATGGAATATCTCTTTGCAGCCTTTTACTTTCAGTCTATTTGTGCCTTTGAATTGATTTGTGCCTTTGTAGACAGCATATAATTGGATCATGAATTTTTATTCATTCTACCAGTCTCTGTCTTTTGGTTAGACAGTTTAACCCATTTACATTTAAAGTAATTACTGATAAGGAATGACTTATTTCAGACATTTTGCTATTTTTTTCTATATGCATTATTTTTTTGCCCCTCATGTTCTACATTACTGTATTATTTTGTGTTTAGTTAACTTTTTATAGTGAAATGTTTAAATTCCTTTCTCATTTCCTGATGGTATACATTCTGTAGCATTTTTCTTTGTGCTTACCATAGGAATTACATTTAACATTCTAAAGTTATAACTCTCTAACTTGAATTTATACCAGTTTAACTTCAATAAAATACAAAACCTCCACTCCTTTAATGGCTCTGTCCCTACCACTTTTGGTTGTTGATGTTACAGAATTATATCTTTATACATTGTGTGCTCAAAAACATAAACTAATAATTGTTTTAAATGCATTAGCCTCTTAAATGATGTAGAAAACAAAATGTGGATTTACAAACCAAAGTTAACAGTAATACTAGCTTTTAGACTAATAATTGTGTTTTAAAAATCTTTTAATATTTTAAATTATGTAGAAAACAATAGTTAGAAATAATTGTCCTGTTGTAACACTACTGATTTTTATAATTGCCTAGACATATATCTTTATTGAGATATTTATTTCTTCATATACCTTCTAGTTACTGTCTAATGTCCTTTCATTTTAACATGCAGGACTTTCTAAAGCATTTCTTGTGTGGCAGTCCTGATGGTACTGAAATCCTGTAGCTTTTGTTTACTTGGCAATGTCTTAATTTTTCCCAATCACTTTTGAAGGACAGTTTTGTGAGATACAGAATTCTTGGTTGACAGTTTTTTTTATTTGTTTGTTTGTTTTGGCACTTTGAATTAATCCACTGCCTTCTGGCCTTGAAAGTTTCTGATGAGAAATCTGTGGATAATCTTATTGGGGATCCTGTATGTGATGAGTAACTTCTCTCACTACTTTCAAGATTCTCTCTTTGTATTTTGAAAGTTTGATTCTAATGTGTCGTGGTGTAGGTCTCTTTGAGTTCCTCTCACTTGGAGTTTGTTGAGCTTCTTGGATGTTTATATTCATGTATTTCATCAAATTTGAGATGCTTTCTGCTGTTATTTCTTTAAATATTCTCTGCTCTTTTCTCTCTTTTCTTCTCCTTTCAGAGCTCCCACAATGTCTAAATTGTATCCTGTGGGCTGTCTTCACTTCTCTTCAATCTTTCTTCATTCTGTTCTTCAGCTGATAATTTCCATTGTCCTATCTTGACGTTTGCTGATTTTTTTTCTTCTTCTCCCTGCTCACATCTGCCTTTGAATCCCTCTAGTGAATTTTTCATTCCAAGTATACTTTTCAGCTCAAGAATTTCTTATTCTTTTTATTTTTTTTAGTTCTTATATCTCTTTATTGATATTGCCAGTTTGTTTACACATCATTTTCTTGACTTTCTCTATATTTTTTGTTATTTGAGCATCTTTTAAACAGTTAAAACTTTAAAAAAAAACTTTTTAAAAGTTTTTTTCTTAATGTATCTACCATTAAGTCTTTTTCAGGGACAGTTTCTGTTGATTTATTTTTTTTCCTTTGAATGGGCCATATTTTCCTCTCTATTTCTATGCTTTGTGATTTTTTGTTGTTGTTGAAAACTGGGCATTTTGAGTTTAATGATGTGGTGACTCCAGAAATCACATTCTCCCTCTTTTCCCGGGTTTGCTGGGTTTTGATGTTGTTATTGTTTTGTTTTATAAATTATTGTAGCCAGTGTCTATCCTAAGGATCAGCCTGGGTGTTAATTTAAGATCTCCTCAAATAAAGCTTTTCTAAGCCTGCACCTTTACATGAGCATGCACAGTCACCTTATAATTTTTTCAGTACATGGATTTGTTTTTGAATGTCCTAGTCCTAATGTTTGACTTTAAAAACGGGAGCAAGAGAAAAATAAAGGCGGTGGGGGAAGTCTGCTGGCTGTTTAAATTCCCTGGAATTTACTTCAGCAAGAGTAGGAAGGGCTTGAAAAATTGGAGGAGGTGCAACAACAATGGTCACCCGCCTCTTTGTACCTCTGTGATTAGAGGAAGCAATCAGCGATCAGAGCGTAGATTCTTGATACTTGGCGGGCAGGGTTCTTTTTGCCCACCCTGTCTTCCCACCAGGTGTGTGCAAGGTACTCCAGGAACAGGTACAAGGATGTCTGCCACAGTGCTGGGTAGCTACTTCGGTAAGAGCTGTAATTGAAATCGACCACAATTTACCATCCAAGTGTTCCCTTGGAAGTTGCAAGCCTTCCATAGACTCCAGAGTTACAAAATAGTTACATCAGACAGATTCTGCCAGTACAGTTGTGTAGGTGGGGAGATTCCTGGTGCTTCCTACTCTTCAGTCTTCCCAGAATCCTCCTTAAGAGCATTTTATAAGCTGGGAACCCCCAAAATAGGGACTGAGGAGAATGCCCTACAGTGGATTTCACATCATCTGAAGTAGAGGTTTTATGGACTTTATGTAGCAGTTACAAGAACTCATTCCATATACTGGGATGTTTTCTTTCTTCCCTAGTAGGTTTCAGTACCATTCTAGTAGTGCTGAATAACTTAGAATGGCTTGTAGTCTAATTGAGTTTAAATCTACTAAGGAAGAATGTATTCATTCTTTCAGGATATTGCAGATTTTTAAAATCTTGCATTTGTTTTGAGGGATGGAGGACAGAGGTGGATGGGGAAAACTTTTGACTATTAGGCTCCATCTTCAGCCCTGTACTCACTTTTGCTTTTGTATATCTTAATCCAGCCATTTGTAAAATGACCCAGTTACTTTTAAGTCGGAGATTTGTAACCTCCTGTTTTTTCTGGCAGTTGTGAAACCCGGAATTCCTATGTGAAGTTTTGCATATGTATATTCATACTTCGGAGAGCAAGGCCTATGGCTTTCAGTAGATAACAGAGGTCTCCTATCAGCAGTTCTCCCCTCTCTCCAACTTGCCACAGGGGTTAAAAACTAAAGTTTTGGTTATTTCTTCCATTTCAGTGCCAAATTATTTGAATGAATGCTGTATTCTAAAGATCTACAGAGGCTTTTGACATATTACTTCTCAGAAGCCTTTCATGGATTATTAGCAAGATCTGTCTCTTATAGATAATGATGTTGTAGCAGACATATGTTTAAAGAAAAATAGGTTGTTCTTTTGTATTTTTGAAATAACTCTTCATTACTCTATTTCCTCAAAGTCTTGTCTCACTTGTATTTATTGTTTTCCCTTAATCTTTTTTAAAAATTTATTATAATTTTAATTTATTTACCACTCTTCCCCCGTGTGTATTCATGATGTCTTTTTCTCCAGCGATTTACCACTTTTAACTAACAAATACAAACCTGAGGCTAGGATCCAGCTCTTCAGAATTCTCTTGCAGCACCACATATGGCATTTTATAAACAGCTAGTGCCTAATAAATGTCATGAGCCAGTGGACTCAAGGCAGAAGTAGTAGTCTGTGGAAAACTTCCCATGGTGATTTGTTTACTAATTTGTATTGCATCTGCCTCTTATTACTAACTGATGGGTATGATTTGAGGAATATAAATGTTATTTTGCGACTCTTGGATGGTTACTGTGCAAATATAATTTAATTGAAGAATCCTCTTTAATTCTTTAAGAGAGTAATCAAGGCAGTGATTTCATTTATTAGACTGCTCTGTTTTGGGGTTTTTGAGTGGAGTCTATATCTATTATTGTTATTGTTTAATTTTTCAGTGAGGGAGATAAATCTGCAGGACATCAAGGAAGATTTAGAATTGGATCCAGAGGAAAACAGCACCCTGTTTATGGGTATCCTCATTAAGGGCTTGGCCAAACTGAAGAAGATCCCAGAGACAGTTAAGGCAATCATAGAGCGCTTGGAGCAGGAGCTGAAGCAAATTGTGAAGAGGTCTACAACCCAGGTGGCAGACAGTGGCTATCAGCGTGGGGAGAACGTTACTGTGGAGAACCAACCAAGGTAGGTGGGAGTGTATTTTGTATTTTTGACAACTTTATTTATTGCACATTTTCTAGAGCGGGGCGTAAGTAACTTACCTTCTGTTGATGTTGTTTTCTTGAACTTAGGATACTATAGTCCATACAGGCCAGGCGCAGTGGCTCACGCCTGTTATCCCAGCACTTTGGGAGGCTGAGGCAGGCGGATCACTTGAGGTGAGGAGTTTGAGACCAGCCTGTACTGGTAGTGAAACCCCGTCTCTACTAAAAATACAGAAATTAGCTGGGCATGGTAGTGCATGCCTGTAATCCCAGCTGTTCTGGAGGCTGAGGCAGGAGAATTGCTTGAACGCAGGAGGCGGAGGTTGCAGTGAGCCGAGATCGCACCATTGCTCTCCAGCCTAGGTGACAGAGCGAGACTCCGTCTTAAAAAATAAAAAGGATACTATAGCCCATACAAACTTTGATTGGTAAAAACAGCTTGACTAGGCATAATTCAGCTGTCTGTTTTTTAATGTTGTTGAAAAATTTAAAGCATATTGTCACTGAATGAAAAATATGGACATATTTATAGTAAAGATTGTCTATATTTAAACATATTTAAAGAATAAATAAATTGAATCAAATAATGTAGCAGCTATTGTACGCATACTAAGTACTCAGCAATGTTCAAGGAAATTTATGTATATTATCTCACTTAATTATCACTACAACTGTATGAGCTAGTTATTAGTATCCACATATTGCAGTTAGGAGAACTGGAGCTCAGAGGTTGAATAATTAGCAAGCTCTTAGAAAAGGTGGCTTGTCTTGGTGTTGAATACTAGTCCATTTGATTCTAAAATCCATGGTCTTTCCTGTGTCTCATGCTTTCTTCTTTAATGTGTAATGATATTTTCCAATAGACAAATCAGTCTCAGGAATTTTTAAAACAATAAGATTTGAATTTCATAATTCTTATTTCATATGGAGAGTACTGAAATTGAATTCAGATTGTAACTTTCTGACTATCATATACTAAGAGATCATGTGTGACAAACAAGAAGAAATCATAATCTTGTAGGTATGTTGTTAAGGAAATATCTACTGTTTATACCTAGGGCTCAAAATTTTTTTAAAAGAAGATAAAATTAAGGAGAAATAATAACTCACTTAGTATAGAGTTCTCTATAGACTTACTTAAATTTTTTGGAAAAATTAATACTGTATTTCTGTGTTCTTTTGCATATGTAAATAACACTGAGTTCAATTATACTTTAACATTTCAAAAATTAATTTCCTTGTAAACTTGATTCAAAAGTACTATGTTTGGTGAATGGAACTACCCTTTATCCTTCTCCTGCCACAGAATGTTTCAGAGTAAATATTTGGCCAGGCACAGTGGCTCATGCCTATAATCCCAGCACTTTGGGAGGCTGAGGTGGGCGGATTACTTGAGGTCAGGAGTTCGAGACCAGCCTGGTCAACATAGTGAAATACCAACTCTACTAAAAATACAAAAATTAGCTGGGCATGGTGGTGCATGCCTATAGTCCCAGCTACTTGGGAGTCTGAGGCACAAGAATTGCTTGAACCAGGGAGGCGAAGGTTGCAGTGAGCCGAGCACACTACTGCACTCCAGCCTGGTTGACAGAGTGAAACTTCATCTCAAACAAATAAACAAACAAACCAAAAACCCAAAAAACCAAAACCAAACAAAAACACCATGAGTCGAGCACACTACTGCACTCCAGCCTGGTTGACAGAGTGAAACTTCATCTCAAACAAATAAACAAACAAACAAAAAACCCAAAAAACCAAAACCAAACAAAAACACCAAAAGTAAATATTTGATGGGTTTTGGAGAACAGACCTGACTTTGTATCCCCACTTTGTGATTTGCAAAAATAAATACCTGTCTTACAGAGTTGCTTGCTTTAGATGAGGTTATATGGTTGTGGTGCTTAGTGGAATAGCACCAGTAAGTACTATAACATGCATGCATGCTTGTATAAAATGCATGTGTATATGAATACATGTTTTTTATCGGTGCCTTCCTCAAATTCCATGTTCTGTGATCACTTACATCATGATCCAGAGAAGCTGGAGAATGGTTCTTTGAACTTTTGCCTTTCTTCTTTCTTTGCCTGGTACCTGGATTTTCGTGAAGACCTTTTGACTCCTTACTGATGAATACTCTAAAATTCTGATTTGCTCTTTGCCTGTTGCTGCAAGTTCCTAGATGAATACAGTGAACTTTCCTAGGGAAATAACATTACTATAGTATATATTGGAAATAAAAGGGCATGGATTAATAACTTTTCTGCAGATCTCATTATAGTACCTTTAAAAGCACTGTGTCTTTCATCGGAGTTTCATCTTTTTTTTTTCCCCTTGCCTAAACCCCTTCCAGAATTCACGAGTGGAAATTATAGCACTAGAAGTATAATAGAAATTCAGCACACTGCCCTGGGAAATACTAAATGTTTCTCTATGAGGAATGAGTCAGCAGCAGGATTTTTTCCCTGTTAAGTGTCTTTTGTTTGTCAGTATTTTAGAAAGCTTTTGTAGGCAGGATATATTGGACACTAACAAGTGAATGAGCTGTTTGCCTTGGCTGTATGTGTAAACATAATCCCATTTTATAAAACATACAAATTCAAGATTTGAGACCCAAATTGTTTATTATGAGACAAAATAGTACAGAGAAAGCAAATATTTAAAGTAAACCACTTTGTTAGAAGATCAAAGATTAAATTTTGGGGCTGGGATTCCAAAGGACTGATAATTTTGAGCTAGTCTCTAGTGGTTGTGTGCTGTCAGATGCTTTAAAACTTTTCAGGAATTAATTATCTTGAATTAAGCACAGTCATTCAAAAATGATCAGCATTGTTGCTTCTAGAGGATTGGAATTTTAGAAGCAATATTGTCAAATTATCACTTGAAGCTTGTGGTGCTTTTGTGCATTGAATTTTACTTAGGAAGGTATTAGTGGCATTTATTTCAGAGAGAAGTAAAATCACAATACTTGGCATTATTTATTATTGTTTACCATTCAAGGAATTTTATGGCTAAAGATATGTGAATTTATTTTTTTAAAGACAGTTGGAACAGAGACCAAAAAATCCATGAATCCTGTTTCCCAGCATGCATATTTTCTCCCCCACCCTCCAATGAAATATCCTGTTCCAAAACATTAGCCCTTCTGAGACAAGATACCCATACTGTAATTTTCCCTAAAAGTTTCATCATCTTATTAAATATATTCTGGTTGTGATGCATTGCAGGCTTGTTTTCATTTGTCTTTATGTAAAGAGAATTAATGTTGTGTGCTATTTTGCTAGAAATGTAGAAGGAAACAAACTAGTGAATTCTTTCTTCCTTTTAATTCCTACAGAGCCAGGATACTCTCCCAGCCAGTTTTTTAAAAAATCACTTTGGTGACCTACTTATTATTTTATTTTATTTTGTTTTTGATCTCCCAAGCTATCTGTTATCTATTTATAGGAGAAATATTTTGTCTTTTCTGTTCATTCATAATCTATCAGTGTCTTTAAGCCTCCACTTACTATTATAGGAAAATATTCAACCACAATTATTGCCAACTTGATAAACATTAGGGTAGCATGTGCCTTGCTAATTTACCAGAACCACCTGCTACCCATTATTTCTCTAGAAAGACAGGCAGCGTCTTCAACTTCAGATGGTGACTGTGGCCTGAAGCCTCTGCATTTCAGAACCAATTTCTTCAACTCCTGCTGCCTAATTGTTGATTCTTTCCCAAAATCTAATTCATGAGTATTTTTATATTATTTTTATTTGAAAGAAGCTGGAAGGAGTTCTATACTTAACAAATAAGAAAAGCATAAGGAAGAGATGGAAGAAAAACTTCTCAAAGATGTGGTATCTTGTCAAGAATATAGAAGAAAAGAATGTGGGAAAAGAGAATGGTTGGTATGTGTGCGGGAAATGGACCTGTTTAAATTCAAAGGCAATTCATTGCAGGAAGGGATGGTGGAGGTCAGCTTCACTTAGGTAGAGCTGTTGGTCTTAGAGAGTGCAGAAAGCGTTAAGTGAGTTGGAGCTGTTGCTTCCAGGGAGACCTTTCTCTCTTTTGGAAGGAAACCATTTTAAAAGGTTCATTGACTTCTGTTATGAAGAAAAAGATTAAATGTCAGATGTGAAAAGCAGAGAACTTTGTGGGTTTTGGGCTTGTTGTGATATTGAAGAAAGCTTCATGGAAAACATGGGAAAGAAATATACTTTAATGCTAAAAGTAGTTGTGTTTGGTTAGTAGGGTTGTAGTCTTTGCTTTTTCATCTCTGTTTTGCACCTCAAGTTATAGTGAAAATAATTCATTATCAAAAAATTAAATTATTACTCAGGTTATTTTAATCACAAGAAATTATTAGAAATTAAAATGCCTATGGGGGTATGAATGTTCATAAAACTAAATTTTAATATTGAAAAGTATAATACCTGTTTTTAAACCAACTTGATATCATTCATTAATTTTGTTATATATGTGTATCTTTATATATATTTGGTTATTTATTGGCTGCCTCTAGAATGGAAGAGAAGAGAGCACCAGTTTGTCTTGTTCAGCACTGGTGTATCTCCAGAATCTAGCACAGTGCCCACCTGACCCATAATAAATATTTGTTGATTGCAAGAATAAATTCCACATTTATGAAATATCTGCCATGGACCAGACATTGGGCTAAAATGCCCAACAAATTATATGTGGTCCCTGTCCTCATGGAGTTTAAAGGAGGAAGGAAGGCGTTACTCAAAGAACGCTAAGACGTGAGAATGAAAGCAGCCAGATTCTTGATATGCCATTTTCACTGTTTTTGCTTACCTCTGTGTTGATTAATTTTTTTTTTTTTGGAGACGGAGTCTTGCTCTGTTGCCTAGGCTGGAAGTGCAGTGGCATGATCTCGGCTCACTGCAAGCTCCGCCTCCTGGGTTCACGCCATTCTCCTGCCTCAGCCTCCCGAGTAGCTGGGACTACAGGCGCCTGTCACCACGCCCGGCTAATTTTTTGTATTTTTAGTAGAGACGGGGTTTCACCATGTTAGCCAGGATGGTCTCCATATCCTGACCTCGTGATCCGCCTGCCTTGGCCTCCCAAGTGTTGACTAAATTTTAACTATTGCCAAGTGTGCTTTTCTTAGAGATGATACCAATTTTTCATGTCATGGATAATGTTTGAGAGTTCCTATATTCCCTTACCAACAGATTGTATTATCAAATACTTTTATCCTTGCCAATCTGAGAGGTGAAAAATGGTATTTTTGGATTTGCATTTTTATTGTAAGGTTACACTTCTTTTCGTTTGTATAAAAGTAACTTGTTATGATATCTGGGTTATATATGGATGTATTACTTCAAAATAAAATGGATTGCAAGTGAGTGAAGATATAGATACAATAAGCCATGAAATGATACTGAAGCAGGGCGATAGGGACAAGGTGGTTCATTATCCTACTATCTTCACTTTTTTAATGTTTGAAATTTTCAACAGTACAATATTTAAATAGTGTTTATTTCCTTTTCAATGAATTATTTTTCTAACATGTTTGTCTCTTATTGATTTGTGGGAACTATTTACATATCTAGGAAATTTGTTCTTTGGGATTTATTTTGTAATTTTCTGCCAGTTTCTTTCTCTTTTGACTTCATGATGTTTCTGGGCATGTAGACATTTGTTTTAATTTTTTATGAGGCTATATTTATCAGGTTTTATAGCTTCTGGGTTTTGTGTCATACTTAGAGCTTCCCTACTCTTAGATTATAAATAAAATTTTCAACACTTTTCTAGTACTTATATAGTCTCATTCTTAATATTTATATCTTTGATACACCTGGGATCTGAAGGAGTGACCAAACGACTTTTGAGCACACCTGCCACATACTGTACTGTATTGTAAGGGGTTGTACACCCTTTTCTTTTCTGTCATCCATGTATCTGTCATGTAATTGTCCATGTTAGCTGCAATAATTGCTGAATAATTTTAACACTGAATCGTTTATAATATAGTGATGGTTCTTCTCAAGGTTGGTATTTGCCACATTTTCTAAAACTCTTTTTTTCCTCCTGGTTTCTCAGTCTGTGAAGACTATAGATTTTCAGAAATACGTTGAATTATTGCTCTAAAATTGGAAAAATATACTTTTGAAATATTTTTTATAATTTGGAGGCCAGAATTCAGAATGAGGGCATACTGCTGTAATAGAACATTCTTATAAAATGGTTTTATCTGTGAGGAAGACTAAAGGCTCAGGCCTCAAAGATAGTTTTATAGTATGAATACAATGTTTATGGAAGGAGAAATAAATGATATATTGCTCATGATTTTTTTTAGACCTATGGCTAGATTCAGGCATGAGTTTCTATTTCACATAAATAGCATTTCGTTTTATCTCTTCTTTCTATATTAGTTACCCTTCTTCTAAGTATCCGAAATGCAGGACATGGTGGAATTGGTCATTTTATTTTACAGAAAAGTCATTTAAGAGCAGCTTTGAAGCAAGGTCAGGCATTTGTCCTTGTGGCTTCTTATAGCCATTCCCAAGCACCGCATGTAGCACCTGGACATGCTTGGAATCAGGAAGGGCCTCCGTGTAATTTAGATGAGTAGTTAATTCGAATCAAAGCAAGCGGGAAGCAAGTAAATTTAACTTCAGTGATTATGATTCCATTTGATTAAATCTCTGCTTTTGATTACACATATCGTGAGAACATGCTTTAAATATACCCAACTATTAAATATTGAAGGGGATGAATAGGATGAACCAGGGACATATAGAAGAAATTCCACTATTCTTCAACTAGGATATGTCCCCTGCAGCTTAACTGAAATATTTTTAGAACAAATGAAAGGAATTAATTTTTTTTACATATGGGACTTGTTACTCCAATTGTTAACTAAAATATATAACTCATTACCATGAAAGTTCCCAAGTCTATATACTTTCTAGTAAGACTTAAATAAATTAATGCATAATAGCTCCATCACATATACAGTGACTGAGAAATGTCGATAATGTTCATAGTTCTTTTGTAAACATGAGTTTGGACAGCTATCATTCTGGTTGTGTATTGTCCTTTGGTTACAGTCATTAGAAAAAGGCTTCTTGGCTGAATAGGCCAGAGATGTTACTCAATATTACATTTCTTAAACCTTTATGTTTTATGTGGCAAAGTTAAAACAACAACAACAGCAACAACCTACTCTCGATTTCTCTTGTTTTACATATTATAGCAGGTTCAAATTAAAGATCTGACCAGTCAAAGGAATAGAGACAATCTGTTTCATGGACTGTCATAACTTTATTTAGATGTCAGCCATCATGCTGTATCAAGGCCACTTCTCTGTTTGCTAGAGTGGGAGCTGCCTTAGGTTTTGTCATTTTTGTGCACTTGCTATTGTTATAATAGGAAAGGCACTCCAAGCTCAAAATAATACTGGATCTTTTCATTGCAAAAATGAACTAACAAACCTATGTCAAAAGAAATTCTTCCATTGATGATGTGTAGGGGTGGTGTCATAAATGATTAAAGCACCTTCATGTGTGTCTCAGGCTGTATTTCAGATTGTCTGGGTCTTCTAGCTCCTGCCCCATCCTCTTGCTATAGTCTCTAATCAGATTGGACTGTGAGTTTATAAGGGGAGGTAACTTTGTGTTTGTAGCCTGATTTAGGGCTGGGCACATACTAAATGCCTACAAGTTTATTTTTATGGAGATGTGGTCTCACTCTGTCGCTGAGGCTTGAATGTAGAGGCCCAATCATCATGGCTCACTGTAGCCTTGACTCCCCCTGGGCTCAAGAGATCCTCCTGTTTTAGCCTCCTGCCTCCTGAGTAGTTGAGACTACACGTATATGACACGATGCCTAGCTATTTAAAGTTGTTTTTTTTTTAAGAGATAGTGTCTCACAGTGATTGCCCAGGCTGGCCTTGAACTCCTGGTCTCAAGAGTCTTTCCGTTTTAGCCTCCTAAAATACTGGGATTACAGGTGTGAGCCACTGTGCCTGGCCAGTTTTAATGAATGAATGAATAAGAAAAAGATGCAAATAAGGTCATTTAGTGGAAGTTATTATTATTATTTTTAGCACTACTCACAGTGGGTCTATGGACCCACATCACCAGTGTCACTAGAGAGTTGGAAATGCAAATTTCCCCAAGAAGCAGTGGTTATTAAATTGGAATGTTTGGATGCGGGGCCCACAGGACTCTATGCCTTAGTTGATTCTTATGCACACTGAAGTTTGAGAACACTCTTTAGATAACATCACAAACATCATAGAATTTTGCAGTTTTGTAGTATTCACGCTTTGCAAAGCCATCTGCCATCTGGTATCTCACCTGAGTGAGCCTCACCACTTGCCTCCTCACAGGCAGGGGCATTATTATTAATCCCAGATTTACCCAGAGAAATGTGAAAGCTGAAATAATTTGACAGTTCACAAAGCTTGTTCGTGGTGCAATTAAGATTAGAAGTAGTCTTTTTCCACCACGTAAGTTTGCTTTCTGGCTTATATAAAGATGATGTTTCCAACCCATGTCATGGGCCTGATTTTGTTTGTCCTCAGAAGGACGATATCTGTACTAAACATCCATTTTCCTGCCCATACCTCACATTGTGGTCAGTGACAGGCCTCAGAGATAGCTGGACATGTTGAGAAGCGTGAAAAGCAGCCGCAGAGTGCCTGGATTTTAACTAGGTCACTTGAGAATCAAAGTTTATTATCTAAACAATTCCTCTAGGGACATTCTTGTACTAAGAACAATATAGTACTAAGAACAACAAAGCACTTGTACTAAGAACAACAAAGCACTAAGAATGTACACCTAAAATCTTAACTTTTGTTATCCCTGGGAAGTGGATTTATGGATCATTTTTCTAATATTCCACTATGATGAAATGTTATTTTTGGAATGGGGGAAAGGATTTCAAAAGAATGATACTGATACTTTAATTCAAAGAAAGAGGGCCTGAGTTTATTTTCTAATTTTAGCCACTAATTTGGCATACGTCAGGATTAGACGTTTGAGGTCATCTCTCCAGAACTCAGAAACCTGACTTGACAAGGAAGGAGTAACACAGGAAGGAAGTGACTAGCACCAGGCCCCACTTCAGTATTCTTGTTATTTTTACTGTGTTTCATTCTATATTACTACTAATTTTTTCTTGCTCTTTTCATAGAGCAGATGGAGAATTAGTCAGCACTCTTTAAATAGTAACCCCTTTTTACAAGAAGACTTATTAATAAGTGGTAAAACATATTTCTATCCCTTAGAAGTAGGTATTAGATAACCTTGAAGATTAAATGGGCTCCATGTCCTATTTGAAATGAAAAATAGTAGCTCAGCCAGGCTTATTAAGGAAATGTGTATGAGAGATATGGGCAGGTAAAACAAAGACCATTTTTATCTAATTGATTATACGTTTCTTTTTATAAAATTATAAAGTTTTTATATAAAATCTACGCTCTGAGTTCACTACTTTCTTACCTTTTAGAGCACAATCGTAGGGCAATAAACATTCTGTGGTTATTGCCTTTGTCTGTCAGTGGGGAAAAGCATAACCCTGATATTAAAGTTTCAGCAGATAAGTAATAGAACAGAACTAATTCTTCTACCTTGTGTGTGTCTTTGCTTCGTGATCAAGTAAGGCAGCTTCTTGGCTGCAAACATGGGTTTTCCAGCCAAATGACTAATTCAAGGTTCCCTGGATGTTAAATTTAGATTCAGTTAGTCTTATCTCACCTTAAATATTGAACATTTTTCACAGCTTGATGATGTAGCTTTACACTGTTGATGCTTCTTGCCTTCTGCAACTGTGACTGTTCCTTAACATGTGCCTCTTCTTAGCCTTCTGCCTTTTTTCATGGTAGCACTTGAAGATGAGATACCTAGGGATCGCTTGGGGCTGGAAGTTAGTAGATGATCTGGGAGAATAAGTAACATTTTACTTCTCTAGGAAGTCTGGTTTTAAAACCTGCTGGGTAATTGGAAGTGTGTTTAAAGAATAAACACTTTCTTCATCCTGTTACTTTTCTGTTTTTTAAATATAAAATAGATTTTATTGCCATATTATTAAAGTTGGCTCTTAAAGTGTGTATCTTTCAGCTCATAACTCTACTTCATGTTCTCATGTTTAGCTTGGTAAGGTTACCTTTTTGAGAGCATAGTTTTGTGTGAAATGTTTTTTATTGTGGGCTTCTAAAATCAGGAGGTTATAATCTATAACACTTGCTCTCTTACCACCTCTTATCTGTAATCAGGCCTCTCTCTCTCCCATTCTGCTGGAGCCCACTTTTTCATTCCTTTATCAACAAATACTCATTTATTGCCTGTCATATGCTATTTTGCCAATCGGTGTCATGCCAAATATTAGAATACAGTAATAAATCAAACTCATACCCACAGTGAGCTTACAGTAGAGGGGAAGAGGATAGGACTGGAGGGAAGGAGAGACTAGTTTGAGGACAGTTTTAATAATCCCGGCAAAAGGCAACATGGCCTACATGAGCAAGGTAACCGTGGCAATGGAGTGAAGGAGGCCTATTTGAGAGAGAGTAAAGAGGTAGCAGTAAAGAGACTTGGTGATGGCTTGGGTGTGAGGGAGGAGGGGAGGTAAGGATTTTTTGCTGGGGCAAGCGTTACCATTTACTGATGTAGAGAACATGAAGAAGTAGGTTTGGGGAAGAATATGATGGGTTCCATTTAAGTCATATTAAGTTAGAGGTCTACAGCTCAGGGGAGTAATCTGGCCAAGGGATATGTGTGTGAGTTGATAGCAGGTAGATAATTGAAGATTAGGGGCAAATGAGCTCAGCTAGAGAGAGTATGAGGGGGTTGAGAAGAGTTTACCCCATTTAAGGAACAGGCTGAGGATGAGGCTCCTGAGAAGGAATAACTGGAGAGGTGGCAGGAAAGCAGAAGAGTGGAGGGTTGTGGAGCCAGTGGAAGACAGTGTTTCAAGAAGGCACGAGTGGGCAGTAGAAACAAATGCTGTGGCTATTTGATTAAAGGCCAAAGTGGGTTTCTTGGATGGAGCAAAATAATTATTTGGGACTTTTAGCAACGATGTTTTAGTAGAGTCCCAGGGGTGAAAACCTGTTTGCAGTGAGAAGGAAGAGGCAGTACAGACAGTTCTGTTGGCTCTCTTTCTAGCCTTGGCTTCCCTAGCATTATCGAGTACTAATATCACTTTGGCCTCTCTTCTAAAATACTTTCCCTGTTTTCTAACACCCCTAAAAAGGAACAGTCTCCAAAACTGTGTCCTTTGTTCTCTTATCTCTGAACTTCAGTTTCCTTGTCTATAAAATGGGAATAAAATAGTACCTTCCTTATAGGGCTGTCCTAAGGATGAAATGAGATAATCCAAGTAAAGTACTTAACACAGTGCTCAGCATGTTGTGAGTAATTAGGAAAGAGTGGCTGTTATGAGCATAGTTCTCCTTTTTGTTACTGTCATGATTTCATTGTCATTGTCACTGATACTTCATTTCAGTCTTACTTTCTTAGGGATTTCCTCCATTATGACAGGTAGCTAACTACCTGCCCCTTGTAGAAGAAGGACCCCAGACCATCATCTTTCATCCCAGACTTCTGCTCATATTGCCATCCTACATTGCTCATTCTTTTACTCATGAACTCATTTGCCCTCAAAATTTGACTGTTTTCTCCATTCTGGACATTGGTCCATGTGTTGTAGGAGAGATGTGTTTACAAAGAACCATAAAATAGGGATTCTGCCTTCACTTTCTGGCCCAGGAGGCCATGCATACCTGTTTTGTCAGTTCTCTCAGTTCATTGTAATAGTTTGTGTGGAGGGACTGTAGAATCACAGAGGAAAGAGAGAATTGGTTCTTACTCTGTGGATTAGGCCTCTTTTGGTTGTAAGTGCCAGGAATTGAAATCACCTAACTTAATCAAAGAGGGGCTTTTTATTAGAATGATGCAGAATTATCATTATGGAATATAAGCAGGACTTTACTAATCAAGCTGTAAGAAGAAGAGAGATGCAGTTGGGCCTTAGGAACATCCAGAGTATCTCTTATCTCCTTTCCTTCCCTCTAGATGGTAAGTGTTAAAGATACAGGAATTAATTCATTGTTACTTTTAATTTGCTTTTTTTAAAGTGTTACATTCGTATATATTTTTGTATGTAGCTCTCACAGTCAATTTCTGAGGAACCTGAAATTTGGAGAAGTCTATGATGTCTTGAAAGTCCCATGTCTATTTAGTAGAGAGCTGGCATTCAAGTCCAGGTTTCTAACTGGCATTTATACCACATTGCCATCCAGGATTAATATTTTCTTTCACTAACTGTGATGCTGCATTGAGTATTACTACATACTGTTTTGTGGCTTTAGAAATAACTTGTGTGAGAGGGGTATGTGTGTTATTTTTTTCTGAAGGGTAGAAATTGCAATTAATTGAAATTAAAATCTCTAAAGTTCTTGGGCCTTTACTAATTCAATTCACCTTAAGGAATCATGAGGTAATTTAATGATCTTGCCTGCTCTTTTGTCTTTTTTAGATCAGTGGTGAAAACCTTGATCCTAGCAGGATGTAAGCAACTGAGCTAGCTGCAACATAATGTTTTATTTCTTTTATTTAATATTTTGTGGTGGGAGTTGGGCAGGGAATGATTTCAATGGGGCATTGTGTTTTCATCCTTAGTGTGTCTGTAGTTAAAGGCAAACAACTCTCTCAATCTTGTGTTGTGGGCAGTCAGAGAGTGTATATAAATATTAACAACATATTTCAGTTTATTTCTGGTAGCTTTAAATTGGGACAAGCTAGTGCAGATTTACATCCTGTTTATGTGAATGATTCCTAATCTCTTTTATTCTTTGCTGCATCAGAGGAGTGTCGTCTTCCTTTCTCCTTTTCTTTTTAAAGGAGTGTACATGCTGGTGAGGGACAATGTATGATTGACTTTGGTTTCTTTTTCCTTATTAGTCATTCACTGCTTATCCCACTACTGAGTTCCACTCAATGATCCATTGAAACTCTTCTTGTCAAGGTCACTGAGGACCTTAAGTTGTAAATTTCTCTCTCTTAGCCTTACCATAGCCTTTGACTCTGCTGGTATTCTCTTCTCTTTGGTCCTCTGCAATGTTCCCTGGCTTCCTTCTTCCTCTCTAGTTACTTTCTAACCATCTTTTTAATGATACCCTTTCCTGGAGTGTTGGTCCTGGACCTCACTTGCTTTTCTTATTCTGCATATTATCCCCGAGTGATCTCATCTCCTCAAATATTTATCACTTTTAAAATTTCCAGTATCATTCTCTCTGCTGAGCTCAGACTTGCATATCTGACTACCTAAGGATATAACACCTTAAACTTAACATATCCAGATAAAAACCCAGCATCTCTCCTTCTAGATTTCTTTTTCTTTCTTTTTTTTTTTTTTTGAGACGGAGTTTCACTCTTGTTGCCCAGGCTGGAGTGCAATGGCATAATTTGGCTCACTCAACCTTCACCTGCTGGGTTCAAGCGATTCTTCTGCCTCAGCCTCCCGAGTAGCTGGGATTACAGGCATGCGCCACGATGCCCAGCTAATTTTGTACTTTTAGTAGAGACGGGGTTTCTCCGTGTTGGTCAGGCTCCCGACCTCAGGTGATTCGCCACCTCGGCCTCCCAAAGTGCTGGGATTACAGACGTGAGCCACCGTGCCCGGCCTCCTTCCAGATTTCTAATTTCACTTTAATTCTCTCTCCCCTCCACCCTCCCCCCCAAAAGCATAAACCAAAGAGTATCTGAGACAGGTCTCAATTAGTTTAGGAAGTTTATTTTGCCAAGGTTAAGGATGCAGCCATGACATAGCCTCAGGTCCTTACGAAATGTGCCCAAGGTGGTCAGGGCACAGCTAGTTTTTTAATTTTAATTTTAATTTTTATATTTTTATTTTATACATTTTAGGGAGGCATGAGACATCAACCAATATGTGTAAAATATACATTGGTTTCGTCTGGAAAGGTGGGGCAAGTCAAGCAAGGAGGGGCTTCTGGGTCATAGATAGATAGAGACAAACGGTTGCATTCTTTAGGGTTTCTGGTTAGCCTTTCCAAAGGAAGCAATCAGATACAAATTAATCTCAGTGACCAGAGAGATGACGTTGAGTTCTGTCTGTTCCTGTCTGTTCTTTGTCCATGAGGAATTTCCGTGTGGACAAAATGTGAGGGAGGTATGTAGCTTTTTAAAAAAAATCTTGGTAGCTATTTTTTTAAGGAATAGAACGGGAGGCAGGTTTGCACTAAGCAGTTCCCAGCTTGACTTTTCCCTTTGGCTTAGTGATTTTGGGGTCCCAAGATTTATTTTCCTTTCACACAGGAAAGGTAACCATTCTCCTCAGTGTTGCTCAAGCCAGAAATTCAGACAAAGGAAACCTGAACTTTTCCCTGTCTTTAGAATTGTACCATTACCTCAGCTAGTTCTGTGCATTTTCTAATTCGATTTTTCCAGCAGTGTTGTGAGTCTCTTAGAACAGTTATTAATTAATATTTTCGCTTTGCAGACGGGGACACTTGGAGAAGTTGGGAGAATTTTTTTCATAACGAAAGATGTAGGAAGTGTCAGTGCTGGGAAAGAATGGAAATCTGTTGTTTCCTACATGTTACTTAAGAAGGAGAAAGAAATAAAAAACCAAGTGAACTAAAAGAGAAAAGTTGATGTCCTCCTGGTAGTAAGAATGTAAAGGAATCAGCTTTCACAACACCTCGCTTTTTGAGACGCCAGGTTTCATTTTTCACTGTTTTATATATTTCCTCTTCAGTGCTAGAGAGGTGTTGGATCTTCACTCTCCCCACTCAGAGCCATAGCTGCTGTTCTTTTAACAGCTATATTGAGGTATAATTCACTGCTGCACAGTTCACCTATTGAAAGTATACAATTCATTGGTTTTTAGTACATTCATAGAGTTTTGCAACCGTCACCACTATCTGGTTCCAGCACGTTTATGTCCTCCCTAAAACAAATCCCGTATACTTTATCAGTCAGTTCCCACCCACCCCAGCCTAAGTAACCACTAATATATTTTGTGTCTCTATGAATTTGCCTATCCTGAATATTTTATATAACTATAATCATATAATATATGGTCTTCTGTGACCTTTTTTCACTTACCATAGTAATTTCAAGGTTAATTCCAGTTGCACCATGTATCAGTACTTCATTCCTTTTTATGGCCAAATAATATTCTATTGTATGAATATACCGCATTTTATCCATTTATCAGTTGATGGATATTTGGATTGTTTCCACCTTTGGGTTGTTGCACATAACACTGCTAAGGACATTTGTGTACAAGTTTTTGTGTGCACGTATGTTTTCATTTCTCTTGGGCATATAGCTAGGAATGGAATCAGTGGCTCCATATGGTAACTATGTTTAATGTCTTGAGGAACTGCCAAACTGTTTTCCAAAGCGGCTGCACCATTTTACATTTCCCACTGGCACTGTTTGAGAGTTCCAATTTCTCTGCATCCTTACTGATACTTTTTATTGCGTTTCTTTTTTATTATAACCATCCTAGTGGACCGAAATTCTAGCTCATTGTGATTTTGATTTGCATATCTCTGATGGCTAAAGATGTTAAGCATCTTTTTGTTTGCTTATTGGCCATTCACATATTTTCTTTGGAGCAATGGATATTTAAATCCTTTGTCCATTTTTAAGTTCAGTTGTCTTTTTATGAGTGTAAGATTTTAGATTTGTCTTTTATCAGATTAATGATTTACAAATATTTTCTCTCATTTTATGTATTGCCTTTTTACTTTCTTGATGGTATCATTTGAAGCACAAACATTTTAAATTTTGGTGTCAGAGCTGTGGGTTTTATTAAATAATATGACACCATTGTGCTTCGGTAAGGCGGAAGAGAGCTTTCCTCTCGTTAAAATGGCTGGAGGTCTCAAAAAAGGTAGAGCTGCAAGTTCCTAGCTACTATTACACCTCCTTTCCTTCCTCCCTGTGTAGCCTGTCCTGTGGCGATGATGGCCACACTATAGGAACAGGCCTGTTTTGGCTTTGAGCCTCCAGGAGTGGCAGAAACTGGAACTGTGTCAGCATTTTATTAAGAGATTGCTATTTCCAAGATGTTAATAGATACTGTGAATCTCATCTTACACCTCTATTCTCTACTGGGTTTTTTTTTTTTTCTAAATGTAGTGCTGTTCCTGGCTGCTGAGCAGCTCTTGTCCTTGACTGACAGGCAAGGTATACAGTTGTGGAACTCATTGGCCCTGGAGATAACCAGATAACAGCACCCCTAACAAGAGGAGCCACTTTTCTGTTAAAACTTTGCTGCTGGTTCACAATCCTGTATCTAGAACTTCATACCACTGGGGCATTAGACACCAGTGTGCCTCAGGCATCTGAATGTCGTGGACCAATATGGTTTCAAGCCATATTTTGAATACCCCAACATTTACCTTAACATACATTAAGTTTTAATTTTCTCCAGTAAGGACATTTGGCAACATAACTGCCATTCATGGCAGAAAATAACTAAGATTTTCCTATCAAGAGAGTATAAAAGATGTAATGTTAAATAAATTTACCTTTGTGAAGAGTCAATATATTATTCATACTTCGCTATCCACCACTCAAAAACATATTACAGTCTATAGATTCATATTTGAGAATCACAGTCTTACATACCTAGGATAAATCTTTGTTGGAAAAGGAGAACCTTCACTTAATCAGGTATTTACTGATTAAGTTACTGATCTGTATGATGCCAGATACCAGTTTTATACCGATTATTTCTCTGCACCACATTAAGTGTTTCAGTTGGTATGTTTAGACACGTTTCTGTATTTTGTATGTATCTCTGCTAATATTTGAGTAGTTCTTCAATAACACAGATGAGAAAGAATTATTTTAGATATACGTGAGTGTAAATATGAATTTGACCTTTAAGGATTAAAAAGAATCATCAATCAAAAGGTAGAACGGCTTCTATTTATAAATACAATGTGTAACTTCTGGATTATATATGTATAGTCTAGGCTGGGAGTACTACATAAATTCTATTGATTTTGTCTCATCTGAATTACAATGTCAAATAGATACTAGGGTTTTACCATAAGATAGTTATGGGCTGTCTCATTGGCACATTAATTACAATAATTGGGCAGTAAAGAAGCCATAGGAATAGATAATATGCGGTACGTTTTGATGAGATTGTAGTTATAACCCCTTATTAATGGTAATAAAACCTTGTTAATTGGCACTGCTGACAAGCTTTTTTGCTTTCCTTTTCAACTTTCCAACTTGGTTTATCAGTCTATTTAGGAATTACAAGCTGAGAGCCACAAAATACACAATAAAGCTCACATTGCAAGATTTTCTGTACTTGTTCATGCTATACACATTAAATTCATTCAGCAGTATTTGCTAATTATTGTTCTAAGTGCTCTTAAGTATTCAGAGATGTATAAAGCAGTGCCTACTCTGAAAGATTAATAATGGAGAAGTGAGGTAAAGTATCTGTATATAAAGAAATATGACTGACATTTATTGAGCAACATATGTGAGGCTCATATGATAAGTTCCTTAAAAGCAGGACAAAAGAGTATACAAGTTCAGAGGAAGAAAAGATGATTCCAGGCCTGTGTGATCATTGAAACTATAAGTCTCAGTGGTAGAGGAATTACTTTGCATCTATGACATAAATCTTTGAGCTATGTCTAAAGATACATCTACATTCTAGAACTGTAGTGAGAGGTAGGTGGCTAAATGTACAGACATGGAAATCAACTTTTGTTTTAGGCTTAGCTGCACTGCAACCTTATTTTGTGTCCTTGAGTATATAAAATTGATGTAATAATATGTGTCCAGTATATCTCACTATGATGAATGAGATAATGTGGATGCCTGAGCTTCTCCCTGTGGTGAAAGTCAGATTGCTTGGCAGGTGTATATTTTTTCTTCAGGCAACTCAGGCCATGCATTTGGATGGTAGTAAGCATAGCTTTCCATGACTAAATGGATTAATATCCTTATCAAAGTGCCTCATTTATTGCTAGGGAATAGCATATTCTGTGTAACATCTGAGCTGTTGTCTGAAAAAATTACATGAATTCCTTGGAGAAGCTGCCTGTATGAATACATAGTAGTGGTATTGTAATCCGTGAACTATGTTAAAAAGGCAACATATGTTTATTGAGATGCTATTGCTGGTTTAGGGGCTTTACAATTGGTTTTAAAACTCTTACATCATTTCCATTTTAAAGCAGAGGAAACTGAGGCTTAGATAAGTTTTTAAAAGTTGCTTAGATAATACAGTTGTTTGAATTCACATCTGCTGAAATCTAACGTTAATGCTGTTTACATTGTAGAATGCTACTTTAGTTTGATGTTTTTCTTGCAGGTCACTGTAAGCCATTTATCTGCATGTATGTATGTGTAAGTGTTATTTATTTGTTTATGTCACTAGGTTGCTTCTAGAACTGCTGGAGTTACTGTTTGACAAGTTTAATGCTGTAGCCACTGCACACTCTGTGGTCCTGGGATACCTGCAGGACACTGTAGTGACTCCATTGACTCAGCAGGAAGATATCAAACTGTATGATATGGCAGATGTATGGGTGAAGATCCAAGATGTTCTACAGGTAAGAGCCTTTTACAAAGGGTGTCATCTTGATTCAGAGTAACAGTTTAGAATAACAACAACAACAGCAACAACAAGCCACCTAAAACATTATCTTAAGGGTCATAAACAGGGTGAGAAAGTAAAGTTTGCATTTGAATGTGATGTTGCTGATGGCATTAACTTCTACCATCTTCAAAAAACTTTTTAACAGGCCATGTGCAGTGGCTCATTCCTGTAATCCCAGTACTTTGGGAGGCCAAGGTGGGTGGATCACCTGAGGTCAGGAATCTGAGACCAGTCTGACCAACATGGTGAAACCTTGTCTGTACTAAAAATACAAAAATTAGCTGGGCGTGGTGTCGGGCGCCTGTAATCTCAGTTACTTGGGAGGCTGAGGCAGGAGAGTTGCTTGAACTCGGGAGGCAGAGTTTGCAGTGAGCCATTGTACCACTGCACTCCAGCCTGGGTAACAGAGTGAGACTCCGTCTAAACAAAAACTTTTAACAGACTTCTTTTTTTTTGGCAGACTTTAAAAATAGAAGCATATTCTCAGTATGTATAGTATCTGGCTTTCTGTTGTAGTATACTTTACTTGACGGGAATTAGTCATATATTAAGGTAAAAAACATTAAAATGTTCTTAAGCATTATTTTATAAACATGTACGTAGCTTAATTTTGTTGATTATTTCCTTATAGTCAACTTTTGCATATATTGGGTTACATGACAGAACAAGAGCCTATTTTGAGAGATGAGAATAGATCTGTGAGGTATAAATGTATCACTTTGCTTGATTTGTTGAAGATTAGAGGAATAATATTATTCTTTGGTATGATGCTGCTGAAATGATATTTAGAAATTGTATTATATTTTTTCTCCATATGTGAGCAAAATATATTTGATTTGGCCAGATGGAAATTAGAAATATAATTAAGAGTTAGCTGAAGCAAGTTTGACATAACTAAATAGAAGTAACTTAGTTAGATAGTATCTGCTAATATGAAAAAAATTAAGTATATGTAGGGAATTGGAAAATGGAACTGTGTAGGAATGAAATTACTTGCATGGCAAATAGGAGTCTTTGCAGAAAAAAGTAAATCATGAATGTAAATTATAGTCATTTTTTAGAATGTAGACATGCTGTTGGTGGATTGAATGATTGATTCCTGGTTTTTCATTCATTAGACAACTTTTGGTACAGTGTATGTTCTTTACTGGTGGTTCAGTAGAAATAATATTGGTTGAAACTTTTTACTGCTTTGTCAATTACCATGCCTGTAGTAGGTGCTTGGTGAATATTTGTGTATTGAATAAAATATCTTTATGGGTTGGAGGCTGGTTATTTAACATTTTGCATGTTGATATGCTTATCCGTCCTGTGTAAATAATGTGTGCCTTTCATATCCATGTTTAAGTATGAAATAATAGATTGTAAAGCTAGATAAAAAATAATTAGAATTAGGGACTTCTGTTTCTCATCTTGATGAAGTTACCTTATGCTGTAAGCAACTTAGGTAGTCAGCACAGTCAGCTGAGAAAAAAAGAACACACTAGGTGAGCTCTACCTTCATCCCTGCATCTTCCTCGTGAATACTTTCCAAACGATTAGCCCTTTGGTCAGATATGAAGCTGTGTACACCACAAGGCTTGGCAGAAAAAAGCTACTGTGAGACTGTGAGCTGAATGAAGATTTCAGAAGTTGGAAACTTCTCAGCAGTGTTGGAGCTCAGACCAGCCAGTGTGGGGAAAGCTTGCTGAACATACTGTGCTTTCAGCTGTGACCTCAGAAAGGTCACACCTTATGAGTAGGGCTAGTCTAGGAGTAGAAGACAGGCTACTATAGATCTCATACAGCAAAGCCCCAAAGCAAGCCTCTATTTTATCATCTTGATCCACCTGTAAATTTATTGTCTGATAGAACAAAACTCTTTCTAAAGTAAGACAACATAATTCAGTTTCTCAATAACAAAGCACCCGCAATGTGTCTAGCATAGAATTATTATGCTTGTTAAAAAGCAGGAAAATGTGACTCTTAACCAGAGTGAAAAAGTTGATAGAAATAAATATCTAAAATGAAAAATCCACCAGGGAGTGGTGGCTCACGCCTGTAATCTCAGCACTTTGGGAGGCCGAGGTAGGTGGATCATTTGAGGTCAGGAGTTCAAGACCAGCCTGGCCAACATGGTGAAACCCTGTCTCTACTAAAAATACAAAAAAATTAGCTGGGCGTGGTGGCAGGTACCTGTAATCCCAGCTACTCAGGAAGCTGAGGCAGCAGAATTGCTTGAACCCAGGAGGTGGAGGTTGCAGTGAGCTGAGATTGTGCCTCTGCACTGCAGCCTGGGTGACAGTGTGAGACTCAATCTCAAATAAATAAATAAACAAACAAACAAACGAAAAATTCACCAGATGGATTTAGCTGCAGATAACATACTGTAGAAGAAAGGATCAGTGAATTTGAGGATAGATCAATGTAAACCATCCAAATCAAAGCACAGAGAAAAAATAGACAAAAGGAAAATGAACAAAGCTATAATATCTTCAAGGATATTATGCAGCTTAACAGTTATGTGGTTTACAGGTATAGAAGGAGAGAGGACAGAGAGATTGAGGTAGAAAAATATCAGGAGAAATAGTGACCAAAAAGTTTTGAAATTTGTTGAGAAACATAAACCCACAGATGCAAGAAATGTAACAAATCCCAAGCAAGATAAACACAAAGAAAATCAACACATATGCACATTATGAAAACCAAAGAAAAAATTCTTAAAAATAGCCAGAGGAAGAAAGACACATTGCCTACAAGCAAACAGTGATAAAAATTATCAGTGACATCTCATCAGAAACAATGCAAGCCAGAAGTCAATGTATGTCATTCTAAGAGTGTTGAAAAGAAACCAAAATTGTCAATCTAGAATTTTGTATTACCGAAAATATTCTTTAAAATGAAGCTGAAATAGAGACATTTTTAAATGAACTAAAACTTAAAGAATTTGTCACCACTAGACTTTTCACTTAAAGAAATGTTATAGAAAGTTTTTCAGCCATGCACGGTGGCTCATGCCTGTAATCCCAGCACTTTGGGAACCTGAGGCGGGTGGATCATGAGGTGAGGAGTTCAAGACAAGCCTGGCCAAGATGGTGAAACCCTGTCTCTACTAAAAATACAAAAAAATTAACTGGGTGTGGTGTCTGGTGCCTGTAATCCCAGCTACTCCAGAAGCTGAGGCAGAGAATTGCTTGACCTGGGGAGGTGGAGGTTGTAGTGAGCTGCAATCGCACCACTGCACTCCAGCCTGGGTGGCAGAGCGAGACTCCCATCTCAAAAAAAAAAAAAAAAAAAAAAAAAAGTTTTTCAGGCTGAAGGAAAATAATACCAGATGGTAACTTAGATCTACAGAAAAAAGTAAGTAGGGCCAGAAATGGTGAATATGTGGACAAAAAAAAAATGCTTTTCCCCCCCACATTTCTTGATTTATTTTTATTTAAAGAATTTTTAAAATTTCTAAGTCAAAAACAATCATAGTGTATGTGGGTTTTATAATATATTTTGGAAGGCAATATATGATAATAATTACACAAAAGATGGGAGTAGAGTAAATGATATTATGCTGTTGTGAATTTCTTGTATAATTCATGAAGAGGTATAATGTTTAGGGTACCCTATGATAAGTTAAGGATGCGTATTTCAATCCCTAGAGCAAACCTTAAAATTCTAAGATAGATACATAGCTAAGAAGCCAGTTGAGGGGATAAAATTGAACAGTGAATAAATATTTGATTAATTCAGAAGAAAGGAAGGGAGGAAAAAGAACAAGGAAGAAAGAAACGATAAAAACAAAGATAGGATGAATAGAACCGCAAAGCAAGATGATAGACTTAGCACCAACCATATCAATAATTACATTAGATATAAATCGACAAGATACTCCAGTTGAAAGACAGAGATCGTACTGGATTTAAAAAAAACCAAGACCCAACCATGCTGTTTCAAGAGATGCATTTTATGATATTTTATTACTTTAAAAATTTTTAAATAATTTTAAAATTGTAGAAAAGTTGTGAGAATAAGAATAGTACAAAGAGCCATATACCTCTTTATTTGGATTCAGCGGTTCTTAACGTTTTACCACTTTTTTCCTGTTTTCTCTGTGTATATACGGACATACACATGCATTTTTCTTTGAAAAATGGACAGCAAGTTATCTACTCTGCTGTCTGTATTCTTGTTTTGTCAACTGACCCAGTAATGTTCTATATAGCAGTATTTTTGCCCCTCCAGTAGAGAAACCAGTTTAGAATCAGGTATTTCATTTAGTTGTCTTTTTTTTTTGAGACGGAGTCTCGCTCTTTCACCCAGGCTGGAGTGCAGTGGCACGATCTCGGCTCATTGCAGGCTCCGCCCCCCGGGGTTCACGCCATTCTCCTGCCTCAGCCTCCCACGTAGCTGGGACTACAGACGCCCGC
The DNA here is from genome assembly GCF_028885625.2 of Pongo pygmaeus. NCBI lineage: Eukaryota > Metazoa > Chordata > Mammalia > Primates > Hominidae > Pongo > Pongo pygmaeus. Next base: position 132,309,596 of record NC_072379.2, read on the forward strand.
CACCTCGCCCGGCTAATTTTTTGTACTTCTACTAGAGATGGGGTTTCACCGTGTTAGCCAGGGTGGTCTCGATCTCCTAACCTCGTGATCTGCCCGCCTCGGCCTCCCAAAGTGCTGGGATTACAGGCGTGAGCCACCGCGCCCAGCCTAGTTGTCTTTAAACTTGAACATTTATAGTCTTTTTTTTTCTCTTTTCTGATAGTGGCACTTTTGAAAAATATGTATCTCTCCCCTTTTAATACAAGTTTGTCATTTTGGGTTTAAAAGATACACTTTAAACGTAAGATTAAACGTATGCGAATGGAAAGAGATAACCATGAAGTACTAATAAAAATAGCTAGTATTACACAAATACATCAGACATTTTTAGAATATATAAATGTAATTATTTGTATTATAGTACTTACGACATTTAGAACTTGAATACATCAAGGCCTAGAAAGTATGTTATGGACTATGTAATTTTACTTATGGCAAGGTCATAAAATACTTTCTGAATAAATTTTTATGACCCCCCCATCTTTGGCTTTTACTTATGTTCTGAACTGAAAACAACTATTAAATCTGTTAGGATCCTATTTAGAATACTACCATGAGGAATTAGTTATGATAATAAACAAAGTAAGATATCATGTCTTCCCTAACTCTGCTTACTTTGTGATTGTCAGATGTATATAATTCCTGTACAGCTGAAAACGAAACCCATTATTTCATAATAAAAATGATTGTAATGAACTAAGCAACTTTAAATTCTATCAGATCTTAACAGGTGAGATTTACAGATTAAAAATAAGTTTTTCTGGCTTATTAAATGAGTTATACATTTCATACATATAGTTTAAAATGAGTGATTTGGCCACATGTTCTCACTCATAGGTGGGAATTGAACAATGAGAACACTTGGTCACAGGAAGGGGAACATTACACACCGGAGTCTGTCGTGGGGTTGGGGGAAGGGGGAAGGGATAGCATTAGGAGATATACCTAATGTAAATGGCGAGTTAATGGGTGCAGCACACCAACATGGCACATGTATACATATGTAACAAACCTGCACGTTGTGCACATGTACCCTAGAACTTAAAGTATAATAAAAATAAAATAAAATAAAATGAGTGATTTGGGGATTCTGTCATTAAGTTATGGAATGAGTTGTTTAAACAGCTTTATTGAAATGTAATTTACATGCTATAAAATTTACCTATTTAAAGTATAGATTTCAGTGGTTTCTTTATTATGTTTATGGAGTTGTACAGCCATCAAAATCATATCATTTTAGAGCATTTTCATCTATGCCAAAAGAAACCTTGTATCTATTAGCAGTCACTCCTCATATCCCACTCCCTTTACCTCTAGGCTTAGCCTGTTAGGTACTGATCTACTTTTTGGAAATGACTTATTTTTATCATGGATCCATGATCTTTATTTTTTTATTTTTCTAAAATATGGGTCCTTGGAAATTTTATAGTTTAAGAGAAAGTAGACAAGATGAATTTAAGACACTAAAAGAGGTATCAATTATGTGTTACATCTGTCAGAAACTTGTAGTCTCCAAACTAATTATACACTTGGCAGTGCTGTTGCTATTCCACGTTAATGCATACATGTACCAATGGCATAAGCTATTTGACAGAGAAAGAACATAGAACTGAAACTGTTCTAATGAAAGGTGAGAGGTCTGACATAGAAATAACATTTTATTTCATGTATTTTGTTTAATTGCTCTGAGGCCAATGTATGTCAGTGTTCTTTGCATTTTTGCTTGCTTTCTCTTTCCGCATTTTTCTTTGCCTCTTAACTATCTACTTTTCTGCCCTTATCTTTTTTTCTTAAGCATGTCATGGAAGAATGGCCTTAGTCATGACTTGAGTTAATCTGTTGATTGTTTCTTAACTATCTATTCTACTCATCTTTATTATTGTCCTATAAATTTGAGCATAGAGCATTTTTGAATAAGAGATTCATATAAATATTTTAATTTGTAATTGCTATGCAATAAAAATTGTTCTGTAACTTTAAAATTATTTTTAGATTTCCATGTTTTCTAGTTCTCTCAGAATTCTTTCAGGTTGTACAGTACTGAGTAATATTAAGCTATATATTATACCCATCAATAAACTAGATGGCTAATGGCACAGACACACAGACGGACTAATGTTGCTGAATGTAAGAAGAGTAGTAGATGTAATATGTAATGTTATTATTCTGAGACATGTTGAATGGCCCAAGAAAGGTTTTGGAGATTGATAATGAGTTGATCCTTGGAGGATTTGTAGAGGTAGAGGAGGTGGGAAATGGCACTCCAGGTAGGTGGAAAGGCTCATGAGATAATATTTGCAAGTGGCAAAAAAGGAATGAGTAGACAAGGATATTCAGGGATAGGTAAGAAGAAGAGTTTAGCATAACTGAAGGTTTATTTTGTGGATCTGATGATAAGCTTGGATAGGTAGATTTGGGTGCAGGTTGTGAAAACCTGTTAGGGTTATCTAAGTGGTTTGTGATTTATCTTTAGAGCAATAGTTTCTGAACCTGGTTACACATTTGACTTATCTAGGGACTGATTCTTAGCTCCATCCTGCACCTTATGAATGACAGTCACTGTGGATAAGGACTACATTCTGTTTTTTAGCTCCTAAGGTGATTCTGATATATTTGTTTAGGATCTTGTATTTGGAAGTCTTTGTGTTGGGTAAGTGGTTCTCAATGTATACCTCTTGGACCATCATCAGCATTATATGGGAACATATTAAAAAATGCAAATTTGTATCCCCACCTTTGATTGACTGAAACAAGAACTCTGGGGGCGGGACTTTCAGGTGATTCTTACGCACACTGAAGTTTGAGGACCTTTGCTGTAGGTAATATGGGAACTTTGGAGATTTATATTGGAGTGTGATGAGATGAAGGAAGATTAATGTGGTAGCAATGAAAAGGACTGAGTGAAAAGGACTGAATAGAGAGGGTAGAGACTAAGACAGGCAAACTTTTGTAGGCTAGTGGAGAGTCCATGCATACATTACTTGAGGTATTGTTTAGTAGTGAAGTAAACAAGACAGGCTTTGGTGTATGCTAAAGGAATACAAAGAAGGGAGAAGAAGATTTCTAAACCTTTTCAGAGTCTTTTAGAAAATCTGTAAGATGATATGGTCCATCTGCCAGCCTAGTTTCCAATATGACAGATATTTTAATGATGGTTTAGTGTTAAATTATTGGGACCAACTATGTGCTGAGTACTGGGGAATAGAAAAAAATACATGAACACCGGAGAGCCCCGGCTGGGAAATATTTAATGTTCACTTATATGGAGGGTTTAGGATGAAGATTTTTGGTTAAGTTTCTATGTACAGTTTTACACATGGGGCCGATTTAGTTTTCATGTACTTGTTGGAGGAATGTTCTTTAGGTTAGAAATCATTCCTGGAGAACAAAATAATTGAACAGAATACTAGAAGCCTTTAGTTAAGTATGTAACAGCATGAATGAAGATGATGGGATATTATGATGAATAGAGTTATAAGTGTTTAGAGTTCAAATTTCTGTATTTCTTTGAATGCAAAACGTTTCCTGCTGAAAAGTTGAAATGTTCCTTGTATATTAAATTCTTTGTATAGTAAATTCTTGGAAGAGAGAATAATTTTTGATCTTTTAATGACTTCAGCAGTTTTTTTCCACTGTAACTTGGGCTTTCCCTGGCAGCCAGAACCCATCCTTTAGTTGGAAGGCTCATTTGTCTCAGCGTGTTTTTGTCTGGAGACAGACAGTGAGGAGACAAGGCTATAGCTATCATAGTAACGGGGTGTCATAGTTTTTCCCTGGTGTCAGCCCTGTGACCACACACCATTGCACTCCTTTTTCAGTTTTCACTCTTTTTGAAACTGTGATAATAGAAATACATGTTTTTGCCCTTTTGAGCAGCGGCAGTACCTTCCAAAATGACACCTACTTGGTGACAAGTGTGTCATATTTTTGTCTGTGTGTTTTCAAGTGTATAAAAGACTGAGGTACACTAGAAACACAAAATATTCAATCTTGTTGAATTCTGCATAGCAAAGGAAGAGGATCACTTTGAACAAACCCATCCTCCAGATGTTATGATTCTGTAAAAAATCTAAATTTTTTTCACATCTCACACAACTGTCGATTTAGCCATTGTTGACTTAAATGTGTAACTTCTTGGCATGCTAAGCAGTGTCTACAGATGGGGACAGTGGGTTCTGATTATACTGTTTACCACTAGCAGTGACACCTAGAACAAGTCACTTTATTTTTTTTAGTGCCTTGATTTCTTTTTTTCTGGAGATTAACGGAGACAAAATGTAAAATCATTTTACTTCTGTTAACTGCCATATAAATGTTTAGTGATAAAATTAACCTCTTGCAGAGAGAGCTTGAAGTTTGCTGTCAGGTAAGAGAATCCACAAAATTAATAGTACTGATCCTTGATCTGGAGGGGATTTTCAAGGAGACAGATGCAATTTCTATTTTGAATTCAGGTCTGAAACTAGGTTATTCTTAGGTTCTGTCGACTTTGATATTTTGGTTAGCCGAGGATTCTATACCTTAAAGTAAAATAAGCCTATTTTAGTATTTCAGGCCAGAAAACATATGAGAGTATTCTTGCAGAAATAGTTTTTCATCATTTCTCAGCCTGTAAAACTTTTTGATAACCTCTGTTTTGCGTGGCATTGTGAAGTCATGTCGCTGGCCAGGCCATTGAATCTCCACAAAAGTGCTTGCTCCTGGAATGTTTCTTCTGTCTTGTCAATGGATAGTATGCTGCCAAATGAACAGAATATAATTAACATTTACAAGTTAAATTAACGATCTTCTAAATTTGAGTTTGTTTCTATAGCACCAGGACTCTCCCTGTGTTGTTTTATGTTCACTACTAATTCTTCAAGCAGGAACTGATGAGCAGCCAGGGAGATTCCTCTGGCTTCTAGTAGAGACGTAGCAAATGCCCAAATCAGAGTGCTAGGGTGTCTAATGCGTAGTGAAGTGTGATGTCAATGTCGTGGACATCTTAATACATTGCAGCAAACTTTAGACAATAGTAGCTTGGCAGGGGATACCCCAGAATAGGTTGATCTGGTAGGATGGCTGTTCTCCTTAAATTTTCACATACCTAGGATGGGCCTGCTTGGGCCTCATTATGTCTTGGTCTAGAGAACACAGGTGTAGAAATGGCAGGTCTTCCTTCTCCCTCACTGCCTCCAAAGCTTATCTCTGTCTGGTTTTGTCTGATATTTTAGAGGGTGAACTGTTAAAAGCCAAGTGTCCGTCAGACTCATGCTGCTACCGCTTCTTTAAGTGTGCTCGTCAAGATTTGGTGCACCTGGGCCAAGGCAAGAATGTTGCTAGGAACCAAGAGGCCATAATAAGTGGTAGTGATTAATAGCATGACGTGAAATAGTGTGATGTAGAAAGTATCATTCTGTGATTTGAGTGAAATTAAAGCTACTGGCATGACCTTCACTGACATATTGCTCTTGCCTACTTGAGAAGGTTTTAGAGCAAAGATAATTACATTTTCCTGAATTGGTCTTTTTTTTTTTTAAGTGTATTTAAAAAAAAACTTTTTCTGATTGTGGAAGCAATGAGTATGTCTGAATCCTTGAGTATAGCGATAGTTCTTCTGATTTTTTTTTTTTTTCCTGTATGCCAAATTCTTCAGAAACTTGGTGGCTTAAGACATCAGCCATTTTATTTCTCATAGTTCTGTATGCCAAATTCTTCAGAAACTTGGTGGCTTAAGACATCAGCCATTTTATTTCTCATAGTTTTGTGAGTCAGGAATTCATGAAGGCTCCAATGCACAGTGCTTCTACTTGACATGGCATTGGCTGAGAACATTTACTTGGCTGCGCATCTGCAGCATGGACTGGTTAGAAGGTCCAAGAAGACTTTATTATGTATCTGGCACCATCACGCTTCTCCACTTGGCTTCTGTTTCACCACATGACCTTGCAGCAGCGTTGTCTCAGGGTAGTTGGACTTCATACATGATTGCTAGCTTTAACTAGAGAGCATTCTAAAGGGTGAAGGCTGCAGGTCTTTTAAGGCCTGGCCTTGGGGCATTACTTGGTATCACGTCTCCTGTGTTCTTTTGGTCAGTTGGGTAGCTCAGATTTAAATGGAGGGAAAATAGAATTTATTTAGTGTGAAGAGTGGCAAGGAATTTCTAGCTATTTTTTTCTGCCACTTCGTTGTGGACTTTGTAAGTTTGCCTTTATAGACCCACCAGTCAGACACTGGCATGAGGTCATTGTCTTTGGGTTTGTGTCACAAGATAGAGGCTGGTATTTCATTGTCTACTGCTCTTAATTTGTTAGAGAATATTTACGTGATTACCAGATTCAGCAACATTTCACCAGTTTGATCACATTAAAGACCATTCAAGATACATTTAGGAAAATACAAGTCTTTCACAGAACTCCTTTGTTCAAGTGAGTTAATTCTTGTAGTAGTTACACTTTTGTCACTTTTCACTCAAGTACTGAAATTATTTTTTATATGTTATTAATCCCTTTGATCTTTCTGTTGTTACAATTTGTCATATTGCGCCCCATTTTAGAGATGGAGAAACTGTTATGGGTTTTAAATCATGTTTTTTAGCACCAAAGAGTCAAATATATGGAAATCGGCTTGCCCTAGCTTTCTTTTGCAATTTTTAAGTCATTGATTTAAAAGCCTACTTTGGCTTATACTTTGGCATCTTGACATTTTACTTAAGAGAATCCGTGATAACTCTTTCAACTGATTCTTTTAATTGAAATTATTTCAGTTCACATATTTTTAAAATCAAGGCTTTGTGTTGAGGAATATGTCCAACCAGGGATTTGTTTGTATATATAGAAGTGTGTTTACCACTATACATGTGTACATGTATTCATGTATGATTGTTTTCTAATTGTGAATATTCAGGATTTCAAGTTTATTTTTTTTTTACATTGACAGATATAATTGTACATATTTACTGTGTGGATTTCAAGTTTAAAAGAATAGCCATCTCTGCATAGAGATTTGTCTTTTCCTGTTTTAAAATACCAAATATTTTGATAAAGGCACTGAGATTGGTTTAAGCCTTTGCATTACCCAATACAGTCAAGAAAGGTAAGGCTATGTCTTTTTTGTTTTTGGCAGTGGCTTCAGATTAGATCAACTGAATGTTCTGAATATTTTGCTAATTATGGCTATTCCAGTGGTCACTGGGCCTCCCACCATTCCTCTCCAGAACCAGTGGTAATTGCAATAGCTGTGACTTCCTCTCTCCCTGTTTTTCAAAGGTGTTGCTTTCTCTTGTATATCTTGCTTTTATGAAGTGGCTGTCAGCAGGGAGCACAAAGAGCTCTCTGGCAGTTGCTGTTCCTTCGAGAGCATGCTTCTTTTACCTGTTTGTCACTCTAGTGAGTACTGCATTCTGGTAGTGAAGGGAGCAATCCTTCGCCACTTTAGTTTGTTCTGCTTATACTCTTGTTCAGGGTTGAAGGCTGGAATATAGAATGGAGGGATATTACTGATACGTGTACCATAATGTGTATGCAAAGCTTAATTTAAAAACTGAGTGGAAGTGAAATTGCAGGATATTAATATTTTATGCCCTTGACTTTAAACCTTCTGTGGTAAAAGGTGACATAGAAACTGTTATTGCACCATTTCTTCTAATCTTGGCTTGTAAGATCTCCATTATTTGGAATTCTGCAAATGAAAGACATAATGAAAGAAGAGTTTGTTTTTTTTTTTTTTTTTTTTTTTTTTGTGAATCTTTGCTGTACTGGGCAAGACTCAGTTGTTCTGGTAAAGAGGTGGCAATAAACACCAATGCAGAAGTCAGACAGTGCACTATAATGTATTGAACCCCATTATTTGGTCTATTTTAAATGTATGTATAATCTGGTTGATGAAGTCTTCTGGATTCTGTTATCCTATTCATGGTCAGTCTTAGTTTTGTTATCTTTACTATCTTAAAGCAACAAATCTCTGTGGGGATGCACAATTAGAATGGCCTGTGGACCCCATATCTCTAGAGCATGCTTCAGTAGGATTCTAACTGATTCTATGCACACTCCTGGTTAAGAGGCAGGATTAGTAAGTGATACAAGATTGGTCATATTAAAATCAAATCCGTTAAAGTCTTAAGGGGTTGAAGAGGTTTACAGAAGGCAAATTTTGATTCATTTTGAAAGATATGTCATGTTTAGGAGAGTTTTTGTGTTCTGCAACATATAGTAAATGAAGATAGAATTATGAAACTTCATAAATATGGGAAAGTGCTTTAATGTACATTACTATAAAGGGAAAAGAAAAACTAGACATCTGTGCTCTAACTGATCTCCATTTACAGATTTTGGTCAGTTTTATTTAGAGTAGCAGCCCAAAGTTGGCAAACATAGATAATTCCTATTTCTGACTTGAACAGTTGAGAATGTTGACAAATGCATTATTTCCTCCAATAATTTCTTGGACTGGAAACAATTATATCATCATGTTAATTGTCTGTTATTAAGAAGGGGGTTTTCTAGGTTGCTTCCCCCCCAATTTATTACTTGTATGAATTTTTAAGGCTTATATCGATGAGATTTTTATGTAATGGAGGGGAGAAATTTTTTCCTTTTTAACATGTTCATGTAAAAGGAATTTAGGAAATTATTTTAATCTTGCTGGGAGCTAAGACAAAACACAAAACAAAAACACTGCAGAACAGTTTATGGTCCCACGTGTCTGAACACAAGTGCTAGAGAAGACCTTGGAAGGTTGAGGTCAGAATGGGTTAAAGTAGTTGAGTTCATGGGCAAAGGGGGACTTGGCATGTTTTCACACAATTAAGTATAAATGTGTAATATGAACAGCACTATAAAGAGCTGGGGGAGATGGGTTTTGGGGGGTTTGTTTGTTTTCTTAGAACATGTTACCAAAAACAAAAAAAAAGATTGAATACTTTTGGATGATAGGGAGACCTTTGAAGAAGAGATTGGGGCGGCTTGGACTTTGCCTTTTAAGCCATGCGCTGCTATTATATTTTTTGTTTTGTTTTTACTATGGAAAATTTCAAACATGTTCAGAAATTGAACCAGTAGAATGGTTCCCCATGTATTCATTATCCAGTTTGATCAGTTTCAGCATTATCAATTTATGACTGATACTGTTTTCTATCCCTCTGTATTTCCCTCTCCTTTATTATTTTGAAACCGTCCTAGAAATTATACTGTTTTATCTATATTTTAATATGTACCTCTAAAAAATAAGAACTCTCTTTTTAAAATTATACCTAAAAATTGGCCAGGTATGGTGGCTCGCGTCTGTAATCCCAGCACTTTGGGAGGCCGGAGTGGGCAGATCACTTGAGGTCAGGAGTTTGAGACCATCCTGGCCAATGTGGTGAAACCCTGTTTCTAGTAAAAGTACAAAAATTAGCCAGGAATGGTGGCCTGTGCCTGTAGTCTCAGCTACTTGGGAGGCTGAGGCAGGAGAATCGCTTGAACCGGGGAGGTGGAGGCTGCAGTGAGCCGAGATTGTGCCACTGCACTCTAGCATGGGTGACAGAGTGAGATTCTGTCTCAAAAATAACAAAATAATACCTAAAAACTTAATTTCCTTATCATCAAATATCCAGTCAGTGTTCACATTTCCAGTTGTCTCAAATATTATAATTATATATTTTTTACATTTTGTTTGAATCAGGATCCAAATAAGTTTAAATATTGCAATTTGATTGATACATTTCTTAAGATTCTTTTAATCTATAAGTTCCTGTTCCATCTGTCATTTTATTTTTATCCCTTGAAATTTATTTATTGAAGAAACTATATCATTTGGTTTGTAAAATTTTCCACAGTGTGGCTGGCTTTGGCTGATTGCTAGCGTCATTTGCTATTTATTTTTGTCCTGTATCTTGGATCTAGCGCCTTGATCAGATTTAAGTTGATTTTTGGGGACATGATTACTTCATAGGTATTATGCATTTTTGGATAGAGGAATAAAGTAGTGAAAGTAATGTTTTTAGGATGGTTTATCTGGCAGCAGTGTGCAAAATGAATTGGTAGAGGAGGAAATGGAGAGCTTCCAATTAGAAGGCAGGTTCAATCAATGCGGAGGGAAAGGCTACAGTAAGGCAGGGGCAGGGAAAAGAAAGGCAATAGAGATGAGAGAGATTTTGAAAGAAGGAATTTTCAAAACTTTTAGGTTTAACTATAAGAAATGGAGAGTCGGCTGAGCATGGTGGCTCATGCCTGTAATCCCAGCACTTTGGAAGGCCAAGGCCAGTTGATCACCTGAGGTCAGGAGTTCGAGACCAGTGTGGCCAACATGGTGAAACCCTGTCTCTACTAAAAATACAAAAAAACTAGCCGGGTGTGGTGGCGGGTGCCTGTAATCCCAGCTACTTGGGCGGCTGAGGCAGGAGAATCGCTTGAACCCAGGAGGCGGAGCTTGCAGTGAGCTGAGATTGCACCATTGCACTCCAGTCTGGGCAACAAGAGTGAAACAACTCCTCCAAAAAAAAAAAAAAAAAAAAAAAAGGAGAGTCTTAAGTCAGGTTGAAGTTGTGAACCTGAGTGATTGGGAATTAGGGTCAGGAAGATGGTGCTTTGTGCATGTTGAATTGAAGGTCTGTGTATTAGTAGACTATCCTTGCAGAATTGTGTTATAGGAAGTGTATTAATCTGTTTTCACACTGCTGATAAAGACATACTCCAAACTGGGCAATTTACAAAGAAAGAGGTTTAATTGGAATCACAGTTCCATGTGGCTGGGAAGCCTCACAATCATGGCGGAACGCAAGGAGGAGTAAGTCACATCTTACATGGATGGCAGCAGGCAAAAAAAAAAAAAAAAAAAAGAAAAAGCATGTGCAGGGAAATTTCCATTTTTAAAACCATCAGATCTCATGAGACTTGTCACTATCACGAGAACAGCACAGGAAAGACCCGCTCCTATGATTTAGTCACCTCCCACTGGGTCCTTCCCACAACACGTGGGAATTCAAGATTTCAAGATGAGATCTTGGTGGGGACACAGCCAAGCCATATCAGGCAGCTAGATTGATCATGGGGGACCAGGGGAGAGGTAAGGGCAGGAGATAGAAATTTAGGGATTCTCTGTCTGCCTGGGAATAGCTGAAGCCATACAAATGGACCAGCTCAGAAACTTGTGAGTGAACTGAGGAGCACTTTCCTTAAGTAGTTCGTCAGCTTAATCAGCTTTCTATAGTTGTCACAGCAAAATATTACACTGTCTTTAGAGACTGGAGTTTCTCATGATGATGCCACATTTTGCCTTTCTTTGCTTCTGTGGTTTTTCATCATTTATAAGTGCTGTGGCAGCAGATTTTTGAGCAGAATCCAGCTGCTGTTCAGGTCAGGAGTGTTAGCTTTCCGAAGCTGGCGATTCCACTGGGGATGTAGACAGCTCGGGAGGAAATAAAAGCCGAGTCTGTAAGTGAGCCTGGAAGGAGCGAAGAAGCACAGCAAGCAGGACAGAAAGTGGGCAGGGCCAGCTATAGGGAAAGACCTTGGGGTTGAAGGGATTTGATAGACTTGCCTTAGTGTCTTTTAGTTCCTTCAGAAGCCCAGCCTGACCTCCATCATGAGAGAACTGGTTAGTGAGGGTGGGGCACCAAGAGTTCCCTTGTGTCCTCTCCTGCTGTTTCTCTCTTATATCCAGAGACTACAGAGAATGTGGTTAATGGGAAACTACAAAACTTATATGTAATAATTTCAAAAGTCCTCCCTAGCTGAAAGGATTTTAAGAAAATGTGCTATTCAGAAATATCCCTTAACCTGTATAACAGCATCTTATTTACTCATCTGTGTTTTATGAATACTTTTCCCTAGTTGCAGAAGGATGGCAAAATAAATGTTTGCTATCAAATCTATACCTGTAATTCAGTGAAGCATTGAACACAGGTGATGTACCCTTCTTCACAGGGGAATTGTGTTCAAAATCATTTTAACTTTTTATCCTCAGTAAGATTATATAGAAAATCTTATAGCTCTCAAAGGTGCAGATTATATTTTTCTGTAGTAGTTCTGGGCTTCCCAGAAATTTTTGTTGGTGTTGCCAAAGAGTTGTGTCACATAAGTGAGTGGCACAAACCTTTTTTGACTAGCCACCTGAAAGTTGTGAAGGGTTTTGAAAATATAAAGTAAAATATAAAGTGAACACCGTCAACAAAATCTACTGCTTTGGATATGATTCCACAGGAAGATGACGGCTGTCGCCAATTGAACTACAGCAAATGACGAAAGCTCAGCACGAATTAGCCAGTCTCATTGGGGTGACAAACGACAGCACATTAAATATGTGTTAGCAACGTGATATGGCAATAAAAAAAGCCAACACTATTTTTGGCTGTGCTGCACAAAACAGCATCTCATCACCGAGCTGGGCTGATCATTCCTTTCTACCCAGTACTTGTGAGGCAGCATCTGAGATGCTGTCTTGAGTGTAGGACATGTGCGTACTGGAAGGATAGACAAATGGGTAGGAGTCCCAAGCAGAGCATCTGCTGTGACTAAGGACTTTAGATGAGACAAGTTTTAGAAGTGGCACGTTTAGGAATGAGCATGGAAGTAAAGAGATGTTAACCTTTTCAGAGATAGGATGATATTGAGGAAATACATCATAGAGTCCTCATTAGCTGGCATTAGTTTAGTACAGTGCACTTTAGAGGAATTACCCAAATACTTTCACAGACAGCATATCAGCAAAAAGGGGCTCTAAAGCAAAATTAAGCAAGGACTTATTTATGGTCAACTATGTTTTAATCAAGAGATTAACATTGGCAGTGCTTGCTATAATGTGAGAAGGAATAGAAAATAATAGATTACATAAGTCAGGTGCTTTTGATTGGAAATTCAAATGCAAATATTAAACCTGGGAACAATGGGGGTGAGACTTTATAGTTATCTTTAGAAATTCAAGTAAGAAATAAAGGAATTACTTACTTTCCACAGTAGTATAGGCAAGCACAACAGAAAGAAATAATTTAAGAAATACATAGTATAAACTGAATGGCAGGGAACATTTCTGCAGTGAGAACTATCGGACCATAGGATATTCCCCTGGGAAAATTGGGTTGAATTTCATTGGACATTTGATCCTGACAGAATTGAATGTGTATCAGTAGGGAAATAGACTGAATATCCCTGTAGGCACTTTTCATTTCTCTCTTCTCTGATTCTGGGCCCTGTTGATGATCTCTTCACCTGCTGTGATTAGGAAGAAATTTTCTCTCTTGTTTTTCTACACCCAGGCACATTGTAGATGCTTTCCTGATTGACATAGGCTAAAAGTGGAGCTTCATTGCCCTGAGGTTGACCTGGCACCATCTCTCCTGGTGTTGTAGAAATTTCTCCTTTCTATTTGGGAGGCAGTGTTAGGGTCCTTTACCTAAGGTGAATACATGTAATATAGAATGGACCCATGTGTATGGGGTCAGTGTCTTCTTCAGATATATCTAGTAACCCAACAGGTCTGCAAGCTGGCCTCTTTGGGAATGAATGATGGTTTTATTTTCCCCTCTGCCCCGAGGACTTTACTTTGATGAAAAAGGATATTTAGCAGACTAGGAGACCACAGACTTTTACTGTGTCCTGTAGAAATGTGAAAAATTTCAGGTTCCTGGATGGGAAAGGGCTACTGGACAAGAGCTTGACTCCTTATGGTGTGACAGTGGTGTGTATGCCAGTCTTTGCCTGTAGTGGTATCATTGTATAATCAAAGAAGTAAACTGAAAATGCAAATTTAATTTCAGGTTCATTACAAATGGTCTGTATTTCCTTATTATAAACTAGTCTGTTGGATAAGATTGTTAGATAGATTGTTATCCAATCTTAGTCTATTGGATAAGATTGTTTTCTTAGCTTGGCATTCAAATACCTGTACAATTCGGACAAAGCCTCTGCTTTTCCAGGCTTAGTTTACCCTTTTCTATAGTAATGCTGTATTCCAGTTAAATCAGCCTTTCTTTCTGTCCTCTAAATATGACTCTGTCCTTTCCTATGGTAGTAGTTTTGTTTATTCCATACATCTTTCCTGCTGTCCTTGCCCTCATCTCTGAATACCTTCTCTGATATGCTCCAGTCCTCTGTCTTATCTATGAAGCATCCATTGATCATTTCCCTTCAAGAACTCATTGCATTTCTTGTTTTTACCACTCATTTGACATATCTAATAGTTATATTTTTCTTCCTCTACTGAATCCACATCTTTCCTTTTTAATCAGATTAAAAAGGCTCTCTTGAGGACCATTTCTTACATGTCTTTAAATTTCTCACAACTAGTCTTTAAGCCTTTGGAGAGAAGGAACTATGGCTTATTTATGGTGCCTGTCTCTTCCCCTAAACTCACAGAGTTTGGCGGTATGCACTTAATAAATATGTTTTGAACAAATGAGTAGTAGATACTCTATACATATCTATTGATTGATTTAAGATTTGCTATAGACTGAATGTTTATGTCTCCCCCACCCCCATATTCATATGTTGAAAGCCAATCCCCAATGTGATGGTATTTGGAGATGGAGCCTTTGGGAAGTAATTAAGTCATGATAGCAGAGCCCTCATGAATGGAATTAGTGCCCTTGTAAAAGAGGCCTCAGAGAGCTCCCTCAACAGTTCTGCCATGTGGGGTTACAGCAAGAATATGGCCATCTGTGAAACAGGACAGGGGTCCTCACCAGACATTAAATTTGCTGATGCCTTTATCTTGGACTTCCCAGCCTCTGGAAATGTGAGGAATACATTTCTGTTGTTTATAAGCTACCCAGTCTGTGGCATTTTGTTGTAGTGGTTTCAACTAAGACAAGGTTGATTTTTAAATGCTTTGTGAATGTGATGAACTTTGTAGATTTAAAAATCATGTAGCAGAAGACTCATAAAACTACGAAGGTTTGCTATATTCCCAGGAGACCAGTTCCTCCTGCTTTCTCCTAGACGAGCCTGCAATGAAATCATCCCTATATGAAGAGTTTCTGTTGGCGAAGCAGATTGTTAGCTCAGGTTTCCAGATATGAAATGATGTCATGAAATAATGGGCATGAAATAGTGTTGGCAAGAGAAACCATTAATAATTGGGACTGTCATAGTATTACTATTATATAGCCAACGCTCATGCTTAGATAGTATCATTTCTATCATGGGTATGACAATAATAGATTTGGAAGAATGGTGAAAAATTTGATAATAGGTTAAGTGAAATTAAACTATACAAACTTGTCCTTTATTCTTTGAAAACGATTTAAATTTTTGATTTTTCATTTTAATTTTCTTACTCGTATTTAAAAAATGTTCCTTCATATCTTGCTATAAGTGAAATGTACTTGCTGCAAATTAAATCCATTTCTTTCAGTGATAGCTTTGGTTTGTAATTACCTTCTTTAACTGTTAAGTCTGTCCTTAGAATCATCAGAGCTTCTATTATGTAATTCTTGGGAGTAAACCCTATGATTCTAAGGACAGACTTAATAGTTAATCAGAGCATGCATTTCACTGGAGGGGCAGCTTCCAGTGAGTGATGTGAAGGTGTTTCCTCTGAGAAATGGAAACAGTTATGAAGTGTTTTGTGGTCCTCTGGGAGTTGAGGTGCTATAGAAATGTAAGGCTTTTATTACAACTCCTGACCTACTATACAGAACCATGCTGACATCGTTGATGATTCTTTTGCATAATCAAAGAATTAAACATAAAAGTCATATTAATTTTCAGCTTCATTAAAGATGCAAGAATCAAAAGAGATGTTTGCCAAATGGGAAGGCACTAAATTGGTAGGAGAAAGAATTTTAATTTCAAGCTTCAAGTGAATGTTACAAATAACCTAGCATAAAAGACTACCAAAAGTGCCTGACAGTGTCCTTTTTAAAGATCAGCAACGTTAAAAAGGGGAAAATGTAAAAAAGGAAAAAAGAAACTATAAAAATATGAAATTAAAATTGCTGTATTTGAGTCAGTTTATGGTAGTAAATTACTTCTGAGAGCCTCAGTTTGAAGATCACCAGCTAGTCTAAGGTAATTAGTATAATTTTGCTGCAGTCACCAAATCTTTATATTATTTTTGCTGGTCAAACAGCAATACTTTTGCCTTTTTTTTTTTTTTTTTTTTTAACTTGGTCGCAATTGAAGATGGTGAAAAATCCATTTACTCGTGAAAGGGTAAATGCAACTTCCTGACGTGAAATAGGGGCATTTACAGCACTCACATTAAGGAAAGTTTGCATTTTAAATATAAAGTAGTCTTAAAATTTTTCTCTACCCACATATAAACACCATTCCAATATGTGTGAAGAGCTGTCGTTCATCTTGTAGGATCACTAATCACAGGATTAAAGAGATAAGGAAGTATATACAGTGAAGAATGATGCCCTTTTCTTTAAAATAAAAATCTGGAGGCAGCCAGAAGAGCTTGGGAAAATTCTTGTATTTTATATCTGTTATGCTCTTGATTTTATATCTACTGTATCTCCCTGATCTGTGGCCAGCTGGGATGCAAATACGGCACAAGAAGTTCACAATATCAAAGAAGCAAGTGAATAGGACCCCAGAATGTGATTGTTATGAAAGTATTGAGATTATTACATTTAGGCCCTATGTGATTCTGGAGGAAGTGAGTTTTACTGCTCAGTAGAAAATTATATATATATACTGTATGTATAAAATACACACACACACTGTATTTAGAAAGAAAAAGACCATCTGTTCATTCTGTCTGTATTTCTGTGGGGATTTAATCTGACAGTGAATCACTTGGGGTTTGTACAGAATAAACTTGTGCTAACATTTTTATGAAAAAGGGTAGGGAGGACAACCAAAATTTTCTCTTTAGGGATTGTTTAGCTCTGCTTTTTTTTTTTTTTTCTTTACAGCATACGAACATGGCCATATGATGATTGATTTTTTTTAAATTTTTTTTTATGTTAGCCTTTTCTGATTCTACAGGAGAGGTTCATTCCTTTGTCTTAGCATGAGAATTTCTCAGGATAGACAGTAGCATCGGGAATGATCTTTAATAAGACTAGTGGTTTTCAAAGAGTGGTTCCCAGACCAGCAGCATCAGCATCACTTAGGAACTAGTTAGAAATGCAGATTCTAGTGCTGTATCCCAGGTCTCCTGATTGAGAAACTTGGAGGATGGAGCTCTGCAGTCTGTGTTTAGTGAGCCCTCCTGGTTATTCTGATATGCAGGAGAACCATGGAATTAGACACAGACTGTAATAATGAAATGCTAGTGTTATTTCAAGAAACTTCAACACTCAGACTCACTTATGCTGGTGAATATGACCTGGGCCAAACCTTAAATATCTTATTTCCTTCCACCCTCATAACACTTTGGAGAGCCTGCCATCATTATTCTTCCGTTCAGATGATGACACTCTGTTCGTGCCCATTTGATTGGTAAGCAGTGAACCAGGCTTCGAATCTTGGTCTGGTTTCAAAATTTATTTTCTTAACTGCTGTAGAGTAGGAAGATTTAAAAAGGAATGATTTTTAAGTGGCTATTCTTGTGACTTTTTACAACTAAGTATGTCATCAATTAGGAAAGTACCTGAGGGGTTGAGTGGCAAGTTGGATGCCAAGAGCAAACCAGAGTATAATCTAGAACTCAGTTCTAGTCCTGACTCTGCCTTTACTCTCTCTCATTCATTTGGTTGGCCTAATGTCCTCTGAACAGGCTTCCTCCTGGGACACTTGATTACTTAGATGACTGTACTTTTCCTGTGAAATGTGCCTATTTTACAGAGAAGCTTTCCACTTTGAACTGGAAAAAATAAGCATAGTGGAGTGACTTTTTCAAGGTCATTATCCCCTTTCAATGGGAGAGCTATAGTTTGCTTCTATTCAGTACCATCCTCTTGTGATGGAAAAAGAAATACAAACCAACCAAGATGCTGAAGTTTGCTTTTACCTGCATTTTATTTAGGGTTTCATTTGCAAACCTGAAGTATTTCATTGACTTGTACCTTTGCTGTTTGTCACAACAATAATCATGATTCTTCCATCTCAAGCCTTGACTTGAAACAGCCTGGATCTGGTCCAGACAAAGCCCATCTAGTCATTGTATCTAGGCCTGTCGATATCCTCTTGTTTGTTTTTGTTTCATTTGGTTTTATTTTTTTTTTTTTGAGATGGAGTTTCGCTCTTGTTGCCCAGGCTGGAGTAAAATGGCGTGATCTCCGCCTCACTGCAACCTCCACCTCCTGGGTTCAAGCAATTCTCCTGCCTCAGCCTCCCGAGCAGCTGGATTACAGGCCACCACACCCAGCCACTTTTTTTTTTTTTTTTTGTATTTTTAGTAGAGAAGGGGTTTCTCCATGTTGGTCAGGGTGGTCTCGAACTCCCAACCTCAGGTGGTCTGCCTGCGTCGGCCTCCCAAAGTGCTGGGATTACAGGTGTGAGCCACTGCGCCCGGCTCATTTGGTTTTCTTACCTGTCACCTAAAGTTGCAGTCTCCTTAACTGAATTATTAGTTCTTAGGCATTAAGGACAGCTTCTTTGCTTTTTGTCTGTAAACTATTGCTGTGTCATTTTCACAGTACATGCTCAATAATGTCATAAAGAATTAATATTTTGCCTCTTCCTTATTTTATTGTCCTTTCCTATTATTTTCCAGCCTATCTTCTGTATATTATTCCATTTATCTTTTCTGTTGGTGATTTTTTTCCTCTGTTCCTTCTGAGCATTTGTACTCGCCATTCCTGTACTGCAGATACACCATTGTTTTCTTCTCTCTCCATTTATTCTCTCCATTAATAACAAAATTAAAAAATTACAGCTAACATTTGATGAGCATTTACCACATACCACTGTGCTTAGTACTTTATATGTATTATCTCATTTAACCCCCACATTTATAATGCCATTATTATTCTTATTTTGTAGGTGACAAAAATGAAATCTGGAGAGGTTAAGTGCCTTGCCCTGGCTATTAAGTGGTGAGACTGAGATTCAAATTCAGCTGTATCTTAATTCCAGTTAAACTTTTAATTATAGTATTTTGCCTCCATTGTTTTCAAAAGACATAAAAACCTTTATGGCTTTGCTTTGCTTTGGTATGACGTCTTATTCATGTATTAGGCTTAACCTGATTATTGTAATCTGGAAAAAAAATATGCAGAGACCTCTAGGCCGACAGGCACCTACGCCTAGAATAAGGATTTTCTGCTAGAGGGAACTGAATGTCATATGGGGCTGTGATGGGCTACAGTCTCCCAGGTTAAGACTTATTTCACATGGATCAAGGTATCTCCTCACTCCAGCAATGACACAGTTAGTATGTATGTTCATAACGAAGCTTAAATGCCATTTTTAATAAATATTCATACCAGTATAAGGTAAGGACAAGGATGCACATACAGTCCTATTATGAAATAGGGCTGTAGCAGCATTTTTCTAGTTTAGTTACTTCCTTCCAGTATTTCAATTCCTTTCAATCCAGGATCTTAGTGATTTTGTATTTTGCATGTAAACCTTTTTCCTATTTTATGCTCCCTCTTTGCATTTGCTTTATTCAGTTGTATTGAATTTCTAATGTGGATTAGAGCACACAGTAGGGCTGGATCTTCATTTTAATAACTTTCCTTTCCAGGCACTTCTCAGTAATCCTTTCTTTTTTTAAGCCAGGTTTAGAGAGGGAGCTAAAAGCGGAACAAGACATTTGAGTTTGTATTGTTCTGCTTTATTTTCATAAGTTCCACATTCTCAACTGAATTTCTAGGGACGAAAGATAACCCGATTACTTTTAGTTCCTTTCAGTGCCACTCTAACTTAGTGACTTGACTTCCATTTCTCTAAGTGGAAATATTTACATGTATTTCAAAGGATGCCCTCTGGCTTAGTTAGTTTCTCTACACTGATTAGAGAATGTAAAGTGATGTTTAAGTGCTTATTATTTTTTAATTACATTTATAAAGGTTAAAATATAGATAACTCAACCATTATTATTATCATCATTTAGAATTTGTACACCATTTACATTTCCAAAGTGCTTTGTTTATGTAAATTAGTTGGTCCTCCTGCCATTCCTATGAATTATGTCAGTATTATCCTCTGAAATGTTGCCATTTTCAGTTTATAGTTATTATTTTTATTTCAGACAACTATACCTTGTTCAAAGGGTGAAAGTGATTAATAGCTTTTAAATCACTAAAGGTAAACATTCTTAAATACCCTTGAAGTTAAGTAGATGCTGGAATTGCCAAGCCAATGTTGGAGAATTTATTTTTTTGTACAGATTATATATATATCTTTGATTTTCTTCTTCTCCTCTCTGTTTATTTTGTATTTTTTATTCATATAGGAATGTGCACACATTGTATATTTTTCACAAATTTTCATGAACTAAACCTACCCACTTAATCAACACTTGCGTCAGGGAACAACACACTACCAGCATCACTCGTTTATTGAATCTCGATTTGAGTGTGGGATTCTGTCTTACAGACTGAATCTGTCTAAACATCAGCATAGCTGGAATTATGGACACAATGAGTTTTCATGCTCAGATGTTGCTTCCATTATAAAACTAATTTCTGTATGTTCCAGAAGTGTTATCTTACTGGATTAAAGTAACACTGAATAGTCACAGTAAGAGATGCACACAAGATGTGCCTCATGAGTGGTGTAGACAAGATATACTGTTGGACATCACAGGAGCAAAGTTGTACCTTTTCAGAAATGCTTCATATGGAGGTGAAATTAGAGCTGGACTGCCCACTAGGGGTAGAGGGCTTAGACATAAGTGTAGGCTTTGGTAAGAGAAACAAAAAAGAGGGAGTAGTGGTGGCATGTATCCCAAGCAGGGAAGATAGCTATGTCTTGCATATGACATGTTTTGATGCAGGGAGATTTCCAGTTTGTTTGGAGTAAGGGTTCATGTATGGGTTTAGTCACCCTTCAAATTTGAGAGTTAAATAGAGGTCAGATCTCTAAGGACTTTGAATGCTAGCTAAGGACTCATAGTGAACTAAACACTTACTGAATACCATCTATGTGTTAGGCACAATGCTCAGCACTTTTATATGCATTTTGAATTTATGCTCAAGACACTTGGGGCTGCGGGGGCAGGAGTTAGTGGCACTGAGATATATGAGCAACCTGGGTAAAGATGGAGAGACCAGAGATAGAAATCGCAGAAGGCTATTAGGGTTGATGACACCTCGGATTATGGTTGGTCCTAAAATTTATAATTTCAGCTACTTAAGACCTGGTTCTAGAGGACTGAAACTTCATGTTTTCTTGGTTATTCTACATATAATCTAATGCAATAAGAACTTGCAATGATGAGTATTTAGTTGGCGGATATTTATCAGTCACCTACTCTATATATATCTCTTTGTTAGATTTGATGGGCTGCTCACTCTGTCCCTCTGCCCACCTGATGTTAGTTAATTTGGGGGACAACCATGTAATAAGTTACTTCCTAGTATCTATAGTGACCAGTTATTTGGGAGTCACCTGATTGACCAAAGACTGTTTTTACAGTGTTGTCTCCTTTATTTTTTTCTTAGGATTTTTTTTGCTTTTCTTTTTTACAACAGCCTACTGTGTCACATCACTGAATCTAGTTTATAGTTTTTCATTTCTCTGTATTCCATCATTTTAGAAACAAAAGCCACATCTCTTTGAAGAAGTACTTTTGACTTTTTCTCCCAATTTTAGCACTTGTCCGTAACAACTATCTAAGGTTTGTTTTGGGACCTCCTTTCCTTCCATCACCCCTTTGAGGGACTCTTGTGCCCTGTTTTGTGTTACGTGGTAGGTTAATAAACGAGGTAATGAGGGGATGAATGTAGAGATAGGTGGAACATATAGATTGGTAGATTAATGGATATTTTGGAAAATGAATTGTGTAAGAGAAGATGGAATTTGAAAACAGAAGGACAGAGAAAATGAAAAGGTATGAGACCTCAGAGTGGGGCACGAGGAGCTGTTTGTAGCCAGAGGTTTCTGGTTGAACTCAGGTTCCTAAACTCTGAGTTGTACAGGAAGTAGTAAAAGTTATTCAAATGTCTTTCTAGTTCTCTTTTAACCAACTAGAAGAGTTGCCAGGATTTTTAATTTCCACTCTGGGGTGTGCCTAAGAATCTTAGTTACCATTACCATTTGTATACAATATTATTCCTTGAGAATAATTCCAGAGCCCACTTTTTTTTTTTTTTTTTAAACTTGGCAGTCTGAAGAGATTAGGCCTCTTTGTAGTGGTTTTTGTGCTAATATTGATCCAAATTTAGTTGCAGTGCCTGTTTTCTTCTCTTTCCTATTCAGTCAAGTATTTAACCTCTCAGTGATTTTAGATGTCCTGAAATTTGGTCTTTCTTAGCAAGGACAGTTTGTTTTATGTTCTTTAATAGTTAGAGGATGACTGGGTTCATGCCCGTAATCCCAGCACTTTGGGAGGCTTGAGATAGGAGGATCATGAGCTCAGGAATTCAAGACCAGCCTGTGCAATATAGTGAGACCCCCTTCTCTACAAAAAATAAAAACATTAGCTGGGTGTGGTTGCATGGGCCTGTAGTCCCAGCTACTTGGGAGTATAAAGTGGAAGGATTGCTTGAGCACAGGAGGTTAAGGCTGCAGTGAGCTATGTTGCTGCCACTGCACTCCAGCCTGGGTGACCCTGTCTAAAAAAAAAAGAAAAAAAAGAGATAAATCATTACTCTGAATCTTTTCATTGAGAATTTTTTCTTAAATAGCCTAAGATGCTAAGTAGTCTATACAGTGATTTCTGCATGATTTTCCTTCTTTTTTTTTGTCTAAATTTTGACACAAGTTTACCTTCTCCAACCTTTTAATCTATTCCTGAATGCATTATTTTAATAGATGTGCTATTTATTAATATTTTGGAACTAGAATATTAATTACCCCTTTTAAGGCAAATCACTGTCCAAAACACATTAACTGTGCCTTCACTAAGAACCTTGGTAACACATTTGCACCTGACAAAAGGGGGTGGGGCAGAAAATTAGCTAATGAAATAGTTGTTCTGGAGTACTATGTAATTAAGGGCTTTGCAGAGCCCTTGGGGAAGCTGAAAGAGTGGGAATGAGTTAAATGTATATAAGTTTTCTAGTGCTGTAGTAAATAAATGTGTGGTGGAAATGAAAATTTTCCTGTGGAAAGTATTTAAAACAAGGACAAACTGTAATTATATTAGTTTGCCTAAGTATTCTGGCCTATGGGAAATCCTGAAGATACTTTTTGATGGCTAATTGCCATTAAGTACCCACGTATACTGCTTTGTAAGTGGTAAAATTTGAAGGCTGTTGTTGAGTAACTGTTTCAAACAGGTATGAAGTCAGCAGTGCTTATGTTTTCATTTTATCTATAGGGAATAAGTTGTGGACAAGTCTCCTAATTCGGTGCTTCTTAAGCTTTAACAAGCATATGAATCACAATCACTGGGGGATCTTAAAATGTAGACTTTAATTCAGGATTTCTTGGGTGGGACTAGAGAATTTGCATTTCATTCATTCATTTATTTATTTTTTGAGATGGAGTCTTGCTCTGTTGCCCAGGCTGGAGTGCAGTGGCACCATCTTGGCTCACTGCAACATCCGCCTTCCAGGTTCAAGCAGTTCTCCTGCCTTAGCCTCCCAAATAGCTGGGATTATAGGCATGTGCTACCACAGCCAGCTAATTTTGTTTTCATATTTTTAGTAGAGATGGAGTTTTACCTTGTTGGCCGGGCTGGTCTTGAACTCCTGACCTCAAGCGATCCACCTGCCTTGGCCTCCCAAAGTGCTGGGATTACAGGCATGAGCCACCATGCCTGTTGGGGAATTTGGATTACTAAAAAGCTATCAGATGATACCAGTGGTGCATAGACCACACTTTGAGTAGCAAGAGCCTAATATTTCTTTTTTTTTTTTTTTTTTTTGGAGATGGAGTCTCGCTCTGTTGCCAGGCTAGAGAGCAGTGGAACGATCTTGGCTCACTGCCACCTCTGACTCCCTCGTTCAAGCGATTATCCTGCCTTAGCCTCCCAAGTAGCTGGGATTACAGGCACGCACCACCATGCCCAGCTAATTTTTTTATTTGTACTAGAGACAGGATTTCACCATGTTGGCTAGGATGGTCTTGATCTCCTGACCTCGTGATCCACCCGCCTCAGCCTCCCAAAGTGCTGAGATTGCAGGCGTGAGCCATCGCGCCCGGCCGCAAGATCCTAATATTTCTTAGAAGGGGAGAAATCCTTTACTCTCAGGAACTACACACACATGTTCACACGTATGCACGAGCATGCCCGCTATCCATAAGCATTTGTCATCTTTCAGATGATGGAAGCTGTTTCAGATCCTTAAGGGACTGTAGTCACGACTCCTGTCTTTTCAGTATCCCTTTCCCCTTATCACTGTGATCCTACTGCATTTATAGAAAGACTGCTGGCGGGCCATCATGTTTGACCCAGAGCTGAAGTTCAGAACTTCCTTATTGATTGTCAGTGTTAGGAGGAATGAATTTAGCCCATTATAGTGATTGGCAATTAGAATGGTACCAACATTATCAGTTAAATTCTGTCTGTTTGCTTAACTCAGTTTTGGGTGCTAAGGCAGCTGTGTTCTCCATTTCAGTAACTTCTGAATATTACCATTCAGGTGCTCTGCATCAAAAAGCCCCACATTGGCTGGGTTTTGTGGCTCACACCTGTAATCCCAGAACTTTGGGAGGCCAAGGCAGGAGGATTTCTTGAGCCTAGGAGTTCAAGACCTGCCTGGGCAATATAGCAAGATCCCATCTCTAAAAAATTTTTTTTAAATTAGCCAGGTATGATGGTGCACACCTGTAGTCCTTGCTGCTTGGGAGGCTGAGGTAGGAAGGTAGCTTGAGCCCAGGAGTTTGCCATCAGAAAAGTCCCACATCAGTCACTAAAGTCTAACAGTTCTACCTCTGTCTGTCTCTAAAATCCTCTTAAGTCTCTCTGTCTCTCTCTAAGACCACAGCTTTAGTTCAGGGCACTGGTCTCTCTCCCAAGCTCACTATACCATCCTATTAACTGATCTTCTGGCCCTATTCTGATATATTCTCCATAGTGCAGCTGGGATCAGCTTTCTAAATGACAAATCTCTCCTTAACTTTTTTTTTTTTTTCTCTTTTTCGAGACGGAGTCTTGCTCTGTTGCTCAGGCTGGAGTGCAGAGGCGCGATCTCGGCTCACTGCAAGCTCCGCTTCCCAGGTTCACGCCATTCTTCTGCCTCAGCCTCCCGAGTAGCTGGGGCTACAGGCGCCCGCCACCACGCCAGGCTAATTTTTTTTTGTATTTTTAGTAGAGACGGGGTTTCACTGTGTTAGCCACGATGATCTCGATCTCCTGACCTCGTGATCCACCCACCTCGGCCTCCCAAAGTGCTGGGATTACAGGTGTGAGCCACTGCGCCCGGCCCCTTAACATTTAAACTCTGAAAGTTAAGTCCAAATTCCTTGACATGGCACACAAGGCCTTCCTTGAGTCTGGCCTTGGAAGCTGTGCATCTCACATTAGTTTCTTGGTGGGGTCCTTTTCTTTCTTGCCTCCAGTCTTTTGCACATATTGTACCCTTTGTTGTAGAATTTCCTAAAGTGCTGTGCACATTTCTTTCTTGCAGTTTTCATCTTATGTTGTCATTGCCTTTTCTTGGCTCAACTGGGAACTTTCTTGGGGCCATGACTCTGACCTGTGCACAGCTGCCTTACTACCTGGCACATTAGAAATATTTGTTGAACAAGAGGTGAAATGAAAAGAAAAGGCTGCGTGCGGTGGCTCATGCCTGTAATCCCAGCACTTTGGGAGGCTGGAGTGGGAGGATTGCTTGAAGGCCAGGAATTCAAGACCAGCCTGGGCAACATAGTGAGACTGCGCCTCTACCCCCTGCGCCCCCCCAACACACACACACACACAAATTAGTTGGGTGTGATAACCTACACCTGTAGTCCTAGCTGCTTGGGTTGCTGAAGAGGGAGGATCCCTTGAGCTTAGGAGTTCAAGGCTGCAATGAGTTATGATCATGCTACTCTACTCCAGCTTGAGTCATAGGGCAAGACCCTGTCTCTAAAAAACATTTTTAAAAAGAGAAAATTAAAACTTAGGTAAGTACTGTTTCTTTATTTTGTCTGAGGTAGAATTTAAAATGTTGAGGCTATGGAAAGTTTATATTAAAATCATACAACATTGATTTAGTAATAAAGCTTTAATGATGTATGTAGAGCAAATATCAATAAAACAAAATTTGTAATTTTATATTAGTATGTAGGCAATGATTAATATGAAATATGGAAGAGGAGGGAAAAGATCTGGAATAATAATCATAAGACCAATAATAAATATTTGAGTAAAGACAGAGATGTTGTAGAAATTGTAAAATGTTAAATTTTTCCCTTTTTGTGGTTTCTCTATTTAGATCATGGTAAAT
This sequence comes from Pongo pygmaeus, assembly GCF_028885625.2. Lineage (NCBI taxonomy): Eukaryota > Metazoa > Chordata > Mammalia > Primates > Hominidae > Pongo > Pongo pygmaeus. The sequence goes on from NC_072379.2 coordinate 132,335,973, forward strand.
GGATATAAGTATTATCAAAAAATATTGATATAATTTTTTATTTTCTGAATATGATTTTTATTTGTCTTTGGTAGCAAATGTACCACATTAAGGTGGTATTTGGATTATAATTTAGGGCTAGTAAACAGGAAGGAATTGCCTTCATCCAAATATACAGTAGTCTTCCCTTATTTATGGGGATAATTTCCAGGCTCCTCAGTGGATGCCAGAAACTGCAGATTGTACCAAACCTTATATATACCATATTTTTTCCTATACATAACTATGATAAACTTTAACTTATAAATTAGGCACAGTAAGAGATTAACAACAATAATAATAAAGAACAATGATAGTAGTATGCTATAATAAAAGTTATGTGAATGTGCGCTTGTGAACTCTTTCATGCACACACTCTCTTGCTCTCTCTCAAAATATCTTATTGTACTATATTGAAGGTATGTACTATACTGTGGGTAACTGAAAACATGGAAATTGAAACTGTGGATAAGGGGGGACTATCCATTTACCTCATTTAGTAAATATTTGAGTGCCTACTGTGAGCCAGACACTGTGTTAGGTGCTGGGATTATAAGCAAGATATACATGATCTGAAAGATAAACTATGTCCATTATTTGCAAAAACAACTTACATGTGAGTGTTCTTTGCTGTCTGTAGATAATGAATATATGTATAGTGATTTACTGCTCATAGAGCTCTTTCGTGCATCTTATTGCCTTTAATTCCACATAACAGATGAGGGAAACAGAGACTGAGAGTAATTTGTAGAAAGTGACATTGCTATGTGATAGAGAAAGTAAACTTGAACCCAGGATAGGCTCTGATTCCAAATCCCATGCCATTTTCTTACACCATACTGCACTACATCCATGGGTGATTGTGGAATATCTTACAGAATCATATCAGGTTTTTAAGGACATGGTTTGAAAATCACTTTTTTTTTTGTATTTATGACACAAATGCTTAATAATTTTTGAGCGTTGGGGATGAGCACAAGCTAACTTATATACATTATATTACTATTGTGCCTCTGATACTTTAAAACATTAAAAAACTGGTTTTACCCTTAATGTTTTCTGGAATTGTATTTTTTTAAATTAGCAGTGAAGGGAAGGTATGTATTTTTTGAAATTCTTTAGCAAGAATCCTGCTGTGTCAGTTTAATGAGAATCCACCCTCCCCTTTATACCTGATCACCCTTGGATCTGATCAAGTGCCACATCCCCCACCTTTGATCTGTAAGTCCTTGACCTGCCTTTAGAAACAATCCTGTTAGGTTAGTTTAATAAGAATCCCCCTACTCTTAATGTGTTTCCTCTTAGTACTTTTCCATCCACCATCCTCTTACTTTGCTTCTTGGCTATAAATCCCAAGTGTCTTAGCGTAATATGAAGTTGAGCCCAACTTCTCTCCCCTATTGCAATATCTCCATTGTTGTGGTCTTGAATAAAATCTTCCTTACCATTTTTAACATGTTTGAGAGTGACTTTTTTTCTTTAACAGATTCTCAGCAGCAAAAGCAATTCAAGTAATCAAGTCTGCGATTGGGTATAGAGGTTAAGGTCTCCATGGCCTAAAGGTAAAAGAAGGGGATATCAGCCATATTCAAATATGTAATGTTTAAATAAGCTATGAAGGATAGCAACCTGGGGTAAGATAAGATATGTGTAAGATGTAGTCCCCAGCAAACTGAAAAGGGTAGCCATAAATTCTAGGAGTAAGATTAATTTAAATAAAATGCTGATAATAAATACCAATATTACCAACCTATGGACCATTTCTCCTTGAAGGAGAATGCAAAAACATTTAAAATCAAGCTGGAATAAGCAAAATAAGAATTTAGGTAAGAATGGGGTTCTTGTTAAGCTCCTAGATTTCTAGATGCACACCTGGTGACACTTTTTTTTTGTCCTCTCAATAATTGTGCAAAGCCAGGACCATTAATTATTTTTCACTTTTAGATGATAAACCTGCAGTTAAAAATGGTCAAATAATTTATTTGAAGTCAACTAGAACTTAAACCTGACTCCAAAACCTGTAAAATAATGGTGGTGGTAATGATGAAGGAGAAGGGGAACTGGGGGGAAGTTAGTGGTGATGTTGGAGGTGTTGATGGTGTAATAGATGATGATGGTGGTGGCGACGGTAGCCATGGTAGAGATGTTGGTGGTGATAATGGAGGTGGGGTGCTGGTAGTGGAGGAGGTGGTAGTGATGATGGAGGTCATGTTAGGGTGATGGTGATGATGGAGGTATTGGTGGTGATGATGGAGCTGGGGATGGGGTGGTGATGGTGAGGTGGGACTGGTGATGGTGGAGGTGATGGAGGGATTGGTAGTGATGATGGAGGTGGAGAGGGGTTGGTGATGGTGGAGTGGGATTGGTGATGGTAGAGGTGATGGTGATGATGATGATGGAGGTCAAAGTAGGGTGGTAAGGATGATGGAGGGATTGGTAGTGATGATGGAGTTGAGGAGGGGGTGGTGGTGGTGAAGATGTTGATGGTAATGATGGAGGTGATGGTGTTATGGTGGTGGCAGCTGCCACTTACTTAGGATTTCTTTTGTCCTAACCTCTGGGATGATCTAATTTCACCTACACCTCTGCATCCATAATTTACTACATGCCTATTAAGTGGCAGAGCTTGGATTTGAACCTAAGTTTGTCTGACACCAAAGTCCACATACTTCACAGGAATGTTACGTTGCTTCTCACATTATTTCCAGTCCACCATACGTGAATTCTGTGTATTTTCACAGAATAATGACACCTGTATTCTGGTACTGTGGGACTAGTATAAGATGGTCAAACTGCTATCAATGATTCTGTTCTCTTACCTTTGCATATTTCAGTATCCACCACTTTATTTATAAGACCAAAAGACCTTTCTGAATTATCATAGGTAGCCTGTGTTAGGACCATCTTATATAAACAATTTTCTCTTGCTGGAACTATCTGGAGTGACTGCATAAAAAAAGAAGTATAATCAAAATCGGATAAACCTCCCAGTAGGTTAGTCAATAGATAAATCACCATTGTTCTTACTTACAGGCTGTACCTCTGTGTTGTTCATAAGGGATTGTACAGTAACTGGCAAATTTGTAAATGTTTAGCTAAAATTCAATAACAGAATGATCAAGTTTTATTGCCACTTTATTGAGGCTTTGTTTTCCATTAGAAAGTTACCATTTGATAGTCTACTAAAAATACCAGAATTTTAGCTGTATTAGGTTTACTCTTAATTCATTGCCATTACGGAATGTTCCTATAGCACAAGTGACAGGAGAAATCCATGTATAAATGTCTGTGCTACGTGCTATAAGCACAGTGATTCCCACCTCCACCCTCCATCTTCTCAAAGCAATCATGTGAAGTATCACCAGCTATGAGAGACAGAATATGCTGGAGGCTGAATTTCTTTATCTTTAAAATGTTTCCAAAAATGGCCAGAGGAGTTGATTTGCTTTTGTTTCCATGAGTATTTTCACTATTACCTTTAGAGATCACTAACTCAGAGCAGTTCATATGACTTTCTGCTGTCATCATCCTGACCCCTGCCTAAACTTTTCTTACTGTGGAAAATATTAACAATTGACCTTATTCAGACATTTGGCAGGCTGTGGTCATTCAATTAATTCCTTCTTTCTTTTCTATATATTTTAATTGTCCTTGGGATCTGGTATTCTGAAGAATGTTACTATTGGTCAGCTTGATAAGTTTGGGAAATACTTTCCTCTTCATAGCTCTGGGTTAGTTAGCCTTATAGGACTAGGAAGGAGAGTTGAATGAATGAACTAGAAATTACTAGATCTTTCTTATAAGGGAAACCTCTTTTTAGCTAACATTTAAAAATAATTTTGCATTTTTTTTGATTTTCAGTAGTTAGGCTATCTGTATGATGTTCTTAAGAGAATATTCAGAATTATTAGCTTGATTTTACCAATAAAGATTAGAGACTGAGTATACAGATTTGCTGGGAGTCTTTTTTTCATGCTAAGAAATGAAGTTATATTTTACCCAGGCCTCCCTGCTTATCATCTTTTCATTTTTTCCCTTCCTCCAGACAGCCCATCCTGCTGAGCCAATACACAGTGAATGTACTTTTGAAATGGTTTTATGTCTATGAACACCACATGGTTAGTCTGCAGGAATCATAATAATGTCTTGGACATGTGTTTCAAGATAGCTCAGCCTTCTTATCAAGACTTATATCTCACAGGATATCAGAGGAGGGAGGGAATAAAGCATTATATTAGGGAAAAAAGCATTACATTAGGGAAATTAGAGTTTTGTGCAGGGTTATCAAATGAACGTTAATATTGAGGAATGTATATCTATGTGTGTGATTTTTTTTTTTTCTCCACGTGTGGCTCTGCTACGTGCATTCACATTGTGCATGCATGGGCATCTATCCATTGCCTTATTTTATCTTATTTATTTATTTTTTACAACACAGTCATTTAATTTGACTCACCTGAGGGGTTATTTCGTTATCAGCATGTTGTCCACTTCTATGTTAGGTCTATTTTGATTCAAACCTTGGATTTTTCCCTTCAGGATTGTGTGTTGGGGTGGGGGCATAATGGGTATGACAGAGGGAGAAAGAAAGATTTTTATTTTTCCTTCTAATAAATGTTCATTGAGAAAGTTATAGAATATGGAGAAAATGAAATTTACTCTATAACTCTCCTATGCAGAAATACTGTTAGCTGTTTCTTTTCTATATATGTTTATATAGTTGAGATTATGCACGTATACAGTTCTGCATCTTAGCTTTAAAAATGATGTCACATCTTGATAATTTCCCAGTCATTAAAATTATTTGAAGATATAATTGATGTATCATCTTATTTTATATTCTATTTGAATAATACATCCAAGGTCACCAAAAGATGACAGTGAAATGTATTGTTTGTAATCTACATTAGCATCAGTAAATATGGACCATTTAAATTGTGCTAAGTCAACCTCTCTGATCTTATTTTATTAAAGTTTAGGATAGGCACTACATTGGATGGGACTGTGATCTTAAGAGTCTCTTAAGAGGCTACAGTTACAGAGGCTAACTATTTTTGGTTTAGTTAACTTTGGCTGCTTTTTTAATCTGTATACTATACCCCAAATTATGGCCAGCCATCTTAAAAGTATCCATCTTTTGTAGCAAAAGGAATTTAGCAAAAAGATATATGTAGGTTAGTGCAAACTCATTCTCACTTTTGTAAAAAATAGTTAAACTTAATGTCTTACATCTGTAGACTCATTTTTGGATACAAAGTCTTAAATAGTTTGTGTTAGCTAAATATAAAGAAGTTGAAGCATCTTTGTATATTCTGTAGATCATAGATCCTCATTGAATCATTTTACTATAGTGTAGTCTTTAACAGTTTGTAATGTCATTAGAAGTAAACTCAATAATTCTTATTATTACTATAGAATAAACATGCTATTAATAAGAATAGAAATATTGTTAGTCACTCATGCATTGAAAAGACATTTCCATTTCCTGTGCTTTTCCTGACCTCAGCCAGTACATTAGCACATTCGTACACTGGCAGAATTCTAACTAGATGTTATCACAGATTATGTATCTGTGGATTTAATCTTTTCAGGACTTAGCATCAGCAAAAGTAGGACAGTTATTTTAGTCTTTGTATTCCATCTAAACATGTATTGACATTCTCAAGAAAGTCATTTGAACAAAAATCCCAACATCAAATACTCCAGAGAAGGCATCTCCAGGTGCAAATTACGATCAGATTATGGGAGATTTATCTTCAAGGTCATAAAAGTATGCTGGCTTTGGGGGAAGCTGTGTCATAGCGTCAAGTGGAACATGCTTGTTTATTTGGTACTCACGCAGTGTTGTTTATACTGAAATACTTGAATGTATGTGCTCACCTGCTGTTTTTCTTCTGCCTTTTAAAAGTCTTGGAGTACATCATTATAACAAAGCAATTTTTTTTTGATTTTGCATTGCAAGTTTTTGTTTCTCTCTAATAATGCAGTTTACTTCTAAGTGTGGCTTTGATAGGAAGAGGTCAGACCTTCAAGTGGATCACTAAATAATAATCACTTGTCTATCAGTGAGCTTGTTATAAGGTGTGTTGCTTTTGATGGGCTATTACCTGACTGCTGGGTCAAAGTTAGTCTTGCTCTGTATTGGGCAATCTAAATTTAAGCCTCGAAGAGTGTCTAGATTGTACAGAATTTCTGATTTGTATCTGGTCAATACTGTCAGAATTCAGTTTTTTTTTTTTTTGCCAGTATTTGGTTGATGGGCATTAGTTAGCTGATAAAAGTGGTATGTTGTGGTGGGGCATTGTGGGAGATTAGACATACTTTTATTTGAATATATTTGGGTATTTTAATATTCCCATCTTTATTTTGGATAATGTCCAATTATTTTTTTCACATTCAGATATAAAGTGTTTTGTTTTTCTTCAGCATTTGTCTAATGGTAGCCCAGCTCTGCAACTTCACAATTAATCCCAAACCGCCATGAAAAATCAAATATCCTTTTTAGCTGTGGTCCCAATTATGCTGGAGACTGAGGCAGGAGAATTGCTTGAGTCTAGGAGTTTGAGTCCAGCCTGGGCAACATAGTGAGACTCTATCTCTGAAAAAATCAGAACAAAACAAAAGAACAGGACCGGGTCATAAGCCTAATTCATATGACAACATCAGGCTTCAGAAAAAAGTAGTAATCATAGAGAAGTTTTTCATAAATAAATTCTGAATCATATTAAAATTTAACAGGAGAAATGAAGTTTGAGGTTTTCTTTTTTTCCCATGAAAATAAAATTCAGAAGATGTTTACAATTACTCTGCTATCTTTCTCAAAATAGTGGTTTAATGGCAAACCTCTCGGAAGGACTCTGTATCTTTCTTAGAGGTGCTGAAGGCATTGCTGGTGCTCAGTTCATGTTTAATAATAATGTTATTCTGGATTGAAGTGTGGCTAGTATACCAGGGTTAATGCTGGTGCTTTAAGGAGAAGGGTGATTGGCATTTTAATCAGTGGAAATGTTCAGAACCTTTGTCTGAACGACTGTATTTCCAACTGTTCAGATTTCTCAGTTCTGGTTCAGTACCAATTCAAAGTGGAGAGCTCCATCTACTGAAGACCTATTTCAGAATGATTTCTTCTGTTGAGTTCAGTGATTTTCTGTTTGCACAGGTCATTTAATTTTTTTCTGATTTATGAGCTCCAATGAAGCTTACGATGAAACTGGCAATTTGGTCATTTCAAAACCAAATTCCTTGTCATTTTGCTTAGTGCCTAAATCCAAAGGACTTACCGGGGGCATTCTTAATTAACTGTATTTAATAGTCAGGTTTGCTTGGGACCAATGTAGATAGTAAGACTGCTCTTAAGAAAATGTTGCTGTAGATGGTCTTTCTTTAGTCTTCCCTAGCTTGAATCCCCTTTCATAGACTCACATTGGGATTTTATTGACCATGTCATAGAACTGCAGTGACTTTGGTGTCAGATTTAGGCTTGACTTTCAGTCTTGCTACTTTGGATGGCTCAAGTGATGGAAGTGCAAGTGACTCAATTTTTATAAACCTCAGATTCCTTTTGGGGTCTTATAGCCATGTTTAATCAGTTTGGACTTTGCTGGAAGCGCAGAAGAATCTTCGAAGGGTTTTAAATAGGAGATCATTCATATTTGCACTACAGGTCAAACCAGAGATTTTGGTACCCAGAACTTTAGCTGTCAGTTCATTTAGAGATTGCCAAAGCTGCTAAGAGCTATGTTGTCCAAGATCATATACTTTCCTGGTTTGGCCCATAGTGACTGATCAGTGAAGGGGGTATAAAGGCCAGGCCATCTCAGACACACTCTGAATAACTTTAAAGGGACATACTTTCATGACAGTGTAATAGAGAAGACACTTGAAGCAGATATAAAAATCACAAGCCCTAAAAGACTGACTTAAAAAAATACATTAACTTAAAAATCTTAAATATAACAAAAGACATGAAAACAAAACAAAATGATAGACCATAGACTGGTAGTATGTATTTGTAACTCTTCTAAGTGGTCAAAGAGAAGTATCCAGAATTTGAAAGAAGTCATACAATTCAATAAGAAAAAGATAAACAACTCAATGGAAAATGGATAAAGAATATGACTAGGCAATTCACATAGGTGAATGCTTGAATGACCAATTATAAAAGATGCTTAACTTCGCTAATAGGGAAATGAAAAGTAAAACCCTGGTGAGATTCCATTTTACACCTATTGATTGACAATACCTAATAAGCTTGATAACACCAAGTGTTGGCAAGGATGAGAAGAAACAGGAACTCTTGTATATTACTGATGAGAGTAAATTACTACAATCTTTTAGGCAAGCAATCTAGATATATCTGGTAAAGTTGAAGATGTCCATATTCTGCAACTCAGCCATTCTGCCTTTATGTGTTAGCCTAGAAAATTGTCACACATAGAAGAAAAAGAGACATGTACAAGGATGTTCATTGTAGCACTGTCTACTTCAAATAGAAAGCAGAGGAATATATAAATGTAGGGTGATGTTTCCGCCATACAGTAGAGCAGTTAAAATAAACCACTTGCACATGTATCCACATGGATACATCTCAGAAACATACTAAGGGTAATGTAAGCTGTAAAAGAGTATATAATATATGTAATATAACTATTATATATGTGATATAGTGATTTTCTATATTCTGTATTATAGATAAACCTTTTTTGAGATATAATTTTGATACCATACAGTTTACCAATTCAAAGTATACAATTCAGTGGCTTTAAACATGCTCACAGAGTTGTGTATCTATCACCGCAGTCAATTTTAGAAAATTATCATTACTCCACAAAGAAACTCCGTTCTCTTAGCCATCAGCCCCCTACCCCCAACCCCTGCCAGCCTCTCATATTCTCCAGCCCTAGGCAACCACAAATCTACTTTCTGTCTCTATATATTTGCCTATTGACATTTCATATAAATGAAATCATATAATATGTGGTCTTTAATGACAGGCTTCTTTCAGTTAGATAATGTTTTCGAGGTTCATCAGTGTTGTAGCATGTACCAGTACTTCAATTTTTTTATTGCTGTGTAATATTTCATTGTATAGATATACCACATTCTGTGTATCCATTCATTAGTTGAACATTTGGGTTGTTTTCACTTTGTAGCTATTATGAATAATGTTGCTATAAGCATTTATGTTTAAGTTTTTGTGTAGACATGTGTTTTCTTTTCTCTTGGGTATATACCTAGGGGTGGAATTACTGGATTCCTGGTAACCCTATGTTGGAATAGCCAAATTGTTTTCTAAAGTGGCTGCATGCTTTACATTCCCACCAGCAGCATCTGAGGGCTCCAGTTTCTCCATATCCTTGTTGATACTTGTTACTGTTCATCTTTGATTATAAACATTTTAGTGGGTGTGAGGTAGTATCTCATTGTAGTTTTGATTTGCATTTCTCTGATGGCTAATGATGTTGATCATCTTTTTCATGTGCATATTGACTGTATATAGATTTGTAAAGCATGTAAAACATTGGCATATATTGTTTCTCGATACACACATGTATGATCAAAGTATAAAAAAATGGGAAGAGATGGTGAGTGGAGCTTTAGCTATATTTGTGTAATTTTATTTCTTAAATAACAAAGGGCATTAAGCAAATAAGGCAAAATATTAGCATTTGTTAAAATTGTGGTGCTAGATACATAGCTGTTATATTATTTTCTAAAATATAGATATGTGTAGTTGTAGTCAACAACCTCAAAATAATAGTTGTTGTAATGAGAGTAGAAAATTTTGCCAAGGAACAATGAAAACATAATACAATTTGCAGAAATGCTTTGGTGCATGCTTACATTTTGTTGAGATCTGACAAACAGGAAGTAAAATTTGGTTATAAAGGTCTAAGTTGGAGAATCATTTATTAGTACAGATACTAAGGAAAGGTTGTCAACAATGTCAGATCATACAGAGAGGGAGCAAATGTAGTTAAATAAAAAACAACAAAACTTTGGCAATTCTTAGTAATATCCTCCTAGGATGCAGTTTTCATTTTAGGAGCAAGGTTCAAAATCAGATTGTAGGGGGTATACAATATATGCTCTATGACAAAAAAAGACTGTGGTGTAAAACACATTAAAAATGTTGTCAGTGAATTGAAGGAGAGAAATAGGGGTTGAAAGGAAAGATGGAGCTAAGAAGTTTGCCTTGTGCATCAAATTTGGTGTAGTACTTGACCATCACCCATGTGAACAGTTTGAAATTTCAAAATGGTACCACAGCAACATAGTTCTGACTTAGATACCTAGAGTGACAAGTTTTTTATTCATACCTTCTCTCTTTCCTCTCTTTTAAAAACATGTAATTTGCATATAGGGTTGTTTCTCTTTCTAGCACTCAAAGATCCTTTGAGTAAGGAATAATGGTTTCTGTACCACTGCCAACCACAGAATATAGTCAGATGCATAAGTAAATATATCTTGAAAAAGAACTTTATCCAGCATGGAGAGACTTTGTATGTGGGAAAGCTGTGAAAAACATGAGAAGATGAGACAATGTGTACAAAGTGCCATCAACACTACCTCGCTCATGATCGGTCAATCTTAGTATTCCCTCATGTCTCCTCCACTATCAGATATTTGAGAAGAAATAATTGAGGAAAACAGTTTCAGAACACTCTGAAAGGAATGGAGAGAAAGGGCAACAGTACATTTTTTAAAGAAGGATGGATGGATGACTCTCTGCTTGCAGGGAGGGAAGCTAAGCCGATGTTGGAGTAGAGGAGGAGCTGAAGGAATGCACGGTGAGTGCCCTCCTGTTGGTAGGAAGAGGGCCTGGTGGTGATGAAGGTAGCAATGTGGGGTATTACAGGGAAGGAACAACATTTGGAACATCTTTGGATGAGTGAAGAAATGAAAGACAGATGTCTAAATGCATTGTCTAACAACATTGAGGATTCACATGGATTTAGATAGTATGAATGATGAGGTCTATATGATTATGTGATTTTTATACTTTGGAAGCTGGGAATGAAGAATAGCATACAGGGTGTGTAATAGAAGAGATTTGCAGGGCTGCAAGGAAAGATTTGGTGGAGACATGGCAATTTCTCTTAAATGTTTGAACAGTTCTTTTATGGTTAAGTAATTCTTTTAATTCTGTTTTATCATAGGACAGAACTCAGGCACTAAAGAGTCTAAGACAGGCAGTTTCCTGCCCAGTCAAAAGAAATCACCAGTAATTAGAGCTATCTTATCATAGAATACACTGTCTTTAGAGGTAGGGAGTTTCCTAACAAGGGAAGGATTCAGAGAGAGGCTAGGATGTGAAGATGGAAGGTCTGACTGCATGCCAACTGGAAAGCCTTTTTTACACTTAAGGTGTTAAATGGTTTTGTAATCAGAACATTGATGGGGTAAAAAAATCTCATTTATAATTAAGAGCAGAATAAATGTAGTGACTACAAGAATCCAGGCTAGGTTAGAATACATGTAGTGACTATACGAATCAGGGTTAGGTTCTACTTGTACACAGAATGGAGCCAAGGATCTAAGACAATTGGGGAATATCGGTGCCATAGTTTACGTCCTTTTTTCTGCCTCTGTACTAGTGACATCAAGGACTGATCATATGAGTAATATCCCCTCTTGCTTGCTGTGATCCTTGACCAGTCTACCTCATCAGTACCTTTAGGCACCATGTTTTTTTTTACCCTCATTTAAAATTTCATTTGAAACAAGTCATTATAATTGGCTTCTTTAAAATAAAAAACCAAGGAGCGTTAAATTTATTTATAGACTGTGCATGTGAAACATTAGAATTCTTTATAGATTTCCAGTTTTTGCATGATTTTTAACCCCTGGCATCAATCAGTAGATGGATTTTTGATTTTAAGTGAAAGCCATAGTATTAATAACTAAATGTCTCTCCCATGTTTTACTAAAAAAGTAATTCCTTTCTACCCTTTCTTCCCACTTTCATCTCCATTTGGTAATAGAACATAGCAGATTTATTAGTTTCACTGATCTCATAAAGATAATGTCATCAAACATGTTATGAACATAGTTCAGGACAAGAGCCAACTATATGTATTGATTCCTTTCTTGGTTCAGTGCTTTACATATTTAGACTATAGGCTGCAATCTTGGAGAATCCCAGACTCGACACTTTTTTTGTTGTTGTGGCACATTAGTGCCCAGAAATTTAGTATTGATTACTGTAGTTTCTCTTGCCTCATCTGAATGTGAAAGGAATGGCAAAGTAGCTTGGTTCATAATGTTGGCCAGTTAGCTCTTTTTGCTTACTGAGGTTGTACATTGGTTTTGGAGAATACAAAATAATCAGGCTCAGAGTTACTTTCACATTGTACTGCTAAGATACTGTTGAATTAAAGTCACAGTGTTCATGGAAAATAATGTGTCAGAAATTACTCAGAAGAATGTCTGAAATGTGCACAGGTTGTGAAGTGCTGGAGAGAAAAAAATGGGTCAGTGCATTGATTCTCTTGGGGTAAGGGTGGGGACCACATTCTTTAAGGGGTGATAACAGGAGCTCTAGTTAAAACATTTCTAAATATACACGACCCACCTCCTGAGGTTCTGCTGTAGCTGTCACCCCTAGGGTTTGTTGTTTTCCTTTATTCTGCTTTGCATCACTCTGTGTACTCACTACTAGTAGTTACTTTTAGGGTTATTGTGAATATTGTTAGATATAAGATGAATTGGTGCATATCCTCTGACGCTGGGAGACCATTGTAATTGATTGGTCAGGTATTTTATAGCAAACTTCTATGCAGGATATAGGAATAGATAAAGCCTTCGTATACGGTAAGCTTTCAGAATTTAAATTAAAAGTGAAAAAGTAAATGGAGATTTATGGGAATATATTGTAAGGATGACAGGTAATTTCAGTGGTGAGAAAAAGGTCATCTTTGACTATGTTTCAAAGTCATAAAGTGGTTCAATATGATATTCCTGGTGTAAGTGAATTCAAGGAGTGTTGTACAGCAGAGGAAATAGGGGAGACATCCTCTGAATAACTGTTATTTCAAGAGGTTGGGTATGTAGGCAGAATTAAAGAAGGTAGAAGTGGAGAGATGATTTCAAGAAAATAACAAGGTGGTTTCAATTTGAGAGACATTAGATGAATCATCTAATGAGGATTTTGGGTGTTTATGGACTTGTAGCACCACCAGCAGCATATGAGCTGATGTATGGTTAGTAGGACTGAAAAAATGTCAAGGAAGAGGAGGATAGGAGACTCATGGTATGGAACAGATTAAGGACTTATTTACAGGTGTAGTGAAGGAAGACGTTTGAAATGCTCCAATTCTTCAAGTTGGTATTCATGATTAAAAGAATTAAGAAGTCAGTTTTGAGAACTAACAGTAAAGGAATTGACCACCTGACTGGTGTTTTGATGTGAAGCAGATGTAAAGGGATAAAATCTGTATGATGGGAGATCAGGAAGGCAACAGTGGTGCATTCATACACAGCCAACACTCAAGTATTTATTTGAGTATTGTTCTGAGGAGCCATGGAGGATATAGTTTTTGTGTTTTAAGGGGATCACAGTCTGATTGGCACAGGGATAACATCAAAGGCCAACCCAAATAGAAGACAGCAAATGTTGGTGTGTCAAATGAATGTTAGTGCTGTTTGAAGTGTGAATCCCAGATCCTAGGCCCCAATCCAAACCGACTCTTATTATTTTCCTATGGCTGCCTACAAATTACCACAAACTTAATGATTTAAAATAGCACACACTTATTATCTCACAGTTTCTGTGGGTCAGGAGTCTGGGATGCTGAGATGGTTCCTCTGCTTGAGGGTCTCTCACCATGCTGCAGTCAAGGTGTTAGCTAGCTCTGGGTTCACCTGAGAGGCTCAACTGGGGAAGAGTCTGCTTCTAAGCTCCAATTGTTGGCCATGTTCTTTTTCTTGCTGCTCCAGGATTCATAACAACTTGCTTCTTCAAAGCCAGCAGTGGGGTTGGTGGGAGGGGTTCTACTAGCTTCAGAGTCTTGTATAGTGTCATGTGACAGCCTATCATCTTTGCCATATTCTGTTGGTTAAAAGCAAGTCACAGTTCCCTCCCACGCTGAAGGGGAGGGAAACACAAAAGCGTGGACAGTAGGAGGTGGGGATCAGGGGCCACTGTAAAGTCTTGTCTGTGACACCTACTGGATCAGAATCTACATTTCAGTGACATTCCTTAGACAATTACATTTTAAGAAACTGTTACAGATGGTAGGTGCCAAAGAAGGTTGATTTAGAGGGAGAAGAAAGTTCTTTGGGCTTGACCTGGCCAGGTGAATTGTTTTATGGTTAGCAAAATAATTTGTTGTGTAAAAGCTTTTTCACATCAGGGAATTTTTGGTATTCTTTCTCCCTGCCACTTCTGCTTGAGTATAGTGTTTTTCACTTTTGTAGTGCTGTTGGACTCTCTGAGGGAGTTTGTAATTTCCTAACTTGGGCTTAAGAAAAAAAAAAAGTTGTTCCTTTCCCTTTTACTATTCCATTTTGATGATAGGAGTTGGTGTAAAGTAATGGACATGCTCTGCCCTAATAGCAGAACAATCCTGGGAAAGACATTGAACTATCCTTTGCATCAATTCTTTTATATGTTAAGTTCTGTCATTCTTCTCTTACAGGGCTGTTGTGTGTGAATTGAATGAGTTAAAGAAGTAAAAGTTCTTGGTAAAGTGTAAAGCATTATATAATGTTGTGGTGGACTTGTTTTGTTGTAATGCGTTATTCACAGAGCTGCCCCCTTCCTACCAATAGTAGTGTGTATCCAAAAGTCATGATTGTTCCTTGATTGTGTCTAACCACAGTCTTTCAGAGAAGGCATGGATGGCTGATCCAAACTGGGTCACACAGATTCTCCATCTTGGGAATTTGGATTTGGGACCAAATGATGACAGTTTAGTCCTTGCTGATCTAACGTAAAGAGATTAGAATCCAAGGAAGTTGTGGTACAGCTGACTTCTACTGTACGAGTAGCAGAGAATGTTCCTTGCAGAGGACGGAGGGAACTCAGATCTGAAGAGAGAAGGAAAGTTGTGGAGAAAGAGGGCCCACTGCTGGGGGCCTGTCTGCTTTTGATTTCCTGCTTGCTTTTCTGGGTCCTTGCAGTATTTTTGCCTTTAAGTTGTATAACACATAATTCTAAATCTATATATTAGTAATAATTTTCCCTCTTTTGTTCAAGCTATTTTGAGTTTTCTGTTACTTTCAACTAGAGAGCTGAAATGGGAGCCAATAAGTGTGTACTTAAAAATTTTAAAAAATCTCCTAACTACTCATTCATTTTTCCCCCAATGCCTACATAATTTGTTTTTAAAGGCCAGTTATATTTCTTCATTCATGGAATAGTCATTGAGCATTTTTTCAGGATACTTTAGAAATACCAAAATGAAGAATATGATCCTTGCCCTGAAGCAATTTTTTAATTTACTAAGAGAAATGGACATTTAAATGACTACCTATAATACTAGGCAGAAGAAAGAAATAAGAACTATGTGCAATTCATTTGAGGTAATTTTTATGTTATGCCCAGTAACCTGATTGAAGGTGATTAAAAATTTCATTTTTTGCAAAGAACTGAGCCCTTTTGTCCCCGATTGATGATAAGGTCCTGACATGCTTTTGGGCCCATCATTTTTGCTTGTGTCTCCGAACATTGCAAGTAGGCTGGGCAGTCTGGCCATATATACCTTTCTTCAGTAAGTAGGCAGAGGACAATACAATGAGGTAGACAAAACTGAAGACAAAACAGAAGTTTAAATCGGAGATTTTAAAAAAACTTGCTTAGTGAAGTTATTTGATTTCTTGATTAAGTCATCCTTTAGCTCTGGGTGATTTCCATGTTTAAGGTTGGTTTTAGAGGTTTTGTCTTCCTTATAGCTTACATCATGTATAAAAAGGGTACTTATATACCTTATATTATACAATAAAGAGAGTATTGATATTGCTTGCATTGCATAATAAAAAGGGTGCCTAACATAAGAGTTCTGTGTTTCCTATAGTTTGCATTACATAATAAAATCAGTGCTTAAATTAGATGGGAGCCAGTGAAATTATAGTCAAACTGCTTGAAGCTGATTTTAGAACCACATTTTCTTAACATGGAGGTTATGTAGGTTACATGTTTTACTGGCTCATGGAGCTCTTCAAAATGACCCAGTTCAGAATGACATTCAACTTAGAGCTGATTGAAATGGGCATTGGTGGAAAATCCCTTGGGGATTTGTGGAGCAATTAAAAATAACCTAGGAATCTCATTCTTTTTAATAATAGAAAAAAAATCTGTAGTTAGAATTTTAGAGAAGTATGTGAAAGTTTTATCTTACTACAGAAATTGTGGGAAATGCTTACTTTTTAAAAGGAGAAAGGGAAAGAATCTCATGTTGAAAATTGTCATTAGGTAAAGTAATAGAATTAACGGAGCAATCCAAAATGAGCTAAATAAGTTTCTTTGTGAGAATTCTTCTGGAGATTAATTCTAGAATTCTTCTAGAGTCTTCATAATATACGGTAAAACTAATATTGCTGCTTAGATATTCTGTGTCGTCTTTTGTCCTCACTTTAGGTAAGCAATATGTAAGCCATAGCACTCTCTATCTTACTTTACATCACTTTGCTCATTTGGTGATTGTGTAGGTGTGAGTATGTGCACGTGTGTAGACTTTTGTCAGTTTCCTTCCTGCTAAATTTTAAGCTCATTGAAAGTAAGAACCATGTGATTAGCTTATTATTATTATGTACCCTGTACCTAGTGCTGTTCTTGGACATAATAGTGAGAGGTGACAACGTGCTAGCAGCCCTTGGTCGCTCTCTGTGCCTCCTCAGCCTCGGCATCCGCTCTGGGCCCCTCTTTGGGGCTGGTGGAGGCCGAAGCCGGCTCCTTCTGCTTGCAGGGAGGTGTGGAGGGAGAGGCGCGGGTGGGAGCTGGAGCTGCGCGCAGGGCTTGTGGCCGGCACGGGATCTGGGTGGGCATGGGCTCGGCGGGCCCGCACTTGGCGCAGCCAGCTGGTGCCTGCTGGACTAGATTGGGGGACGAGCTCCCTCTGGGCTGCGGAGTGCCTGGGCTAGGTGCCCCAAAGTCCTGTGGCGAGTGCTAGTGAGAGGTGAAGCCGGCAGGGCTTCTGGGACAGGTGGGGACTTGGAGAACTTTTCTGTCTAGCTAAAGGATTGTAAATGTACCAATCAGCACTCTGTCAAAATGGACCAATCAGCTCTCTGTAAAATGGACCAATCAGTAGGATGTGGGTGGGGCCAGATAAGAATAAAAGCAGGCCACCCGAGCCACCAGCAACCTGCTGGGGTCACCTTCCACTCTGTGGTAGCTTCCTCTTCGTAATAAATTTTGCTGCTGCTCACTTTTTGGGTGCCTGCCGCCTTTATGAGCTGTAACACTCTTATAAGGTGTAACACTCACCGTGAAGTTCTGCACCTTCACTCCTGAGGCCAGCGAGACCACGAACCCACCAGAAGGAATGAACAACTCCAGATGCGCCGCCTTTAAGAGCTGTAACACTCACCGCGAAGGTCTGCAGCCTCACTCTGAAGTCAGCGAGACCATGAACCCACCAAGAAACTCCGGACACATCCGAACATCTGAAGCAACAAACTCTTGGACACACCATCTTTAAGAACTGTAACACTCACCGTGAGGGTCCATGGCTTCATTCTTGAAGTCATCCAGACCAAGAACCCACCAATTCCAACACAATAGGTGTTTAGTAACTACTGAATGAATAAATGAATATTTCTCATAACCTTGTACCCTACAGGCGTTACTCATAAAAAGATATGCCGGGAATATTTAGAGGTAACATTATTTTTATTGTCAGAATATTGTATATTTGATGTGAGGTTTAGCACTATGAATAGAGTCAGTAAATAATCCATAAAAATGTGATCAGCTTGACACTTGTTTCTTATATTCTCTCAGAGAGAAGCTAAACTTAAGAGAGAGGGAGATCAATAGATGGGACATTTAAAATGTTTAGCCTGTGACTTGGCAAATGACTGCCAAAATTCTCTGGAGGCAAAGCCTCTATAAACTAGGTTGGCTAGCACACAGAAAATGTTAGGGGATTCCCAAAGCTTCAGACTAAGTTAGTGATGGCAACCAGTTCAGTGAGGAAACAACAGTATTTTCCTAGGGCCAGAGCTCAGGATGGGGAGACGCTGCCATGGTACCCTATTGGGGAAGGCCTGGACTCCATGAACTGCAGTTATGGTGGGCAGGGACAGGAACTTCAAAGACAGTGAGCTGAGCAGTCATGGAAGCTTCAGGGGATAGGGAAATGTTGGTAGGGAGTTGCTTTTTCAAGGGAGGACAGAATTTAGAAGTCGGTAGTCTGGGGAATGTAAACCAAAAATAAAATTCTAAGGCCCCCAAATCATTTGAATGAACTTCCTCCTCAGCCAAGACACTTTTTTTGTTTGTTTGTTTGAGTTGGAGTCTCGCTCGCTCTGTCACCTAGGCTGGAGTGCAATGGCTCAATCTTGGCTCACTGCAACCTCTGGCTACCGGTTCAAGCGATTCTGCTGTCTCAGTCTCCTGAGTAGCTGGGATTACAAGTGCACACTGCCACGCCCGGCTAATTTTTTGTGTTTTAGTAGAGACGGGGTATCACCATGTTGCCCAGGCTGGTCTCGAACTCCTAAGCTCAGGCAATCCACCTGCCTCAGCCTCCCAAAGTGCTGGGATTACAGGCGTGAGCCACCACGTCTGGCTTAAGACACTCTTAACATTTAATCTGAAAGAGTGGCTCAGGTCACGACGGGAACATGGGGAGTTGGACATGCCCCATTATACCTCTCCAGCATTAACATCAACACAGACTTTAAGTCCGAGGAGAAACATGTTACAGCCTATTCTCTCTGAAGCCTACAACCTGAAGGCTTCCTCTGCAAATAAGAACTTTGATCTCCACAGTTCTTTCTCCTAACCCTGCCATTTCTTTCTATTGATCCCAGGTCTTTAGATAAACGCAACCAATTGTCAACCAGAAAAATTTTAAATCAACCTGTAATCTGGAAGACCCTGCTTTGAGGTGTCCCACCTTTCTGGACCAAACCGTTATATTTCCTAAATGTATTTGATTGACGTCTGATGCCTCCCTGAAATGTATAAAACCAAATTGCACCTCGACCACCTTGGGCACATGTTCTCAGGATCTCATGAGGGTTGTGCCATTGGCCATGGTCACTAATATTTGGCTCAGAATATATCTCTTCAGATATTTCACAGAATTTGACTCTTTTTTTCTACAGGAAGGAGATGATCAGCACCCCCTTCCCATAGATGTTTTCTGTTTCTGGTAATGATGTTTTTGGTGTTAGGGAATTCAGCCTTGGCTATTCTATGTTCATTTTAAAGTTGGTAACATCTTGCCCCAGTTAGGGGTTATGTGTCTGTAATTGCCACAGGAGCAGCCCTGTGTGTTATGCCTGCAGCTGGCTCTGAATCTGTCAAGGAAAGAGCAAGTAAATATTTTCTTACAAATATAAAAGGAAGAGTTAAACACTTATTGTTTGGAAACCAAGCTGATGAGCATATTATATTGTCTGAGGCCCCAGAAATAAGCAAATTAATTACATGCAAATAACTTGCTCATGAAGTGTGGGATAATAATAGTATCTGTTTGGATGTTTATGGCAAATTTATTTACATGGCTCAATTTTCTGCTAATTTTCCTGTGGAAAATAATAAATATTGGTTCCTTTGCCTTTCTTTTAGAAACACATCATTGAAATTATGAAAACTGTTACCATGTCTTGCTATCTTTGCTTTGCCAAGGGCAATTTTAAAGACAGTATTTGTAAATACATGGTGAAGAAAGAACTATTAATGTATGTAGGTTCTTTCTGCTGTAAACAGATGGTTGTCATCACCAACATCATTAAATAATACAGAGGTTCTTATTATTGAATATTAACATTCAGTAGTTCAGTTGACTTCCTGTTGAACTTTTTCATGAACATCTTTTGATGTCAGCTTCTTGCTGAGCTTCAGACATTTCCTCTCTTAAGGTATAACAGGGAATTGAGCAGTTTATATTGACAGTGTGATCCATGGTCTCTGTCTTTTTCATTAATAAGTAATTGGATTCACATTGAAAAGATGGCTCTAAACTCTGCCTAGTGCTCCATACACTCTAAAGGAACCTTAGCATCCAATGTGACTCTCTTGATGCTCCCATATGTGTTTTTTTTTTTTTTTGAGGTATATCAAAGGTGATTCGATGAGTTGTTTTATTTTTTTCAAGATAATCGTTTTTTTGCAGTTCATTAACTTGGATTGTATGTCAGGCACCTCATAAGCTAGGGGATGAGTGTGGGAATGAGTCTTTAGTTGGGATGAGGAGTATTTGTTTTTGTATCCAACTTTATAGGCTGTGCTTCTCCACTCCCAGCCTTTCTCAGTAGGGTGATTCACAGCTCTACTAGGTTACTATTTTATTTGTTTGCTGTCTGTATGCTAAGGCTCAGGCATTGACATCACCTCTATACGTTTTCATCAACAACTCTGACATTTTGACATGACAACCTTGAAACTATTATCTTATGGAATGCCAGACACATGATCTGTTGTTCATAAAACAGTAAGTAGAATGGAAATGGATTTTTGTTTTAATTTTTGGTAGAGCAGGAATTTTAACCTCCAGTCAGAAAGGAAAACAGAGCAGTTTGTATCTTGGATTAGTTTTTATCAGCTACTCTGCAACCTCATTTTTGCCAGCTACAAGTGCGTTGGGGTGCAGGGAGATGTGGGGTTGGCACAGGAAGGTTGAACTACCCAACTCTGTACTCTATAAATTAATATCTTGCTTTTGCATGGACTCCCTTTGCCGGTTTTCTCCATCAATTGCCGTGGTAGAGATGAGGCTGGTGGCCAAATATTTTCTTCTTGTATTTCCAGTGGGTAAGGGGGTGGTACCACACACACCTTGGGTATTCCATTGTTCTTCCTTTCAGTTTGAGGTTCCCATGTAGAAAAATTACACTGTGTTTTGATAATCTGATTAACAGAAGGAGAAAAATCAGTTGGTAGATTTTGAAGAGAGAATCAATTTCCTTATTACAGAAAAAGATGAGAGACATAACTACCTTATGTTTGCAAATTATTTGCTTCAGTCTGTGATGCTTTCAAGAGTTTGAGAAATAGGGTATTTAACTTCTCAACTTATGACTGATAGGATCATGGTAAAAGTGCTCCAGCCTAATGGAAGCTTAAAAATGCAGCTCTCAGAAATGCTGGATCACACTTGACAGTGATTTGTATGTCTACGGCTTATTAAACCTCAGCATAGAGAATGTCCTGATTTAAAATTTTTCAATTTTATTCACTTGGTCTGATGTGAGGAGCAGCCATCCTTCCTGTTGTCTTGTGTAGTCGAATGTAAATTTCTCAGCCACAGTTGAATTTCTGGTCAAGGCCAACCACACTGAGCGTTAAGGAGTTCTTTCTCCCTTGGACTTCTCAATCAGAGAATTGCTAACATTTCACCTTTGACTTTGTTCTTTATTGACATCTAAATGCCATTTGTTATTCCAGTAGCCATCAAGTAGAGCACATGCCTTATAGTGATCAGCAAGAAGCAATGTCAGAACAAATGGTAATCACTCTGTGCTAATATTCTATTCTGTTCTTTTCTGTTCTGTTCTGCTCTATTCTATTCTTATTTTATTATAATCCTTGGAGCAGATCCAGCTTTGGCTAGTTATGCACAGACTCAATGCTTAGAAATTTGCTGTTGTAGAATTTGTAAATCAGGAAATGGATTCAATAGTTGTGGCTTGAAGACTTGTTTAGTATAATATTCGGGTTCCTTCAGTTATATTCTACATCAGTGTGTTTTCTGGTATGCCACTTGCTTTCTTTTATGCCACAAACATCTGTTGGTGCTTATTGTAGATATTAAATTTTCAGCCAGGGTATACCAGGACTTATTAAAGTTAATTTTGGTAAAATTGCCTGCAGTAAGTATCATCATTTTTCTTAAATTTTTTTTTGTGTTTTCTTTTTCCCTTTTTCTCTGATCAAAAGTTACCTTATGAATGTTATACAGATGTGTAGATTAGAAAATTCTTATAATGAGTCAAAAGTTGACTAGAGGAGGATTGTGGAGATATTGATGCCTTGGAAAGGCTGAAGTTGCAGGGAAAGTATTAAGCAAGAGAGGCGTGGTTTGAGAATAGGGATTGAGGTGATTAACAGCATGGGTTGGAAGAACAATGATGAAGGAGAAGTAACGAGGATATTGATTTAGTAAGTGAAAGGGCACTGAAAGAACAAAGTCTTAGAATATTAGAGAAAGAATTGATGGAAACATGACTTTTAATTTTTTTTTTAATCAATCTTAATGATGTTTATTTTGGATCTAAAATAAGGAACCAAGTATAAGACTGCTTTGAAATCATAATCTGAACATTATTTTAAACATTTCACTAGCAAATCACCTGCTTTCTGTTTTACTATGCTGTTTTCTAATTTTGCTAAGATAATTGATTCTGTTACGTATTAGGACCTAAATTTTTTCCATAATTTTTAATTTTTTAAAATTAAAAACATTGCGATATAATTCACATACAAGTCACCATTTTAAAGAATATAACTCAATAGGTTTTAGTACATTCACAAGGTTGTGCAACTATCTCCACTGTCTAATTCCAGAACATGTTCGTCACTCCAGAAAGAAAACTGGCCATTAGCAATCACTCACCATTACCAGTCACTCCCATTCCTGCTTCTCTTCAGCCTTTGGCAGCCACCAGTCTACTTTCTGTCTCTGTAGATTTGTCTATTCTGGACATTTCATGTAAATGGAATCATACAGTATGTGGCCTTTCTGACTAGCTTCTTTGATTTAGCATAATGTTTTCAAGGTTCATCCATGTTATAGCATGGCAGTACCTAATTTCTTTTTATTGCTTAATCATGAGACAGGAGAATTCCCTTGACCCCCTCATGGGACTTGTGATGGGGGTGTGGCCCACTTACTGGGCTGCTGCCCATCTCACACCTCTTGTGGAATGGGGAGCACACAGGCAAACAGGTGCCAGGGCTGGGACAAACGCTTTTGTGCTCCAGTCCCATGGTAGCATCTAGGGGTGTGTTAAAATTAATGCTCTTTTAGCAGTTGCCATCTGTGGACAGCTAAGTGTTCACCAGCTCAGTGGAGAGTCAGGGTGACAGCGTCTTACACCCTGCCCTCTTGGTACCTGAGTTCTTGTCTAGCATCCAGGAAGAATCAGGTCACATAGACTTGAAGGATGTGGAGATTTTATTGAGTGATGGAAGTGGCTGTCAGTGGGATGGGGAGCTGGAAAGGAGATGGAGTGGGAAGAGGATCTTCCCTCATCTCCAACCGTCCCCAGCTGAACTCCTTTCGACATTCAGATGCTTCTTCTCTTTTCTGCTTCTCTGCTGCAATGCTCTGTTCCTCTGCCAGTGGAGTTTGGGGTTTTTGTGGGTACAGGATGTGGGGCATGGCGGGCCAGGGTGGTTTTGGAAAAAGCAACATTTGAGTGGGAAAACAGGGATAACTCTTCTCATTTAGGGCTGTGGTTTCCAGGCTTGCAGGTGGGGCCTTTGCTGGGGAACTGCCCTCTTCTATCTAATATTTCCCTGCCTCTGGTCCATATCAATAATATTTCATTATATGGACATTTTGTTTATCCATTCATCAGTTGGTGGACATCTGGGTTGATTCCACATTTTGGCTGTTATTAATAATGCTGCTATAAAAATTTGTATGCAAGTCTTTCTGTGAATATTTGTTTACAATTTTACTATACCTAGGAATGGAATTGTTGGATCATATAGTAACTTTGTGTTTAACTTTTTGAGGAACTGCCAAACTGTTTTCCAAATTAGCTGTACCATTTTATATTCCACCACACATATTGGGCATATTATTTGAAATGTAACTGGTATACTAAGGAAAAATAGTTTTACCCTTTCTATCTTGCCTTTTGGACATCATCTATACTGGAATGAGTTACTGTCTGATACTTTGAAAGGCCATAAAATTGTAGAGCTTGAGAGGTTCCAATGAATCCATCTTTCTACTGGAATGGAAAATCCCTGAGGTTTAGGCACCTTGTCCATTTTGTTCACTTCTGTATCCACTCCACCTGTGTCAGCACTGTAAATACTAGGTGCTTAGCAAATTTTACTGAATAATGAATCTAATCAAACCCTTCTGTTTCATAATGAGAAAAATGATGCCCAGAGATGTGAGGTAACTTTCTAAAGGTCACTACGGGATTTAATGGTAGAACAAGGACTAGAATTCTGGTCCTGATTTCCTTGCCAAATTCTTGCCATCATAGTCATCTTGAATTCACTGTTCTTCCTGAACTTCATGGTCCATTGCTGACCTGATACAGAATTTTCTGACAGTTTTATAGCTGTGCTTTGGGGGTTTATTGACATTTAATGAGTGTTTTTGTTCTTGTGAAGTCATTTACATGTTTACTGCTGAGGCTAGCATTCATAACAAGAAAAACACATTTAAATAACTGCATTTTACCCAGGGAAGATAAATTACAGTTGCCTATCAATAAATAGATAACTTTCATTGCTGCCAAGATTATTAGATTGTGGAAGGCAATAAATTTGTACTCTCCCTTGTGAGTCACTTGCCTTAAAAAATTCACAACTAATTATCTGAAAGTGAGACAGGTTAGTACAGGTTTGCTATCTACTAGTATTCCTTTCTTTCCTAATCACTCTTGCAGATGGAGGAATCCATTTTATCAGGCTTTCCTCCTTATTCTGCTCTTCCAGAGTAATATATGTGTAAATTAAATGTAGCATAGCTTAAGTAAGCATAGATTACCCTGTATCTGAGGCATTGTTTTTAGAGCCACATTTGCATGTTAAGTGGAGTTGTGTGCCATGAGGGATAGGTTTATAGACTGGACCCGTAATGAAGTTGAGAATCATTGTGCAAAAGCTATAGACTACAGGTAGACATCGAGAGCCTTTGAATGCAGAGAGCATATATTTCACTTCCTTTTGACAAAGACTTTATTTTATAAGGCTTTATGGGAAACAGTGTGTTCAATTACCTCAGTTAAAACTCATTCCAGGAAGCAGACTATTAAAATACTACTTGAAAGTACTGAGATTTCCCCCTTTTTGTAACTTTTGATCAACTGATTGATGCCTGGTATTTAAAATAACACGTTTAAAAGATTCCTGAATTTTGTTGTATCTGTGAGAGATACCCTAGGGAGGATCATAAGTCTACTATGATCATAATTGTGTTCCTGGTCTAGTCTATCCCTTTAGTGTTGGGAATTGAGAATGGGAGAATATAAAAGAATTCTTTTGGTTCAGGTAAAAAAGGCATTTTTAGAGAGTTAGCATGGGATAGTCAGAAAAAAAAAACAAAACAGGCTTTTATTTAGAAGATTTGTGTTCAAATTCTGGCTCTACATCTAATTAGTTATATAACTTTATTAACTTTACCAAGGCTCACTTTACTCATTTGTAAAATGTGGATAATAATAATAATTCCTACCTTACAACATAGCTTTGTATTTGGTGAGCTAATGTATGGGACACATAGTAGGCATTTAATAGCTGATAGTGAAATCTGAACCTGGGGTTCATTGGACCTTCTTAAGAAAATTTTGGTAAATAGATATATAAATATAAGTATCATGTTTATGTAATATATGTATTCCTCTCCCCCCTTTATATCTGCATCCCATGTCTTGTTTCCAGTAGGATTTAACTGGTATGTGGTTGACAAGTTAACTTTTAAATGTATGTAATAGCCAGAGCCTTTTAAAGTTATCTTAAAATGCTCACTGTAAAGCTTCGTTAATAGCTGCTCTAAATCTGTTTGTCAAGTGCTTTCCACTCTCTTCCAGTTTCTGCTAATGCTACTACTATTGCTTACTACATTATCCAAGTTGGAAACCTTGGTATGATCTTTCCTGCTTTCTCTTTTCTTTGTAATTCTGCTGTCTAGCAGGCTATTTCTATGCAAAACTAATACTGCATAAAATATTGTCGATGCCGATGTAAGGTAGACAGCTTAGCAAGTACATGGACTTGAAACACCAAAGTATGCTAAGCAGCACTCTATAGCTGTAATGTATTACCCTTTGTCAACAGATTTCTGAGACATCAATGAAACTCCTAATCATGTCCGTTTATACAATATAATACCAATTTTACAGTTTTTTTCTGCTTAATTCTCATTCTTATTTTCTAATGGTAGTATAAATGGCAGACTTCTGTAAAACTAGGACTGACATACTTAGATGATGAGATCTTGTTATTCCATAAGCAGCAGGATACCAGATGTGGTAAACAAATAACCTCTAGCAGCCTGAATGGAAGGATGTGGTAGGTTGGATTATTGTTCAGCAAATATTCATTCCCTAACCCACCCCACCCCCAATAGCCCCCCCACCCAACCAATGAGAGTAGTCTGTTTCCTCATCCAATTGCTATTGCACTTGGTCGTGTGACTTGCTATAACCAATGGAATGTTAGCAAATATGCCACTAGCAAAGGCTTGAAATATGCTTATGCAGTTGGACTTGGTCTTTGCACTTCTATTGTTTGCCGTGAGAACATGCTTCTAGTAGCTGCTAATTCAAGAAGGATGAAAAGCACTGGCTCTGGACCTGATCTGCAGCTTGGTACCAAGCCCAGTGTAGTCCAGCCTACAGCCAAGTCCCAGATAATGAGCATATATGTGAGCAAGGAAGATATACTTGTTGTATGCTACTGAATTTTGAGGTGGTTTGTTACTCAGTATTTTGGCGGTAGCCAACAAATACAGAAGGATACTCATTTCTTTTAAAGACCTTCTTTAGGCACTGTTTTGGAAGCTGTAGCTTTCCATGTAGCATCAAGAACTTTATTGTTCAGTGGCACCTATTTTAATGCCAATTTTGTCTCTGGTTACTGGCAAAACTGTTCGGGATTGAAAGCTCGGTTTAAAGAAATGCTTACAATTCAGATGGGAAGAAGAGTGCTGGTTGACCCTGGGTATCTCCACAAACCTGTCTGTACTTGGAAGTTGTTTCTAGGAAAATATAATGGCCAGTGGCTCTTTTTTTTTGTTGTTGGATCAGCTAGTTGTATGTCCTTAGTGGTACAAAGGGCAGTGAATACACAAAGATAGTATCTTTAATTATGGAAGGAGCCTATTAAAATTCCATTTTATCTTAAGAAGTAAACATGTAAAGGAATCTGGAGGAGGCCAAACGCCTCTTTAAAATAATGATTGTCTTGGGCTAATTCCTTTACTGTGCCTTCAGCATCATTAGATGCCAATCCTACTGTGTAGGTTCATTTGCAAACAAAACTGATTAGAGACTGGAGGCTGTGTGCATGAGACCCCTAAAGCAGAGGTTTCAGAAACCTGCACATTGTTTAAACTGGTTACCCTTAGCACTACTTTTATTTATTTTCTCTCTACATGGGGGGAAAAAAGAAGGTTGTTTATTTCAAAGGGTATTAGAACCCATTCTTCAAAAGAGAATACTGAAAAAGAGAAAAAAAGATATTGTGTAAAAGCTCAGAAGGTTTTCAGAATTTCCCTTTTTTGCCCATTATAAACATGATCTTTCCCTTTGCTCTGAGCTCCCCCCTCTGGCATTCATGGTATATTTCTCTTTGTGTTACTACAAACTTCAAAGCTCCCCTCCAAGTCATTTTGCAAACTGTAAAGTAATGGTGGGGGCTGCTTTTATTTCCCAGAGTTTGTGGTGGGGGTGGATTGAGAAATGTAGAGGAACCGTTGGCAACATTTATTAACTTTTAATTTGGTGCAGAAAAAATCGGAAACCAAGTACCATACACCATTGATGTTGCTTCAGAGATACTTTGAGCTTGTTTAACCATTTTTTTAAAGCTTGTGTGCTGGACTGAAATGAGGTGCCTTTTACACAGACCTCAGGATTGTGCTGTCATAATAGATAAATCCATATGTCTCTTTGTTTTTGTAATTAAAGCTTTATCCTTCCTCTTTTTTGTCTTCAATGGCTATCTTTGTTCTGATAGATACCGATTGCTTTATTGTAAGTAAACTCCTAACTATTGTGTGATATTCTCTTTAAAAAGAAGACTGGTGATGCCCAATTTATTTAGCACCATCTAGGAATCTGATTTGCAGTGTGGCTTAATTTTCCAGAAAATAAAGTCTCTCCCCTTTTAGCATTAAAGATTGTATTTTAACATCTTTAATGGAAATTTTATAAAATACATTTCTCAGATTTGGTCCTTTTGTCACAATATACTGAGCACATTCAGACTTTTTCTGGTGACTGAAGGGCTGTCATTTTGAACCTGGTTAATCGATGCTTTGGTTGCACTTTTGCACACTACCCTTTATTGAATGTATTGTGATATGTCAGAGGTCATCTTGTCACATGTGAAGGCATGGACAACGTTCCGTCGTGCCAAACCAGTCCCAGACTTCCGTTAAAAAAAAAAAAAAATCATACTTGTTCACTCTTCATGCCCTCTATCTTTTTTTTCCTTGCTTTTTGGGAGTAGGTTATCATGTCTAGCTATTGATCGTGTCTGTTTCAGACAAGCTCCTCTTGCTAAGTTGCTCAACTATTGTGGTATAAGCTGCAAAGGCAGAGAACCAAGGTGGTTAGAATTGTGTGTAGAATAAGCGACCAGAAAGCACTCTGTGGCATCATGCACATGAATTCTCAGCTATGGATTGCATAACATAAGGACATTTTGCCCCTGGAAATGTCCCTTTTTTCTTAATTTTCTCCTCCTTAGTTTCTGCTATTCTTAGTGGTCCAGGCTGCCAGGTAAATTAGGTATTATTCTGTTAACAGTGGCAGTCAAATGATACCTAAAACACCTTTATTGTAGAATTCTCTATCCTAGTCCCATCCATCTGTATTTGTGTTACTTAAGTTTTAGCTATTCCATGAAGATCCATTTCTGGGAAAAATGCTCCGTTATCTAGTGATCTGTTAATTTCTAGAAGTATCTAGGTTGAGGGTAAAGTTTTTGCTGTTTATTTTGCCACCTGGATTGTGCCGATTGGATAAGTGAATGAATAAATATGTTTCTTTTGATACTGAAGCAAGTGGGTTTTTTCTTTTTTTTTTTGTGATTAAATATTTGGTTAGTTTCTTTTTTCCTCTTAATTTCTTCTTCCTTGTCCTTTATTCCTTAGAGCCATATAAGGAAGGGCAGGGGGAAAGAATTTGAATTATCTCAGTGGTTTTTTTTGTTTTTTTAAAAGAGATAAAATTTGCTCTTGCTATTCATTTCAAGAAATTGGTGATCTTGCATCAGCCGGCTTGTTTTTGAAAGATGTTTTTCTTGGCATCCATACAAACTAACGATATGAACTGTATCAAACCCACAGTGGTGTGGGCCTTCCTTGTACTGCCTTCTGACTTCTTCAGCTGCTGTGTCTGTACTTGCCCTCCTATGTGCCCTGAGCTTTGCCCTCTGACTGAGAAGATCTAGAATTTTACTGTCCTCTTTAGGCCAGAGCTATCATTACTCATATAAATGATATTCTTTTTGAGATAGCATTCTCCTTTCCTCTTCATTTGGCATCAAAACGAATAAAAGATGAAACTAACTTCCTTTCCAGTAATTAGAACCTTTCTCTTTTTCTATTTTTTGTCTCTCTTTTCCTGAGTGAAGGCAGTGTGGTGTTAAAAAAAAAAAAACCCTAATATTATTCATATCTTATGAGATATTCTACTGGCATAATACTTCTTTACTAAAACCTAGAACCGTAGACTTCAGTTTTGGGGACCTGATCAAAGAAATAAGACAGACCTATGAAATAATCAGCCTCTTTAAGTATCATCACATACCCTTCGTATGTATGAGCTAGTGGCTTTCAATTTGATTTAATCAGTGTATGGTTATTAATGTATTTAATCAGTGTATGGTTATTAATTCCACTATATGGAATGCACTGTGTTCTATGCAGAAAAACTCCAAAAATGAAATCTTCATACCCTGCCCCTTTATTTTAGCTTGTAGGAAATGCATTTCTTCTATTTTGCTTGTGTTGATAATTACTTTAGAATAACTTATGATCTTTTCCCATGAGCTTAATGTCAATTTCCTGGAGGCATATAATTTTATATAAATTTGCCTGTTTGCCCTGTCTCTAAATTGAGGATGAATTGATAAAAAAATACATCTGAGTGACTATGGATGGGTTTGTGTGGGAGTGTGTGAGGATGCGAGAAACTTCCGTGACTCATTAAGATATATTATGGTCATTGTAAAGGCTCATTTAAAAATTTTTTGATTTCTTTTTAAATTTTGCATGTTATCCAAACGTGTTAGAGGATTTCATTTTAAAGAAAGTACTGAAAATATTTGCCCAAATTAATATTTGTGTTCTACTTTTTTTCTCTTATAGTTTCTCAAATTTACTATATTTGTGTTACTAGAGTTTTTAGATTTTTATTCTGATTATGGCTTATGATTTAATCATCCACCAGATGTTTAAGTATTTTACCTTTTGCTATTATTTATGAGAGAAAAAAATGGACTGTAAGCTCCCTGTGGTACAATTTTCTGTTTAGAAGAAATGGAAAAGTTTGGTGGCATTCATTTTCTAGCTCACGGTCTTCTCCCATTTTCGATTATCTGGTGATCACTTACTATTTGCTCTAAACTCCAGACTAATGCTGGACAATGAAGAAGAATGCCTCTGACCTCATGGAGCTCACATCTGGATGGGAAAACAGTGCTATTGGTTTCACCACTAAAATTTTCCATAATATTTCTTTGTTACCATTTTAAGATCGATAGGATATTTTATTATCTAATCTTTTTTTCACTTCACATCTTTTATTTCCCTGTTTTTCTGTGATGTTTCCATAATGATTGTAAATGACTCCACAAGTGTGTGCGTGAATTCCCTTAAGCTCCTCTGCTTCCCATCATCCAGGCCTGCTGATTGGTATGAGTTCAGTATTGTCAAGTGTTCCCCATCTGCTTTTTGTCAGTCGCTATTTTTGCAAAGTCTTCATTCTCTCTAATTATACAAATATGTCTTTTTCATTTTTCTTGTCAAAGACAAATTAAAAAGAATTAGTTCAGTTTCTTAGCTAGTTTAGTCTTCATTAATTCCAAACCCCACTCCATTTTTAGCAGCATTTTTCTTTTCCTAGTCTTTGTCCTGCTTTTGGTAATTTTAAAAGCTCCTCTTCTCATGTCTGACTTATTTAAGTAGCATGAATTAATTCGCTACCTCTGACTCTTTTCTATAAGTTTTAGCTAACTGTAACAAGATACTTTTTCACTCTTTTCCATATTTAGTTCAGATCTGTCTTTGTCTGTAGATCTTTGAAGAGTCATTTGTGAAACTACATTAGGTGTTTCTTGTTCATTATCATTTTTCCCCAAGAGGAATTTTAATCCTATGTGTGTTAATTATTTAATTATCCTAACGATGTCTCATATGGTACCCCTGGCCTCTTGCACACTGATGGAATTAATCCCTTATCCCAGGGCTCCTCAGAGTTCCTGATTCTTTAATATTTGTACATTTATATTTAAATAATTCTTATATTAGTTTTTAAGTAACTTTCCCCTGGTTTTTCCTTGCCATCTTGATTTAGTCTCTTATTTCTCTAATGCCCTATGTTCTTTCGATTTAAATATTATGACATTAGTTTCTTCCTTTCTGTTGCCTCCATTGGGGGTTGTTATTATCTAATATACTCTGGTTTTCAAGCTTTAATAGCCATGAGAATCGCCTGGAATGCTTGTTAAAAGTCCAGATTTCTGAGTCTTAGCCCCAGAAATTCTAATTCATTTGGTTTGTGAAGAGTCTAGACATGAAGAGCCAAACATCCTAAGTTTTAATGAGGTGGTCTACTGAGGCAGTCCACTACGGCTACCACCTGCTAACTGCCATCCTTTATCTTAAACGCAGCAGCCAGATTTTTCATCTCATAACATTTATAAAATGCCTGCTCTCTGTAAGGCACTGTGTTGGGCACTCAGAATATCACAGTGAGCAAACTGGACATTGTTCCTGATCTTGCAGTGCTTATAGTATGTTGAATTGTTTTCCTCATCTCAAAAACTTGATTACCTGTTGCTTACAGATGACAGTAGGTCAGTTCATTAGTATTTTGCTGAGGTGCTGATAGAACATAAGAACAATGACAGGGAATCAGGAAATTTGACTTACAGGTTTGGTTTTACTTCTGCCTCTGTACACGTGTGTGTTTGCCTATGTGTGTATATGTGTGTGTGTGGTTTCACTTGTAAAATGAAAGAGATTGGGTTGGATTACCACTGTTCCTTTCAGTCAGTATTTGAACCTCGGTTTTGGTTTCCATCTTCAAGATGTTATAGTTGTTTAAAGGAAATGTACCATATTTCATCAGTTTTTTTTTTTTTTTTTTTTTGAGATGGAGTCTCGCTGTCTCACCAGGCTGGAGTGCAGTGGGGCGATCTCGGCTCACTGCAACCTCCGCCTCCTGGGTTCAAGTAATTCTCCTGCCTCAGCCTCCCAAGTAGCTGGGATTACAGGCCCCCGCCACCACACCCAGCTAATTTTTGTATTTTTAGTAGAGACGGGGTTCCATCATGTTGGCCAGGGTGGTCTGGATCTCTTGACTTCATGATCTGCCTGTCTCGACCTCCCAAAGTGCTGGGATTACAGGTGTGAGCCACCGCACCCAGCCCATATTTCGTCAGTTCTAATGTATCATCACTTATCAGACCCCTCCCAACTTCAGAGATATTAAAATGTGAAATAGTATGTATCATATATCCATGAAGTATAGTGTATGTATTTGTGTGTGAGTGTGTTTGTATTTGTGAGGATAATGATACCAC
This sequence comes from Pongo pygmaeus, assembly GCF_028885625.2. Classification (NCBI taxonomy): domain Eukaryota; kingdom Metazoa; phylum Chordata; class Mammalia; order Primates; family Hominidae; genus Pongo; species Pongo pygmaeus. The sequence goes on from NC_072379.2 coordinate 132,368,827, forward strand.
ACAAAGCTACCTTCTGACTACTGACACATGGTTACTTGGGACCAAAAAAGCTGTATCACTGGTCTGACACTCCTGAAAGACTCAGGATTTATTAAGAGACATAAAGCCTGTAACACAAAAGAAGCAAAGATGTAGGAGGAGATTATCAGTCTCTCAGCCCAGATGACCCTTCCCATGTTTTCCCTGGACCTGCCTCACTGTTGAATTGTGTAATGTGTAAAGATTCCTAACAACGAAGCCATCAGGGGGTCTATAACTCATTGGATAACTCTTCCATCTATCACTCAGCTCTGACATCTCCAAGAAACCAAACTCAGATGAGCACATTGCTTATTGTGAGTTATAGCTTCTTTATTTTTTACTTTTTAATTCAATATATTCATTTAAAAGCATTAAAAAAATAAATTTAGTGATTAAATTGAATAATCACTTACTGGCAACCCTCTCCCACCCCCACAGGGACACACAGTTTAACCATTTCTGAGTTGAGGCCTTGCATAGGTAACATTAACTACTGTTTACACTCTTCAGGAAGTTGTCATAGTTCTTGAACACTACAATGGCTTTCTTATTTCTCTTCATGTTTTCACTGGATCTGAGTCTTCCTGGGAGGGACAGTGACTTATTCAGAGATTCAGAGGAAAGTAAGGTACTGCAATCAATTCTGCATTTTTGTAAAAGCTCTCATTCTGTTATTTTTCCCACCTTTATCTCCACACCCCATTACCTATTCAATTCTGTCTTCCTTCCAAGTACTTTTAGCCTTAGAATTAACTTCTCACGCTACAGGTGGTCATCAGTGTTCATGATGTGACTGGAAATGTCAGAGACTTGAACCAGAGCAACTCCATCTTGGGTAAGGGCTGGGTAAAATAAGACTCAGACTTACTGGGCTGCATTTCCAGATGGTTCTAAGTCACAGGATGTGATAGGAGGTCAGCACAAGATACAGGTCATAAAGACCTTGTTGATAAAATAGGTTGCAATAAAGAAGCTGGGCAAACCTCCTAAAACCAAGATGGCAATGGGAGTGACCTCTGGTGGTCCTCACTGCTACACTCCCACCAGCAATGTGACAGTTTACAAATGCCATGGCAATGCATTGTAACTTCCATAGAGGAAGTTACCCTATGTGGAAGTTACCCTAAAAAGGGGAGAGATGAATAATCTACCCCTTGTTTAGCATATAATCAAGAAATAACCATGGAAGTGGGTAGCCATCAGCCCTTGGGGCTGCTCTGTGGAGTAGCCATTCTTTTATTCCTTTACTTTCTTAATAAAACTTGCTTTCACTTTACTCTGTGGACTCACCCTGAATTATTTCTTGTGTGAGATCCAAGAACCCTCTCTTGGGGTCTGGATCAGGACCCCTTTCTGGTAACAGAAATATTTTAGTACTATTGGGAGAGTTTGGCTGAGGTCTTCTATTTCAGAAGTTGTAACATCAATAGCCAGTGGCAAATGCTAAATAAATGATACAGACTGTAAGTACCAGGGGAGTTACAGGAAAGTGGAGATCACTGAGTTGTTTGAAAATGCTTCAAGACGGGAGAGATATTTACAGCAAGTAAGATCTGGAGAAGTAGTACCAGAAAGAGAGGAAAGTACATGGAATATGTGGAGGGAAGGAATATAATGAAGGGACTAGCAGAAGGTATGCACGTAAGATGTGTGAAAGAAAATCCTGTTCAGGTAGGTTGGGACTGGCTCATAGAGGGCCTAGAAATTCCACCTGAAGATTTTCAGTTGCATATTTTATGGAGCAAGGGTTTCTAATTGTCTTTTTGCCTTGTTTCTGAGACATAGTCTCACTCTGTCACCCAGTCTGGAGAGCAGTGGTGCAATCTTGGCTTACTGCAGTCTCCGTCTCCCAGGTTCAAGTGATTCTCATGCCTCAGCCTTCTGAGTACCTGGGATTACAGATGTGTGCCACCATGCCTGGCTAATTTTTGTATTTTTTTTGTAGAGATGTGGTTTCACCATGTGGCCAGGCTGGTCTTGAGCTCCTGGCATCAAGCAGTTCACCCACCTCGGCCTCCCAAAGTGCTGGGATTACAGGCATGAGCCAACGTTTGCCACCGTGCCCTGCCTCTAGTTATCTTGAAGAGGCATTTATCACTTCCTCTAAGGTTCCAGTCATCTTCTAAGAGATATGGCTTGCAAATGATACAGTGGGGCTAATTTTGACTCACACTGTTAAGCCTGTGTGTGTGTGGGTGTGGGTGTGTGTGTGTGTATGTGTGCGTGCGCGTGCACGCATACCTAGGTAAATACAACATCGCTGCTGGTCCTTATTCCTGAGATGGGATTCCTTGAGCAGAGTGGTGGACAGTGCATTGCTGCTGCCTGGGTTCTCTTCCAGTGAATAATCCTGGAAGACTGTGAAATGAAATTCTGACCACTTGGTCATTCAGATCTACTGATAACTAATGATTGACCCACTTACAAGGCTTGCCATAAGCAATGGCAAACCATTAGAGGTTTTTTTGTTAGCTTATTTTTTTGTGTATTATGTTTGTTTTCATGTATGTTTTTTAATACCTGCAATTGATAGTTTGAAATTATTGTTTTAGAAAGGATATACTGGACATAGCTGATGAATTGGAGGTGATAAAAACTTAAGTCAAATTAAAAAGACCATTTTGAAAGCCTAGTGTGAAATGAGGGGAACAGAATAAGGACAATGAGAATAGAAAGAGGTGGTTATTAGACAGTAGAAAGGATGAATTAGAGAATGATTAGAGGGAGAATTTATTCATTTATTAAACATTTATTGAAATTTATTACACTGTGGAGATTTAAAGCTGAAAAAGCTGGGCTCCACCTCAGAGAGCCCCCAGTAGCGGGCAGTCTGACAAGTTAAGTAGTGATGTATGCTGTGCTTAAGGATGAAACAGGCTGAAGCACCCTCGAGGCATGAAGTGATGCCTCAGGCTAGTAGGGATGGGGAATGGACTAGAGAAGAGCTTATGGGGTGGTATTTGAGCCTATTTATAAGCAAAAAGAAAGAACCTAGTAGAGAAAAAGAGATTTACATATGATCTGGGAGAGAGAAGGGATGATTAATAAAGTGAATTATGGAGGAGGTGGGAGTAGATGGATTTTGACCACAAGGAGAAGGGGTTTGAAGGAATTGAAGATTTGCTGGATACTGAAGAAAGGAATGAATCAAAGATGACCAAGGAATCAGTTTTGTGTGTTTTGTGTGACTGAAAGAACAGTGGTCCCATTTGTAATAAAGAGAAGATGAATCTGTTTTTAAATACATTTGAGTTTGAGATAATGGGAGTCCAATAGGAGGCTTGTACTGAAGGTTGATAAGGTTGACCTGTGAAAGATGAGGGTGAACACCATTGATTACAGAGGAGTGTAATAACAACGTAATCTACAATCCAAAGTGCCTCTCTGCAGGACTTGGGTGTTTGTGAAGTAGTGGAGTGAGAAGTCCCAGTTGCTGTGACAGGAGCCAGGGAGTGAGATTTAGAACAGTATATTTCCCTGTAGGGGTGGTGTTATAGCTGCTTTGTCTTCACATCTTCTTCCGTAGTCACATTTGTCCAGGATCTCAGGCACAGGCATGGTTGTGGAGGCTAGACCTCACATGGGTAATAGAAGCACTATTAGACACAGAAATGTCCTTTTCAAGGCTGGGGTTGGGTTCCGAGGAGACCCTAGCAGGAGAGGCCCAGGGCAAGGGGAAAGATGAACAGTTGACACACCTGCCTCTTGGTAAAGTCTCTTGCGCAGTACAGAATGTGGGCCCATCTCTGCTTTCTCCACCAGAGAGCAGCTGGATAGCCTTGGATGGAGGCAGAAATCAGCCTGTAGGTCTGTGAAATGCCTAATAGTTGTCCCTGAGTCTATTGTCACTTCAGTCTGATGGTAGAAACTCAAATACCAAAAACTCCTCAGTGACCTTTCCCATGGTCAAGCACCAGGGTGTAGAATCCAGCAGATGCTTTGGGTGAGTGTTTGTCTCTGTGGCTCTACAGATTCACTTCCATGCAGGTTGTCTTGACCTCTCTGGGGGCATCAGTGGGTGGTGTGAGTGGCCTTTAGCAAAGGTTCTCCCATTTTCCTGGCTGTGATGAGGAGTCAGAACTAGTTACAGTATCTAAGGACCCCAGAGCTCCACCTTTCTCTCTCAAAGTTATATTCCCAGAAAGGTCATTTGGAAAACACCCCCTCTCAAAGGGGCATGTAGTGCTGAAGTGTTGTCTTCCATACACAAAAAGCTCAAACTGTATAAGAAGCACCTGTATTGGAAGATGATGCCCAGATAAGGAAAGCTTGGAGTGTGGCCTTTATTTTGGCCGTTGTGCCAGGCAGGACCAGGGACAAATGACAGACCCCAGGAACTATGTAGTTCAGGGAATTATGAGCATTTCCTGTTCTCTTGGGTCGGGAGACCTGGGTGCACTGATACCTGGCCCAAAAGGTTTGCCGAAAACCAGGTCCTCATAAGAGTGGAGTGTAGCTCACTTTCTGATTGTGCATAGCCATGGGTTCAGTCTGAGTGTTTCTTCAGGAGAAGCCAAATTATAAAGTCAGGCTGGCTGACCAAAGGAGTTTCAGTCCAAAGGGGCAAGAGAGATTCTGGATGAGAGCCAGCAGAATGGACCAAGGAGACCAGCAAATGAAGAATCGGAGCAGAGGGTAGCAAGTGGGGCTTGGCATTTTCTCCGGGCTCTTTATTCTTCCTGAATCTCCCTCCTTCCATATGCTTCATTTTGGACACATACTTAGCTAGGTGGAGACTAACATTTATTGAGGATTGACTTTGTACCAGATAATGTTTTATATGTTGGGGTCACAGCAATGAACAAGATAGAACAAGACAGACAGTCTTACAACACCCTGCTTCCTGCCCCATGGAGCTTATGTCTTAGTGGGCAGGTGGAGACGGTAAACTCCTACACACATAGGGTAATTCCTTACTGATGACTTCCTATGAAAAAGATACAATTAGAGAAACAGCACTGTAGGGTGTGATTTGTTCTGGAGGTGTTGAAGCTAGGGTGGTCAGCAAGCCTTCTTTGAAGAGATGGCATTTGGGTTGAGTCCTGAGTGATAAGAAGAAGAGTGCCACATTAAGATTGAGGGAAGGGAGAGGAAAATTGGGTCTTGTATTTTGGCTATGTTAAATGTGGGGTGCCTATGGGACATGAGATCATGAGCAGGTTGGTCGGTGGTGTCAGCTTGTCGGTGTTCAGGTCAGAGGTCTGGGGTGACAGATTGCAGGACCTTACCAGATAGATTGTATTTTAAAGTCACAGGACTGGATGAGATGGCGTTTTCACACTTTTTTGGAGCTCTTTTTAATCATGTATATTTGCCTAGAGATTAACAACACGTAAGATTCTTATTTTAAATAGAACAGATTTTTTGTTGAATGAGGCAGAACTTTGGGGGCATGAATATGATTTTGTGTGTGTATGTTTTTTTCATGTTTCTGGACCGTATGTGTACTGATTGACAAGTTCCTCCTGTCATGTACTTGATGGCTAAAAGACAGCAATTCTCAAAGTTTTCAGCTTATATCCTGACAAATTGAGAATTTTCTAAACTCATTATAGAATCTACTCAAGTGTGCATATGCAGTCATAGGTTTCTGATCTTCAGATTTATTAAGAGTCCCTGAAATCTCTCTTAGTAAATATTGTATTTGAAAACGATGGCTGGAACGTGTGTCAAGTGCTTTATAGTTAACACACATCTGGGGTTCCAAAACCTGTGTGAGGTAGGAAGATATTGTACTCTTTCCTTTACAGTTGTGTAGGGTAGGACTTTGGAATATAAAGTGACTCTGACGGGAAGACACAACTCAAAATTGTTAGGACCAATCTTAGAATTCAAGGCTTTAATTTATATGCCAGGGTCTTTCCACTACTTCAGTGGTTCTCAGCCTTGGCCCCATGTTAGATTCGTCTTGGGAAGTTACAAAATAAAATAAAACAAAAAGCCCAGCAACTGTGTCTCCACCTCAGAGGCCTGGACAGTTCCTACAAACAAACAAATCAGCCTCTCCTGGTGATTCTAATGTGCAGCGGTAGCTGTGAGTCTCTGCCCTATTCCACATTGCCTTACCAGGAGCTGTGTTATCTGGTGTGTTGTTACCCTGTAATCCCAGCAGTTTGGGAGGCTGAGGTGGGAGGATTGCTTGAGCCCAGGAGTTTAAGAACAGCCTGGGCAACATAGCAAGACCCTATCTCTACAAAAAATACACAGAAAAATTAGCCACACATGGTGGCGCATGCCTGCAGTCCCAGCTACTCAAAAGACTGAGGTGGGAGAATCAACTGAGCCCAGGAGGTTGAGATTGTAGTGAGCCGAGATTATACTACTGCACTTCAGCCTGGGTGACAGAATGGAACCCTGTCTTAAAAAAAAAAAAAAAAAAAAAAAGATGACTGAGCCAACCAGGATACTTCTAATAACCTTGTTAAGGAAGATCTCTTTTCTTTCTTTAAGTCTCAAGCAGAGTCCTTCCTCTTTCTTGTGACTGTTTCTCTTTCTGGTTGTGAGTTTGCAGGTATCACACATTCTTTCTCTGGTATCAGTATTCTCTCTGCTTGTACATGAGACCAGTGAAGCTGGACTAACCCCTTTCTTTCCACAGCCTAATTTAATTACAACCAAAACCTGTCAATAAACTGTTTTCTTATTTACGAGGGAGACTTTATTCCATTTTTTGGATTGAGAGAGATGCTTTTTATGTTTTGCCCTACTCTGTGTTGTAAAATTATCTCTGGAGATTTGATTGTGTTTTTGAATGGTTATTCCTAGTTTTTAATGCAGGGCTGTCTGTAAAATGAAGATAGCTTCTTCTCTAGTGTGCTCACTGTTAGCTAGTGAAAACATGCCGGCTTATAACTTGGCGAGATTACTCCGAGCTACTCAGGGCGCGGTCCTCAGTCCAGCGACCTGTCTGCTCGCTATTACCCATCCTTGATGAAATAAGTACAGAAATCGAGATGAAGCCATTAGAAACTCCTAGTGATTTGAAAAACATAACTTTAGAGTTTGTTCATCTTTGTCTTTTTAAAAAATATACTTTCAATGTTTTATAAAGTATCAAAAACTGATGATCCTCACAGATAATTTCAGAAGCCATGGACTGGATCTCTGAATCCAGTAGTCACTGAGAGGACTAATAACTACCCCTGCTTTTTTCACGAGTAGAAATAATATTCTTGATTTGTGACTGTTTTGAGGATGTAGAGTAACACACTGTAAGTGGTAAATTTCAAGTTCTGGCACTGGGCATTAACCTAGAGCTTAGCTTTAATCTACAATATGCATTTCTCAACCTGCTTCTGATACTTTGCCACCTGTCCTCTCTAGGCTGCAGTTTTCATTTACAGATGTTCCTATAACCCTTTGAAGACTCAGGAACATTTTGGCTGGTTTTTAACCATAAGTGAAGTAATAAAGGGGATAGATATCAGTTTGCTTTGGCAGCTTTTGTTTTCAGTTTTGAGTGATTCTGACCAAGTCAACTCCACAGTTCATCATTTTATATAGTCACTTGTATTTTGGCTGTACACTAGTATGTTCTATAAAGTACATCATTTTCTAAAGTACATTGAGGCATGAAAACATCAGTGTTAATCCTTTTCTGTTATACATTGTTTTAAGCAATCAAAGACTTCTGCTTGCTTTTTCCTAACTAAGATATATAGATCTTCTTACATATGAGAAATGAACATTGTTTCACTCTCTCGTCTTCTGTGGAGTCTACCAGGCAAGTGCTCCACTCCCTTTTTGTATATTATTATTCTTACTGTAAGAATAATGCATGCTTATTATAGAAAGTTTGGAAAATACAGAAAAGTGAGAGGAGAGTTAACTTTTTTATATTCCTAGTACTTAGTTCACATTTTTATGTATTTCCTTCTTCAAATTTTGCTTCATTAAAAATTATAAAATTTTCAACATATTGGGAGTACAAAATTCTATGTGCTTATTTAAATAAGCTATTTTTTTCTGTTTATCAATAAATGTAGATATGTATATTATAAAAATGTTAAGAAAATAGAGAAAACTTATAAAGAAGATTTAAAAATCATCCAGAATCCTTTATCCCAGGGATAATTTTTAACCGTCACTTATATTTACTTACTTTTTTTATTGGATTCATATCATAATTATTTTTAAGTGTACCTAATACAGGCATTGCCACAGGTTATGGATGAGAGAAGAGTTAATAAAAAAACTAATGACTCAGGTCATTCAGTTTGAGTTCCAAACTGAATTTTTCACAAAGATGTGAAAAATTATTTCTGAAGTTCCTAAGCAAAAAATGTCTGTTGTGGTATGTAATTCTTCCCTTTAGAGAGAAAGGTGTACTTTTTATTTAGTAGTTGTCATGGAATATTGTCCCAAATGTGTTTAAAATAGTTGAGCCACTATTAGTAAATGCTAGAAAGAACAACACTGCTGTTGTCTTAAGTGTTCAACAAAAATATTGTGACTGTGGGTTAAAAAGTGGCTCTAGGTGAGGGACAGAGCAGGAAAAAGCACAGTTCAGTGAAGCATTTCTGGGTCTCCTTTTGCCCTTGGGCTGTGGAGGGTGCCCCACTGCACTCAGTCTAATTAGATAACTAATATTGGAGCTGGGAAACCCCACCAGTCCTATATATTGTGACTTCCTTATGCTTTCAATCCTAATTTTTACTCATTCTTCATATGTCAATTTTTTTTTTTTTTTTTTTTTTTTGAGACATGGTCTTGCTCTGTCACCCAGACTGGAATAGAGTGGTGCGATCATGGCTTACTGCAGCCTTGACCTCTTGGGCTTAAGCAATCCTCTCACCTCAGCTACCTTAGCAGCTAGGACCACAGACACACACCACCATGACTGTCTAATTTTTAATTTTTTTTTTTTTGTAGAGACAGAGTCTCACTATGTTGCCCAGGCTGGTCTCAAACTCCTGGCCTCAAGTGATCTTGCCACTTCACCCATCCCAAAGTGCTGGGGTTATAGGCATGAGCCACCATGCCCAACCTAGAGCAGGTCTTAAGCCTCTTTCCTCCGCTTATGGTGGATAGAATTGTATCACCCCAAAAGACATGTTCAAATCCTGACGTCTGGTATATGTGAATGTGACCTCATTTAGAGATAGGGTCTTTGCAGATGCAGTCAAATTAAAGTGAGATCGTACTGAATTAAATTGGGTCTCAATCTAATGACTAGTGACCTTATAGGAAGATGGAAATTTAGGCCAGGTGTGGTGGCTCACACCTGTAATCCCAGCTCTTTGGGAGGCCGAGGTGAGTGGATGACTTGAGGTCAAGAGTTCGAGACCAGCCTGGCCAACATGGTGAAACCCTGTCTCTACTAAAAATACAAAAATTAGCTGGGTGTGGTGGCATATGCCTATAATCCCAACTACTCAGTAGGAGGCTGAGGCATGAGAATCGCTTGAATCTGGGAGGTGGAGGTTGCAGTGAGCTGAGATCACACCACTGCACTCCAGCCTGGGTGACAGTGAGACTCTGTCTCAAAAAAAAAATAAATAAATAAAAAGAATATGGGAATTTGGTTACAGAGAAGACACACAAGGAATGCCATGTAATGATGGAGGCAGAGATTAGAGTAAAACTTATACATGGCATAGAACGCCAAGGATTGCTGGCTACCACCAGAAGCTAGGAAAAGGCAAGGAAGACCCCCGCCTAGAGACCCCAGAGGGAGCATGACCCTGCCAACACCTTGATTTAAGATATGCAGCTTCTAGAACTGCAAGAGAATACATTTCTATTGTTTTAAGCCACCTAGTATGTGGTCATTTGTTACTGTAGCCCTGGGAAGCTAACACACCTCTCAAGAACACCTATGTTCTGAACTCTCTCAAGTTTTTTTCTGAGCTTTCTTAAATGCAAGGGTAATTTCTTTTAATACACTGTTTTTTCTTTAAAAATCTATCAACATTGCTCCTTAGTCTTCTCTCATTTAGTGTTACAGGAAGTATATAGCTATCGTGATTTTTGTTCTTTTTATAAGTTCCTTATTCTGTCTGTATCTAGATAAGTTATTTCATTATTTTCCCTGCAAAATGCGGTAAACTCTTTTGTCTTACTCGTGGTGTTTTTTCCCTAAAACAAGAAAATACATTTGTGTGTGTGTGTGTGTGTGTACACATCTCTTTTTACAAACATTATTTCTGTAATTCTTGGATTGAATCCCTGTTCTGAAATTTTTATGTCTATCATCTCTCCTCAAACTTTTCAATCTTTATTATTGCTGTTTTTCCCATCTATATTTGGGAGTATTTCTCAATTTGTTTTTTGCATCTCTGATTTTATTTTATGGAATATCAATTGTTATTATCCTATTTCCTTTATTATTGCTTTCTCTTCTGAAGTTACAGCATTTTAACCTTCCTTACAGTTCTTCTCTTTCCCTTGTCCCCTCTTTAAAAAAAAATCTTATCCTGGTATCTTTTCCTTCCAGCCTGTTTTCTCTTTAAAGATTTCTTTTACTGTTGCAAGAGGCTATGTGTTCCTGTATGCTACTGAGGATGCCAGGATTTACTGAAAATTTCTTGTTTCTAGTTTTTGGGTTATTATTATTATTATGTTTTCTTGAGACAGAGTCTTGCCCTGTTGCCCAGGCTGGAGCACAGTGCAGCTTACTGCAGTCTCAAACTCTTCGGCTCAAGCGATCCTCCTGCCTCAGTCTCCTGAGTAGTTGGGACTACAGGGGTGTGTCACCACACCCATTTAATTTTTATTTTTTGTAGAGATGGGGTTTTGCTTTCTTGCCCAGGCTGATCTTGAACTCCTGTCCTCAAGTGATCCTCCTGTTTCGGCCTCCCAAAGTACTGGGATTACAGGCATGAGCCACCATGCCAGGCCTCTAATTACTTGAAATGTATCTTTTCCTCACTTTTTCTTTTCCCTGTTTACTCATTCTCAAATGAGAGGAAATCTACCTAGACCTTGTGTCTGCTGACTGTTGGAATACAAAGACTGCCTTTTAGCCTATTATTTAAACATATGTGCTAATGATATCGTTTTCTGAGTTTTACTGCTAGTAATCAATTTCATGTACACATATGCCAGCTCAACTCCTTGTTACCATATAATGCAAATCTGTTTTTCTGGGATGGAACTTCAACCTGTATCACTATCTGGCTTCCTGAAACACAGAAAATAATAAATGAATTAGTAAGGTAAACATAAATCATTTTCCATGATTATTTTTGTATTTACAGTATTTTACAAAAGATGATTCTCTTTGTCAGAACTCCATTGTTAGTCCTCTCCACTTCTTAGTAGATTGTGTAATTTTAAGTACTATTTCTAATGGATGCAGGACAAGAAGTGTTCAGGTGGGATGGTGAGTGGGAGGGCTAGCTGCCTCTCAGGCCAGCAACTATGTGGTCGTGAACGGTTGCTCACTTTGGTTTGGAGAGTACAGACAGTGCAAGAGTGGGAAAGGCTTTTTGTACCTACTTCCAAGTAAGCAGATTACTTTCCTTCCACTGATGCAACACAAACAATTCAGTGTACGTGTTAACTCTCTTCCGTTGACCTTGTATTTAGTGGAGATTGTTTAAAGATTCTGGCTGTATTGTGTGTGGGTCCAGATTTTTTTTCGGCATTGTGAAGCTTTTTTTTTTTTATCTTTTGCATTCATAGATATTTGAATGGGTATGTGGGAGAGATCGTGTTGGGTATTACTAGCCAAATATCATTTTAATTTGGAAGTCTGACATTTGTTCCTCATTTCTACTTGTAGGTTTCCTGTTGACTTGTAATTTAGGGCAATATCCTCTTTTGATCTTATTTTCTTTAGCTCTAAATGGGATTTCAAATTTAAATGTGCTCTGGTTAGCAGATTAACATAAATGTTTATTAATTCAGGTAATTTACTAATATTTTATTTGTTAATATAAGAGAAAATTATTTCTCTTTTTCTTTCATTTGTTTGCTGGACTCAGTATTTAAAATTTTTTACTTTCTCTTTTATTTGTATATTTTCCTCTCTCATCTGCAGGCATATTTTATTTAAAAACGTTGAGTCAGAGAAAGAGTTACAAGGACTTATTTGGGGATTTGAGCCGATAGCCACCCATAGTTCACCCAGCTGAACTGTCTTCCTAGGAACACGATGAAATGGATTCTCAATTCTGATGTTTCTTCACTAAGGTCTCCAGCATGATGCTAGTTTCCAGTGTGTTGGTAGGGTAGACCTGCTCAGCCCATAGCTAATTGATATGATGGAAAGAGGTCAATGATTTTGAGTTGGAAACACAGCTGTATGTCAGGATAATTACAGAGAAACTTGTTGCCTTGCTATTACCTTTTTTAAAAAAATATTTTAATTGTAGTAAAAAACATAAAATTTACCATCTTAACCATTTTTAATTGTATGGTTCAGTAGTGTTAACTATATTCACATTAGTGTTACCTTTTATTGCCTTTACCTTTGAAAGCTTTTCGTCCTACTCAGAAGAGCTGAGGCTCTGATAATTAGCCTGATGCACTGTGAATTGTTGAACAGTCCAACTTTTCTCATGGAAGGAACCGAAGACAAAATGAGAGAATAAAAGCAGAGAGGAGGGAAGAGGAATACAGCTTAGATTAGAAATGGTCCCTACAGCAGCTTTATTAGTAAATATCTCATTTCGTTGATTCCAAGACCCTAAGAAGTATAAGATAAGGAAAAAAAAGTAAAACTACCTTAAATATATACATCTATCATAAGATGACTGTTGATTTTTGGATATGTGAAAAAATGTGAGCAAATGTGTACCTTAGAATCTGAGAAATACCAGGAAGTCTCCCACATGGTGATGAGAAGCAGCAAATTTGTGTCTGACGAGGAAGTTGGTGACCAGAGTAGAACAGTGCCACAGCCCAGGCATCAAGAAGGGTCACAAGCCGTCTACCCCCAATAACCTCTGCCATCCTCATGCTCCACTCAACCTTTAGCTCTCTGTGCATCTCGTATGTCCAGAATAGCTAATGCTCATCCATTCTAGATAGCAGTTTTATTTTTTCTATAAATGTTATTTTTAACTAAGTTGTTTGATTCTCTACCATTATGGATTGTTGAGAGCAGCTGACAGCCTGACAAATGTACCCTGTGGAACATGTGCTTAGCAGTGATGACAGAATAGCCAACAGAATGTTACATATGTAAACTACTCAGCTTTGTATTCACTCTGGGCAAATGAACAACATATGGACATTTGAAATATATGTGTGTTCAAAATTCTGTCATGTGAGGTTAGTTGTGGAATTCGATAGTCCATTTTGTATTTGTTCCATGTGAAAAGGGCCTTATAATGGCATCATCAGTTGTTCATTAATCTCCTTTCCCTTATGTAAAGTGTCCTTTTGTCCTCCCTCTGCCAGTCTGTAAGTTTATCATGACATTTATACATGGAATGGATTGTTACCTTTTCTGGGAGGAGACTAAACCATAAATATGAACGAGGCATTAAAAGAGCTTAACATAAATCACTAAGAAAAATCTGTAGACTGTGAGAATATAAAAATCGCTGTGAATTATAAATAATACAGCAAGGTTATAGAAATCATTTTATGTAAAGGCAGACATATATTTCTACTTCTTGCAGTAAGGCCCAGCGATTTTAAAATCATTGGTTGGCCAGCATCTATAGTAGGAATCTAGGCATGGAATATAGTAGAAAGTTCTGTAGTGAAAATTCTGGGAGCTCATTGGTAGCATGGAACAGTGATACTTACTTTCTGTTGGAGATTGCATTTGCTTTATATTGTTATCAAAGTATCAAAAGAAATCTTTACATTTTCTCTCTATATTTGCTCTTGGATAATAGCATGCAGATTTGTAATCATTTAAAGAATGAAAATATATTGAAAAATTTAAACATTTTGTTTTAACTTAATGAAACTGTCATTTCTCTTTAATTAGTGATTAACTTTCAGACTACTTTTCTATAAAGCATCCAGATAATCTCCTTAATTGTTTTTTTTTTCCTATTGTATCTACTTTAATAATATTTTCTAGGGAAAATTAATCATAAACATATAAGTTTATGTAAGTTTACATAAGCTTATGCATACCTTTTAAGCATGTATTAAAGAGAGTATTCTTTTTACTAAAGGTATCGTCTCTTGGTTAATTACTTCTGTTTTAATAAACAGATTATTCTTTGCTGAAGAAAGTTTTCTTTATAATATGTAACTCTTACACAGTTAAGAATTATATGTTATATGTTAAGTGCATAACTTTATTGTCACAGCTAGATGATTTTCTTTGTATATAAAAAATGCTTCATTCGTGTCACTGGAATTAAGTCACCTCTATACATAATACAAGAGATAAAGGAGAAGTGTAAGACACAATGTTGTTCTTAGATTGCTTCCTAGTTGAGATCAAACTAATATAATTTTAACAGCACTGGCATTTGAAGACAATTTATGATTAAGTTTTAAATTCTGTGATTCAGATTGCTTTTAAATGTCAATCTTAAAGAAAATTAAAGACATGCTACTATTATAGTTTCACCCCTACTCACACATAACTAGACTGAAAACATTATAAATATTCAGTTTCCAGTAGATAAGGAAATCTTTTCCTTAATTCATTTCTGAAAGGACATCTTTTTCATACTAAAAGAACCTTTTGTTTTGTATTATATTTTAAATAATTTCTCCAACACTGCTTTCATTTATTTTATTTATTTTATTTTATTGAGACAAAGTCTTACTGTGTTGCCCAGGTTGGGGTGCAATGGTGTGATCTTGGCTCACTGCAGCCATTGCCTCCTGGCGAAGCGATTCTTGTGCCTCAGCCTCCCAAGTAGCTGGGATTACAGTTGTGCGCCACCATGCCTGGCTGGTTTTTGTATTTTTAATAGAGATGGGATTTCGCCGTGTTGTCCATGCAGGTCTCATACTCCTGGCCTCAAGTGATCTGCCCTCCTTGGCTTCCCAAAGTGCTGGGATTATAGGCGTGAGCCACCACGCCTGACCACTGCCTTCATTTCTTTTGAGGAGTAGCTTTGTTTCTTGTTAGGCCAAAGTTTATGAAACAAAATATCTTCCTTGCTAATAATAATAGAACTTATTTCTAAGATGGCAATATATGATTACAGTAATCTTCCTTTATCTGTGGGGGATATGTGCCAGGACCCCCAGTGGAGGCCTGAAACTGAAGATAGTACAGAACCACTGTATATACTATGATAAAGTTTAAGTTATAGGCCAGGCACAGTGGCACATGTCTGTAATCCCAGCACTTTGGGATGCCGAGGCAGGTGGATCACTTGAGCTCTGGAGTTCAAGACAAGCCTGAGCAACGTGGTGAAAAACTATCTCTACAAAAAAATATAAAAATTAGCCGTGTATGGTGGTCCCAGCTACTTGGGAGGCTGAGGTGGGAGGATCGCTTGAGCCCGGAAGGTTGAGGCTGCAGTGAGTCAAGATTTCGCCATTGCACTCCAGCTGGGCAACAGAGTGAGACCCTGTCTCCAAAAAATATATATAAAATAAATAAAAAGTTTAAGTTATAAATTAGAGTGAGAAATTGACAACAATAACTAATAATAGAACAATGATAGCAATATACTGTAGTAAAAGTTATGTGAGTTATACTCTTTCTTAAGATATTTGAGGAAGGGATGAAGTGGGCCAGTACAAGATTTCATCACATTACTCAGAGCAGCATGCAATTAAAAAGTTCTGGAATTTTTCATTTAATTTTTTTGAACTGTGGTTGACTATGGGTAACTAAAACCATGGAAAGCAAAACCACGGGCCCAGGGGTTAGGGGAGGTGGGGATGGGACTACTGTATTATTTAGTAGTATTATTTTCTTATCAAATTTTATCTGACAAAGTTTAGGAATACCACCATCTAGATTTTAATCGTAGATTTTCAGTTAAAATGTCATGGTTGATATATGAGACAAAATAAGTTTATTTTCTAAATTTGTTACTTGTAGAACCTGTTTATTATAGAGAGTTCTAGGCTTCTTTGAAAGCTGTTCTAGACTTGATAAATCTGAAAATTCAAGTGGTAGCTAAGTATGTGAACCAATATCATGGATAAGGCTGAGCTAATGGTTGTCCAATAAATAAGTGCTGACTGGAGCTTTAAAACTGCATATATAATGTGCGTAATTGGCAGTCTATAGATTTATGGGTTTTAAGTTACTGCTATTTTGACTTAAAGATTGAACGATCTATCTGTAGTGATAGTGATGTTTCAAACATCAAAAGTAACAGAACTACTTGCAACGTAAGCAGTGCAACTCTTGCCATGTCTATTGTATCCCAAATCATACACCTTTATTATTTATTAACTGAGAATTATTGCAATAGGTTTACCCTCTGAGAAAATAAATTATAAGGAATAAATTATGTGAGCCGTTTGTCTCCTTCCACCTTGGAATAAGCCAGAATGTCTTTGGTTGATATGCTTCATTCTGTAATCAATATACATGTATTCTGCTTTTATTCATGGAGGCTATTATGTAAAGATAAGTACATTTTTATCAGTTGAAGGTAAATGCAAAGGAGGCGAAAGCACCTCTGTTCCAGCCATTATCATTATCCATTATCATTAATGATCCTAATTTCTTCTTGCAAGTTACTGTAACTGAATCCGAGAATCACTGTATTTATAGGGATCACCAGATTCTAGAGAGGTCACCATGTGGCTGGAAAATATTTGGGTTTTAGTTTTATGTGCCCAGAAGAAAGAATGGCTGCACCAAGGTCAACAAAATGGGCCATAATTATATCTCCACTGTGTGAAAGTGCCGCAGTATCAGGAATTGTAAACTTTGTTGCCTTTACGGAGCACAGTACCATAATTCGCATTCATGTGATCATATAATTGAATTGGCTTAGGAGGGAGAGAAACTTGAGATGAAACTCCCCTGGTAGTTTGGTAAATAACAGTAAACCACATTCTGTACTATCTAATCAATGTCTGATATGAGAAAACTTAGGGAACATCATGAATTGAACTCTGCAAACTCCCCTGAATGGTGTGGATAGTCATCTTGAACTTGAAGGCAGGTGTACCTTCCCCAAGTTCTCTGAGCTCACTTTTGGGCTGCAGCTCCTGCCAGTATGGAATCAGGTATCACAGAGCTCAGGATGAAGGACATGATAGGTGGTTTGGAGAATTGAGTCACTCCACAGATCACCTAGGTGATGAAGATACTTGTGGTATGTAGCACACAGAAAGCACTCATAAATGCTGTTTAAGCTAATAAAGGAAATTACAGCAATAGGCCATAGAATTTGAAGAACACAGATAACACTTCAGGACAATTTTATTTGCAGGATTATTTGTATAAGCCAGCAGAGAAACTAAATGTAGTTCAATGGAATGGAAGACCACTGAAGAACACTGAGAGCTCCTTCAGAGCATCAACTGTTTTAATCATCTTTTCATGGGCAATACCTAACATAGTGCCCTGCATTCAATAAATGCTCGTCGAATGAACAGAAACTTTAGTGAAACGTTGATATTTGTGTTGGGCCTTGAAAGGTGGTTGAATCTGATTTAGTGAAGGGAAATGACATGGCTTTTCAGAATAGTAGGACTCAATGAATAAAGGCACAGATGTTGGAATGAGCTTATTTAATTTTGTGAGACACAGGAGAGGTCAGTCTGATGAGAGGCCCATGGTGTATGTTGTGGTGGTAATGGTTGATAAGAGGTTGATATTGATTGAACACACACAAAAAGACTCAGTGCAAGCTTCTTTGGGGAAATACAAAGGAATGAGACATTTTTCTACTGAGAAATTCTGTCTCACAGGCTAGTCTCATAACTCCTGATCAATAGCCTTACTATAGGCTGTTGATCTTGAAAGGGCACCAGCAAGAAGCAAGTGCAGTATATAGCTCAGCACACCCATCTTCCTCAGGTAGCTCGCCATATTTAGTGGGATCATTTTCTCAATTAGGTTGCGTATCAAAATTTAATACTTGTTGGATTGAATCAAATTTAAAACTCTGAAATGCTATTCTCAGGAAGAGGGAACCTTTCTCCTTAGAGTTGGTGTATCCCATTGTCCTTGAGAGGCAACCAGGGGCTCTGCCAGAAGGACTTCAAAATCTGGCAGAGACATTTTCTGAAAATAATGATTTAAAAATTCTTCCCTTCTCTGCCTCCTCTTCTTTTTTCACCTTTAATTGAATAACCATTATATTGTATTACTTTTTCACTTATGGATTTCTTTAAACCTCAGGTATTTTGGTTAGTTCTGTGGCCAGATTTAATCATAATAGTACAGTAGTAGGTATGGCTTCAGTAATAATGCTAACAGTCTATGCTTTTCTTCTCAAGTGTGCTGTTGGTACTTAAATTTAGCAGACACCGAATTTTTCTCAGACTTTTAGAAGAAATAAAAGAAGGAAGAATTAGAATTATAATCAGAGACCAATAGTGGGGTTGACAGAAGGGGTGTTTTTCTTAATAAATGTATACCTAAAGAATAATTATTTTTACTGGCTAGATATCACACTAGAAATATTTTCTGAGTGTGAGTTCTGTAGTTATTTTGTCTAGAGCACTACACAGCTATTCATCTCATTCATTACTGCACTTATCAGTTGTTTTACCTAGCTCCTCTGAAGCTGGAGAATCTGAGATTAAGTATTAGCTGGAATAAGGACCTGACTCTGGGGGTTGGGATTGTCATTTATCCTATTGCAGGATGCAAGCCCTCACAAATTTTGTGAAGTGCACTCCAAAGACATGGTTTTGCTTTCAACTGTGATGACACTATAATTGATCAAATATATTCTTTCAAAGAATCATAAATTCTTATTGGAGTTTGAGGAGATGTCATATGCATTTGTCAACATGTCACTCCAGGGACACAGGTGCAGCAAATTTATGGAGGAAGCACCTTGTGTTTCTCCTGAGTCACATAAATATGAAGCAGAATTGATTGAAAACGTGTGGTTTTAGATTACTCCTCAGGTGGAGAGCAATTAAGATCTCTCTGTAAAGGCATTTCACTCTGCTTCTCAGGTTTTCTTGCAGCATAGGCAGAGATCAGGTCTGAGGGGACACCAGAGAAATTTTTGAAGACCTGATGGTGTCTTCTCAGAAAAGAATACTAAGACATTTTGCTGGCAGAGAGAATATTGCACATTTTTAGTCAAGTGCATGATTAACTTTGACATTTGGAAATGGAACTTCACGTAAAAATAAGCATGGTACTTCTGCATGTTTAATTAAGATGTTTAGTTCCTGTCAAGGCTGATAGCCCTCCCCCCACCCCCACACCCCCGCCCTGTGAAAGGCAATATATTCTCAACTTCTGAAATTTCAGAAACCTGTACTTAACCTTTAATTGTCACTCCATTTACATGGAAATCTGATTAACAACTTTTAAAGTTCATGAGCTCCTGGTAAATGCAATTAAGACCTTTTTGGAGTTTGTTATTAAGAGCTGGCATTTAAAGAAGACTAGGGCCTGGCTACTGTTGCTGTCTTCTCTGTAGCAGGATATCTTAAGCAATTAGCAGAGAACATGAGGTACATGAATTGTATGGTATTGCTTCTGCGTTAACATGGTTGGTATTTAAATAGCATGCTGTCTTTTTTCTTTTCTGTGGCTTGCTTTATGGTATGAGCTTGTTACTGAATGGTAGGGTAGAACTGAGAATAATTAGGTAGAGCTGTGGTGGTTTTCATAAGTACCAGAGTTAGGCACACTTCCTCATCCCATTGGATGTTCTCTAGTTATGTTTACAAACACTCACTCTCATGTCATATGGAGTCAAGGCTAATCATCCTACTGTGATGAATTTATTGTATCCATCTCCTGGCTGTGGTTGTCTTTTTGAGAGTTAAAATGAAAAGATGTAGTTATTGGAGAGAAATGATCCACGTATACAACTAATTTCTAATATCAGGCATGTGAGCTGTTCAGCCATTGCCCTTGCCTCACGGGGGCAGAAGCAGGGGTTAAGTTTGTTGGGGCAGACATGCGTAGTATAATTTACAAACTCAGATTTGCTGTGATAAATGGAAAATGGGGAGTAAATAGTTGAAAGACAGGATCTTATTGGATCATATGCTGCCAATCATACAGTGTGTTTTTGATTTACTGATAGAATTAGGCTGTTTGATGGATGTATATAATGCATTTCTTAGGTACTTTATGTACGCAGGATGCTGTGCTTATTAGAATTTGAGGGATGACTAGAAAAATCATGAAATGATAAATCAACAAAGACATATTTAAATACATTGCATATGATTGTGCTATTAAAGAATACTTGGATCTACATATTTCTGTCCTCTGAAATTTTTATGAGTGTATATTGCTTTTAAATAAAAGATCAAAATAAAGAATTATTTGGGAAAAAAGAAATAGGAAAGCCAATGCAAAAGAATTAAATTGGATGCCAGAAATATCAGTGAAATAGTTCTCCATTTTTGTACACTAGAGCAGTGGTCCCCAACCTTTTTTGGCATCAGGGACCGGTTTCATGGAAGAGAGTTTTTCCATGTATGGAGGGTGGCAGGTGATGGTTTTGGAATGAAACGGTTCCACCTCACATTAGTTAGATTCTCGTAAAGAGCGCACGACCTAGATCCCTCGCATGTGCAGTTCACAATAGGGTTCAGACTCCTATGAAAATTTAATGCTGCTGATGGGAGGTGGAGCTCAGGTGATAATGCTTGCTCCCCTGCCGCTCACCTTCTGCTGTGTGGCCTGGTTCCGGTAACAGGCCACAGACCGGTAACTCTAGTGCACAGGAACCCTTGCGCTAGAGTTTTCATATTTACTGTAAACTTACTTAAACCAGCAGTGCAGTTCGTTTGATTAACCTTTTAAATTTTAGGCTATGCTCAAGTGTAGTGCGTAAATAAAATAGTTTAATTCCATGTTTTGAATGAACACATAACATTTAGTATAAATAATGTATAATAATCAAATACCTATTGTAGATGTGGAAATTTTTTTTTTGGCAACAAAACTGATAAAATAGTATTACTTTTTGTTTAACCAAGCTGTCGACAGGTATTTTTCATTAGTTTAATAGCTTGCTCAAGGAACACACACACACACCATCACCTTCAGACAGAAGAATTTTGCTTATTTCATAGACAGAATCTTTCTTGTAGATGCAAGAGTTGACAAAGTCAAGAAATAGGTGATATTAAGTTGTTCTTTCAGTCATAAAGCATTTTAATAAGATACTTCAGTGGAAATATCATTAGACATTAATTTTGTCTGATACATGCTGGTATTAGATAAAATGCCTTCTCCTCAAGTCATGTTGGGAGGTGAAGAGAGAAATACAGGAAAAGTTAAATATCCAGCAGTGTATGATTAATTGCCAAGTCCAAATAATCATCTGTGGGTCCTCTAGGAATTTAAAAGATAACTTTGGATAGATTGGTCAGAGAAGGTTTTGCGCATGGGTTAGAAGCTGAACTGGTCCTTAAAAGAAGGCTAGGATTTAGGTATTTTGGAAAGATCATTTTAGATAGGGATAATATGCATATATTCAGAACAGTGAGCACCTTACTGAATTTAACCACATTCTGAGGAGGCTTTGATGAATTCGGTTGAGATGTTCTTTGTGGACTCCTTAAAGAACAGAACCACTTTATTTGTCTCTGCATTCTGGTGCCTTGTATTCTCAGTGCTTCCAAACCCCCTTATCTCCTGGTCTTTACAATGTTCCCCTTAAATTCCAATGAGAAGGTACTTAACACAGTTCCTGGCACTTGGTAATTACAAAGTAAATGCTGGTTGAATCTGAATTTGCAATTGTTATCTCTAAAAATTCTATTTTGAATGAACTATAGGCAAATTTTTTTTATAAGTGTGTCAATATTTACATATTACAGATAAACAATATAAAAGCATCTTTAGTAACTGAACTGCTAATTGAAAATGCTGGGTCTTAGCCACTTAATTGAATAAACTGTCTCCAGAGAGTAATTTGGGTCTTTTCCAAGTTGCATTAACTCTTTCAGTTCATTAGGGTGGCACTTATCTCATTGGAGCAGAAATGTAATAAATGGTATTCCTATAATGTAAGTAAATTAATGTACCTCAGAAAGCCTGAAGTTTCACCATGGGTGTTGTAGTTGTACTCCAAGGAGCTCATCTGTGAATGTGAAACAGCAATAAGTAGCTGCTGTTTGGAGCATCTTACTTTCAATTTAGGTAACTTAAGACATTGTGCCTAGATGTTGACAGAGATACAAAGAAAAGACCTGGCTGACAGGCAGCAGAGAAGGCAAATAACTGCAAGATGAAATCCTTGAGAGATACAAACTGCTGTATGGGTTTTAATTAGAGTGAGATATCATAGTTGACAGTCGAGATAGATGGTAATCTCCCAGAAGACAGGCATCATGGCTTTTTTTACACAATATGCTCATTCATGTTTATTCTCAGTATATAGACATGTATATGTATAAATATTAATATGAACAAATATATTTGTAAATAGGAATTGAATAAATTGTAAACATATTTTACAGTTTTCATATGTGTGCTTTTTTTCCTTGTGAGAATATGAAATATTAATGTCTGGCATTGATCTAAAGTGACTATAGTAAGTAGGTGAAAACCAGAAAAAAAACACAACATCTTTTAGGATATACGCTACTCACTGATTCCCTGTAACCTCAACTTGAGTGTCAGCCTACTGGTGGGGGATATTGACCTTTAGCTAGAAAAGAATGTAAGAATGATTTATTCTACCCACCAGCATGTTATAGATTTACATCTGATGGGAAGACAGAGGCACATAGTTGTCATCATAAGACCAAGGGGAAGTGACATAAAAAGACTGGTGCAAAAAGAACTTTCAAAAGAAGAAGGTAGAGATAACATCTCCACGAGAAGATAAAACTTCAAAGCTATAAACCCCTCCCTCTGTTTCCTCATGCACGGGGTTGACTTCATCTCTATGCATGTAACTCTGATTAGTAACATCTGAATGGAGGAAAAGTAGTTTGCTAAAATCCATTAAATTCTACTTAGATTCACTTTCTTGATCTCATACCCAAAGCTTTAAAAAATTTTTGTTTGTTTTTCCCTGGTACCCGATGTACAGCTAACATTCCCTGTACTTGATAAACGAAAGAGTAGTTAATGGCAGAAAAAAAAAATAGATAAATTTAGACATGATGGAAAGCCTTTGGGAGTTATTTAAGAAACAGGAAATAAAACTTTAGTTTAATCAACTGGTAATGATGTAAAAAGAACCAATAGGAACTCATCCTATAGAGGTTGATTGGGGCTGTGTTGTGAGAGGCGCTGAATAATAAGAAGAAGATAGAGGTTTATTTATTTTGAAGGCATGGAGGAAACCATTGAAGGACTTGTCAGAGGAATGAAAACATTGGGTTTAATCTGATAGCAGGTTGTGGGATAGACTGTCATGAGATGCATAAGGCAGGATATGGCCAGTGGGAGACTGCCTTAATAATCTACATGAAAGATAATAAGGACCTGATTTAGAAAGATGAGTATGGGAATGAAAATATTTAGAAGAGGGACTGGACATGAAATGTGTAGTATGAAATCTATAGGATTTGGCAGGTGATTTGGAGAACAAGACTGAGAAGAGCCACAACTAACTACACATTTTGATCCCAGGTGATCAGAAGAATGATGACATTAAGGAGCTCCCCCCCTTTGGTGCCCTTCCTCCCTTTGAGGAGAGGTGGTAGTAGAGAGTTTACCTGGTCAGGCTGAGTTTGTTGGACCCATGTTTTAGCATTTCCTAAACATCTGCTGCATTGTTTTGACCTGCTTACTATGATATGGATGTGAGAACCCAGACATTCTTGCAAGCAATGGCAGTGTATCTTTGGAGCTTGAGAGAAAGTATGATGTAAGAGGGATAATTGGGAATCATTCAAAATGTAGAAATAATAAAAATGGAAGAGAGCAGGAGCAAGGGTTAGGATATTTTACGTCCATGGTTTGACTGCTGCATTTTACAGCCTAACTGCTAATACTCAAGTAATAGTCTTAAGTATTAGTATTAGTTCTTACAGCCTAACTACTAATACTCAAGTAGTTAGGTTGTAAAATACAGTAATAAAACTCATTGAAGTGAAATAAAACATTCCAAAAGTTTAGAAAATGAGTATTAGCAGAAGCCTGGATTTAGTGATTGAGATCTTTATTGTAGAGCAAAGGGGAAGAAGAAAGAAGGAGAAGAATAATAACTTTGAGAAGACGATGAAGATATACAGATAATTTCATTTACCCATTCATTCACTCATTTACACTTACAAAGTGATTGTTGTGCTTCAGGCAGTGTTCTAAGTGGAATACTCATTTGACCCATGATAGTACTAGGGAATAGATAATATTATTTCTGTTTTACAGATGAAGAAACTGAGGTTCTGAGGCACAGAGAGGTAATATCATAGATATATAGTTACTGGAATATATTAGAAAAGAAACAGATTTCTGAGCCTTATCCTGAAAGATAATAATAGTCTGTTATGTACTAAGCATTTTATATGCGTTATTAAAAAATTCTCATTTAACTCTATGAAGTAGTTCTTTTTCTGTTTCCAACTTTTAAGTTCAAGGGTACATTTGCAGGATGTGCAGGTTTGTTACATAGGTAAATGTGTGCTTCTATGAAGTAGTTCTATTATTATGTTTTATTATTATGTTTATTTCACAGATGAGGGAAGTGAGGCTTAGAAAGATTAAGTAACTTGACGAAGGTCACATAACTAATAAGTAGTAGAGTTGATTTCAAGCACAGACTTTCTGCGTTTTTATATGACTCTCATTTTGTAGTTCTAAGGCAGGCACATGAATTTCTATTTTAAAGGAGTTATCCAAGTGATTCCTATGTGCAGACCAATCTTCCCAGAATCTTAGCACAAACTGAGAAGGAAGAGGTCTGTATTTTTTTTGGAGGAGATAAAACATTGTGGACAGAGAGAATTCAGAGTTGGTGACCTTATAGATGGAGTGTTTCCTAAGGACACAGAATCCTAAAGAATAGTAGAGTGGAGGTTATCGGAATCAAGGAGACTGAGAAAGACTCTGTGATGACAGAAGGAGTCAATATATTATGATGAAACATATTAGTCTTAAAACAGAGTAAAATTGTGTTAATTAGTTAATTACAGAATTAACCAGTAGCTGAAGTTTTTTTTGTTTGTTTGGTTTATTTATTTATTTTTTTTGGAGTTAGGGTCTCACTCTGTCACCCAGACTGGAGTGCAGTAGTGCAGTCATAGCTCACTGTAGTCTCAAACTCCTGGGCTCAAGGGATCTTCCTAGGTCAGCCTCCCAAGAGGCTGGGACTACAGCATATGCATGCCTGGCTAATTTTTAATTTTTTTTTGGTAGAGACAGGGCCTCACTGCTGTTACCCAGGCTGGTCTTGAATTCCTGGCATCAAGCAATCCTCCCGCCTTGGCCTCCCAAAGTGTTAGGATTATAGGCATGTGCCACTGCACCCAGCCTGATGTTTTTGTAATGGTATAAGACAATTCTAGAGTTTGGTAGTCAAAGTTGAAGAGAAAAGGGGAGAAAGCAATGTAAATAGGTAGAATGAACTTTAAAATATGTTTAAATGAAATAGGCAGAGAATATATTGAAGCTATAGTTAGGAATATACCTTTGGATGTTGAGACCATTTTTGTGCCATCCCCTAGCATTGTCTCTTTTATTTGTCTTTGTTTTTTAAGAGTGAAAGTAGAAATAACTATCAAAATACCATGAGATCCAAAATACATGGAGGAAAAATTGACTGAAAGGGGTAGTGGAAAATTCAATGATTATGGTTGGTGATTTTTTTAATAATGAATACTCTTTTTTGATAATTAATAGAACAGCTAGAAGAAAATACAGAGAAGACTTGAGCAACACTATTAACCACCCTGATTTAAACTGATATGTATGTTACACTCAGCGCCATCAGAATTCAGATGATCTCAAGGTCATATAGAATATTCTCCATGTGAGTTTATATGCTAGATCATCAAGTAAATCTCAATACATTTAAAAGAATTGAAATCACACAAAGTATATCCTCTGACCACAACAGAATTAAACAAAAAAAGGGAAGAAATTTGGAGGTCCCCAAATATTTGGAAATAAGACGACAAACTTCTGAATATACTATGGGTAACAGAAGAAAGACCTAAATAATCGTATGTTTTCATCCCAAGAGCTAGAAAAAGGAGAAAACTCAGCCGGGGACAGTGGCTCACACCTGTAATCCCAGCACTTTGGGAGGCTGAGGTGGGTGGATCACCTGAGGTCAGGAGTTCAAGATCAGCCTGGCCACCATGGTGAAACCCTGTCCTTACTAAAAATACAAAAAATTAGCTGGGCTTGGTGGTGAGCATCTGTAATCTCAACTACTCAGGAGGTTGAGGCAGGAGAATCACTTGAACCCAGGAAGTGGAAGTTACAGTGAGCTGAGATCATGCCATTGCACTCCAGCCTGGGCAACAAGAGTGAAATTCTGTCTAAAAAAAAAAAAAAAAGGAGAAAACTCAAAGCCAAAGCAAGCAGAGGTTAGGAAATAATAAAGGTAAAGTGATAATCAATGAAATAAAAATCAGGATAACTGTAGGAAAAAACAGTGGAACCAAACAGAGGTCTTTTGAAAAGATAAAAAATTGATATATCTTTAGGTAGACCAGCCAATTAAGAAAGAGAAGTCTAAAGAATACCAAAAGAGAGAAGTCTAAAGAATACCAAAATCAGGAAATAAAAGAGGAGATATAATTACAGACTCTACAGAAATTAAAAGGATTCCGAGACTACTATGATATGCCAATCAGACGATGTAGGTGAAACAGACCAATTTCTACAAAGACACAAGGTACCAAAACTGACTCAAGAAGAAACAGAAAATCTGAATTGTCCTATAACAAATAAATTAGTAATTAAAAATTTTCCTGCACATACGTAATTCACACGAATATTCTGTCAAACATTTAAAGATGAAATAATACCAATCTTTTGCAAACTCTTTCAGAAAATAGAGAAACAGTTTCCAATGCATCCTACTGGGCCAGTATTACCCTAATAAGAAAGCCAAAGTATTATAGAAAACTGTAGAGCAGCCTTACAAACGTAAGTGTAATAATATTGAACAAAATATTAGCAAATTGAATGTATCGACATATAAACTGTATTATACCATGATTCATTGGGATTTATTTTAAAAGTCAATGTATTACCATAAAATAAAGAACCAAAGTCACATAATCGTCTCAATAGATATAGAAAAGCACTTGACCTCCATTGATTATTTATTGAAAAAGGAAACATACTCAACCTAATAAAAGGCACTTGTGAAAAACCTGCAACTAGCATCATCAAGGAACTTTTTGACCTAATGCAAATTTATTAATTTATAGATCATGGAAATACCATCAATCTTAACCTATTCACATTATGTTTTTCAAATTCACGGGCATATATTCCAAACAAAATATATTGTCACCATGGGCTATGAAACCCATTTTTCATGCATTCTTAATTGTTTATAGAACCATAATTTTTAAAATCCCTCTAATAAGCAATCTTTTAGCCATTGCTTTTATTTCTCTTTTTTTTTTTTGGCAGAATGACTGATTAAATTTTGTTCATTTTATTTTCTCTGCATTGACTCTTAAGTTTGTCCTAATTGTATAAACTTATTGCCACTGCTTTAGTTTAAAACCTTTTAATTTTTTAAATTGAGCTGTCTTGGTAGGTTGTCTCTTCTTGCTGCCCTTCCTTTATAGGATTTTCCTGATCATTCATTTTTGCCCCTAATCCCATTTCCTTCCAGTCAATAATTTTGTATACTGTCAGATCAATTTACATACAGCATATTTATCACCACTTCATTTGCCTGTTTAAAACTCTTTTTTTCATTGCCTCATTTTGTATTTGACTTCAGTTCGTAATTTGTTTGTCATTACAGATTCTTTTTCTTTTTTTTTTTTTTTAAGATTCTTGGAAGTTTGTTAGTGCACTCCCTTTCCAGGCTTACCTCTCGTTGGTCATTTTAATGTCACCTGAAATATTCGTTATTTACTGAAGATGCCCTAAATTTTCCTATCACTATTTATTTTCTTGTTCTGTTCTGTGCCTTCATTTTTTTTTTCACACATTCTAAGATTCAATTTATGTCCTTCTATAGTTCCATGATCTTGAAGGCTTTTTTTGTTGCCCTAGTTAGGAGCCATCTTGTCCTCCTATAAATGCTCTTAGCCATATTTTTGTCCTGATGTTTTACCACTTTCTCCTTTGTATTGTACTCATTCATGTGTGTCTCAATTAATAGATAAATACACTGAGGGAAGGACTTATTTTTGAGTCCTGGTTTTATATCTAGCACAATACTTTGCATATTTTCTGTGTTAAATAAGTATATATTTAAAATGAATGAAAACATTTGGAAGCTATTAAAACTGGGCTTTCTTTGCTAAGAGCTATTCTCTTGAGAAAAAGAAAAAAAACAAATCATGAGTAGTTCGATCAGATGTTCGATGCAGGACCAAAAATACATGTGTACTCTTGGAAGTTTTTGATTTGTTTTATTCTGAACACTAATGAACCATTCACAAGACCATAGCATTAGTGGTTTTAATTGTACAACTGCCACTGACAATGAGTATAATTGAGCAGGCATCCGCTTTATTTTCAAAATGAAGAATTTTTCCTTTGCTTTCCTTACTGCAGAATATTTTAGACTTTATACAATGGGGAAATTAGACTGCTATATTGAAAAAAATAACTTTTTCTGTTATTTTTTCTGTTATTAACATTCTATTCATAGTAGCTCTATGAGGAAAACCCAATAAGTTTTGGTAATTTAAAATGGACATTCTAATTTAAAAATATTATTATATTATTTCATTCTCTTGGCTGTAATGTTTTCAGGAATCAAGGTTATAATTTGGTGGGTATATTACCCTGATTTTGTCTCCTGCACTTTTCAAATTCCTTTGAGACATCCTCCATCGGGTAAGACTATACTTTCTGCTTGGGCTCTTCCCTTGCTCCATGAAAACCGGGAGGCACCTTCTGGGAGAAAGCCAGAGGAATTCACCTGCTGTGCTCCGTTGTTTCTTCCAGGGATCATAGCTGTCAGTTTCTGCCGAATTTGATTCCCCTCCAGGGTCTTCAAATTCTTATTTTTTTAGTATTTTTTTTGGCTTTTACAATTATCAGCATAAGGACCAGTTAAATGAGAACTGATTTGCTGTACCCAGAATACAAACTCTTGGGCACTTGCATTTTAAAAGAGCAAGTTATCGAAAATTCCAGTATTTAATATAGGCACATTTAAAATATTGCCTAAGAGAAGTTGAGTCTTAGTTCATGTTGAGAGCTTGAGATGATTTTTTCATGTTACTGTTTCTCATGTCATGAGAAGCAGTCTATTATCAGACTCATCAAGGAGGACCAATATACTATGGCTTAATGTAAATCACTGAATACGTGAAGTTAGTAGTCAAGAAAATTGGGGCAGGACGCAGTGGCTCACGCCTGTAATCCCAGCACTTTGGGAGGCCGAGGCAGGTGGATCACGAGGTCAGGAGATCGAGACCATCCTGGCTAACACGGTGAAACCCCATCTCTACTAAAAATAGAAAAATTAGCCTGGTGTGGTGGCATGCACCTGTAATCCCTGCCACTCGGGAGAGTGAGGCAGGAGAATCGCTTGAACCTGGGAGGCAGCGGATGCAGTGAGCTGAGATCGTGCCACTGCACTCCAGCCTGGACGACAGAGTGAGACTCCATCTTAAAAATAAATAAATAAAGAAAAAAGAAAGGAAAATTGGGTTCATAGTTGTACAGATTGAAATTTGTGCAAACCACTACTCCTGTTTTTATGAGATGCCAGTATTCTGCAAAAGCAGTAATTTTGGCATAAATGTCAATAGATTCATATTAGTATATACTCATCAATCCATAGGTATCTTCGTGAAAGAACAAATACTCATTTAAGCTATTATAAGGAAGATATATTAGATGCTATAAAGACATATTTCAAACTCATAGGGTAGAAAATCTTTGACCTTATCAGCAACTGGATGTGAGACCTATAACACTATGGAAAACATTTAAAGTTTGCAATGTTCAAGTCTGTCTCCTCTGGGTTTCCTATTTCTCTCTCTGGCCAGCTAGTTCATTCTTTATTCTCCCTCTGCAGATTGACTTCTTTGATTTTTCTGTCTGTAAAAAGTGGTTGCCCCAAAGAATTTACATCTCCTCCTTTACATGGCCAGTAGCGAATGTATTCCCCAACACATTCCTGAGGAAGATAATTTAACTGGCCAAGTAGGGGTTGGTTGTCTCCCTGGTGGACATTTTGGCTGTGGCTGAGAGGGTGGAATCACAGGTTATAAGCATGGCTACCAGAGTCCACTATGTGGTTGGGGAATAGTTCTTAGATGAGGAGAGGGTTTTGTAAGCTGAAAAGTTACCTGAAAGGGATCTACCACATGAAATACCTCAGAGGATCTGAGTGTTTAATTGAGTAGCTGGCATAAATGGAGAAGCTAAAGACAGAAGATGTGTTAATTCTAAGCCTATGAATCTTATATTTATTTTAAAAAACCTCTGCATGTATAACCACAGACAGTTATAGGCAATGGGTTAAAGGAGATTAACTGGTAAATGAGGAATTAATTCAGAATGATGTTACCAATGTTAGCAAGTTATAAATCTCAAAATTTTGGTCCTGCTTTAATATCATGAGATTGCTAAGTAACATCTTAGGAACTGCTAATCAAATATAGCAGAAGAGATGCCTAACCAACATAGTTTATATGTTCTTTAAAACACTCTGTATCTTTGTTTTGACCACAGAGCAATTCAACTTAATAGGTTCTCAGAAAAAAACAGTGAATCATGATATCACTGGAATATGTAGACTTTCAAGTGCTTTCCAACTGTTTTGTTGTTGTTGTTTCTTGCTTTTAGTTTTTACAGATTATGCCTTTTAAGTTGACACACCCATCAATTTTGACTTTTATTTTTGGGGCTCTTGATCAACAAGAAATAGAAATTCGTGGTACTTAAAAATAGTAAAGAAATTAGTATCTAAGATATGAAGGAATTGAGAGCCAACAAGAATGTGGGATTCTGCACATTTTCTGTAGACAGAATGTATTTGATATTGTAAGTAATGCTCTTTGTTCCAGAATTTCAATCTTGGGTGATTTTCTTCAGGCAAATGTTAATCAGAATAGCTTGTTTACTTTTATGAAAATTAAAATTTGAACCCATAGGTGTGTGCTTAGAATATATACAATTTGGAAGGTGCAGTACATTATCCACCATAATGTGGAATCATCAATAAATTATATAGTTATATTTTAATACTAGGCATCTGGTGTTTGTGTCAAGACTGTGTAGTAGAAGATTTAGCCCAATTCAAATAAATTTCAGGTATCCTAGAAATAAGGGCTTTTTTGTTCTTTGAGATACTAAAAAATTCTGGCGGGGCATGCTGGCTCACACCTGTAATCCTAGCACATTGGCAGGCCGAGGCAGGCAGATAACCTGAGATCAGGAGTTCAAGATGAGCCTGGCCAACATGGTGAAACCCAGTCTCTACTAAAAATACAAAAATTAGCTGGGCTTGGTGGCAGGTGCCTGTAATCCCTGCTACTCGGGAGGCTGAGGCAGGAGAATCGCTTGAACCTGGGAGGTGGAGGTTGCAGTGAGCCGAGATCGTGCCATTGCACTCCAACCTGGGGTACAAGAGCGAGACTTTGTCTCAAAAAAAAAAAAAAAATCCCTTTACTAACTTGAATATCAAAATAAAACTTTACCTAAATTTAAAATAGCATTTTCCAGCTGGTGATGAATGGTATTAGACAAGAGAGGCAAACAATGAAGCAAACAAACACAAATTGCAAACATTTAGCCTGTGGTTAAAAATTACACCCATCCTTTTTCTTTTAAATTTTATTTGTATTGTAGATTTTTGTACTGAGGATTAATTTACAGAGTTCACTCTACTTTGAAGACTTTTTAATTTGCATATAACAACATATTCATTAAAGCTTCTTTATACTTTTTTTAAAAAGTTCAGCAATTTGTTGTATTTTTTTGATTTGCTGGTCTGTTGCATGGCCCTATGGTGGAAGTAAAGAAATGTAATGCTTTAAGGAACGTATAAATTGGGGGTAGTAAGGTGTCTTTTTTATTAAATAAGGACTAATAATATCAGGTAGTTTTTGATGAATACTTATTGAATGATGTAGAAAATGGGTGTTTTAGGAGTTCAGGAAAGGGTATAGCCAACTAGAGTGGCCTGGGAAGGGCTCCTTGAAGAAAAAACACTGGAATTATTCTTGGAAGTATTTGTTGGTATTTATTTAGGAGAGAAGGTAATCTAGATTAGGCCTTCTAGAAATGAGAATGCCCACATATATTCAGGGAAGAGATAAGTAATTTTCATTGCAGTGTTGGGTTTACATTTGAGAGAATAAGATACGCTTGGAAATATGTACTGAAGTCAGAATGTTGTAGATGATGAAAGGAGTAGCCTTCTGATGATAGCAGCAGTGTTTTAGAACTGTCAGTCTGTTGATATTATGTGAGAAGGACTGGAAGGGTAAGAGATGAGAGGCAGAAAATTAAATGAAAACTACATGAATTGAACTAAGTTGGTGGCTGTCAAAATGGACAGGAATGGGCAAACTAATAGAGAGTTGAGGAACAGTCATTAATGATCTTGAGGAATAATTCCTTTATGGACACAAAGGATGTGGGAATGTATCAAAAGATGGTTCTGAAGTTTTAAACCTGGAAAGTAGTGAAAATAAGAAACTACCAACAAACAAAAAGGAGACAGAAGGAATTAATGTTTTTATGGGAAGATGATTTAGGTTTCAGAGGAGTTGGTTTTCTTAGTGAAATATGTGAATATATATCAAGCATGCAGTCACACATGTGGGACTGGAGCTCAGGAGAGAAATGAGGAATAAATCACATTGTGATAAAGGGAATAGTAGATGTAAAGGCTACTTTTTAAAGTTTGGGACTCAAAGACAGAAGGAAAATAAGATTGTAGATAGAGCATAAGGACCAATGCAAGATTTTTGTTGAGAAAGTAGGAAAAGTGTGTGTTTGCAGATTGAAAGGAGAAGTGGGTGGATAGGAATAGACTAACAATGCTGAGAGGTAACAATTAAGGGGACTTTACTGATGATGAGAAAAAGAAAAATGGTCTTAAAAAACCTGTGTTTTGAGGTCAGTATTTTATTATACAAGGCCTCAGTCATTGGATTCTAGGACAGCAAGTGCCTCAAAAGAGTTACTTGGATTAGTGTATTTTCACGCTTTGGTAGAAACATCACTCTGTCATGTTGATGTTAACCATCTGAAATATGAGTGAAACAATGCATTTATATACATCTTTCTGTGTTATATTAATTTGAAATTCTTTTCTGGTTTACCAGTCTTTTTTTGATCACAAATTGCTGAAAATCTTATTAGCAGCAGTGCCAAATATACAGTATAATTTAGTCCCTGAGTTGAGTTGTTACTAGAGACCCAACTCAATATTCTCCCTGACCATTGGGTAGTTTGGGTGATGTATTAACAGAGATAGTATTTATCATTATATTATTTCATCCACATACCGAATACTACTCTAGTGGCTTCATAAATAAATAAAAAATACTTATCAGTCTGTTGACATGTTTTGTATTTTCCAAGTGCAGTCCTTATTGGACAGAAAATGAAATAAAGTACATTTACTGCCACCTATAGACCTGTGCTTATTTGGGTGCTCTGGTGTCGGGTGCATATATGTTTACTATTGTTGTATTCTCTTGCAGTATTGACCCCTTTATTAATGACCTTTTTTGTCTTTTTGTACAGTTTTTGACTTAAAGTCTATTTTGTCTGGTATCGGTATAGCAAATCCTACTGTGTTGTGTTTTCCATTTTTATGGAATATCTTTTTCCATATCTTTACTTTTAGTCAGTGTGTCTTTATAGCGAAGTGAGTTTCTTGAATGCACCAATATTACTGGGTCTTGTTTTTTTTTTTTTTAAGACAGAGTCTCACTCTGTCGCCCAGGCTGGAGTGCAGTGGCGCGATCTCTGCTCACTGCAAGCTCCGCCTCCTCGGTTCACACCATCCTCCTGTCTCAGCCTCCCGAGTAGCTGGGACTACAGGTGCCCACACCATGCCCAGCTAATTTTTTGTATTTTTAGTAGAGACAGGATTTCACTGTGTTAGCCAGGATGCTCTCTATCTCCTAACCTCGTGATCCGCCCACCTCGGCCTCCTAAAGTCCCAAAGTGCTGGGGTTACAGGTGTGAGCCACCGCGCCCGGCCTGGGTCTTGTTTTTTAATTCATTCAGCTACTGTGTGTTTAATCAGGGAATTTAGTTCACTTACATTGTGTTATTATTGATAGGTAAGGACTTACTGCTGGCATTTTGTTACTTGTTTTCTAGTTGTTTTATAACTCTTCCTTCTTATTATCTTTCTTTGTGGTTACATGATCTCTCTGGTAGCATGTTTTAATTTGCTGCCTTTTGTTTTTAGTGTATCTATTATGGGTTTTTACCTTGTGATAATTCTTAGATTTTAAATTGGATTGATTTTATAAGTAGAACCTATTGGCAGTAGTAGATTTTTTAATTTTTTTTATTTTTTTGAGACGGAGTCTCACCCTGTTGCCCAGGCTGGAGTGCGGTGGCATAATCTCACCTCACTGCAACCTCTGGTTCAAGTGATTCTTGTGCCTCAGCCTCTCAAGTAGCTGGGACTACAGGTGTGCACCATCATGCCCAGCCAATTTTTTTTTTTTTTAAGTAGACATGAGGTTTCACTATGTTGGTCAGGCTGGTTTCGAACTTCTGGCCTCAAGTGATCCTCCTACCTCAGCCTCCCAAAGTGCTGGGATTACAAGCATGAGCCACTGTGCCTAGCTAGCAGTTGATTTTTTAAAAAGCAGCTGCTTTTCTTGTGTTGAAGCTCTCAGTATGAGTAGTGGCTATGGAAATTCTTTGCAGGTCAGGACTTCTTAGCTTCCTGTGGCCTTTCTATATCTCTTTTTGCAGGTTTGTTGTGGTATTTATCCACTATGTGTAATAGTGAGTGGTAAGAGCATGCACTCCCTAGTCCACTAGGGATCACTTTACAGGTCTTGAACCTCTGTAAGCCCCATTTCTTCATCTATAATCTGTGAATTTATCTGATAAAATTTTGTGCTTTAAAAGAGATAATACATTTTACATGGATTAGCATGTTGCCTGCATCATAGTAAGCCCTCAGTAAATGTTATGGCATTGCTGCTAATGCTGCTGTAGTTTGGAATAATGAGGATTAAATTGTGATTAAAGAGGAATGTTGATTAACTCACTCAGCACAATATCTAGCACATAGTAGTTACCCAATAAAAACGTTCCTTTTACTCCCATGTTCAAATGCCCACCACACCTCTTCCCCATGAATACGAACAAGTAGATGACTTACTAGCTATAATGAATCTTTTCTTAGATCCCCAACTAGGAAAATGAATGACCAGGTTAATATACTCTTGAATGTTGGTTTTAGAATTAGATTTGCACGGTTTTAAAATAGTTTTTCTTAATAGCACATTAAAAATGTGTATATTACCATTAACTGATTTATCTGGTTTTACAGATGCTGTTAACTGAGTACTTGGATATGAAAAATACTCGTACGGCCTCTGAACCATCAGCTCAACTAAGCTATGCCAGCACTGGACGAGAGTTTGCAGCCTTTTTTGCCAAGAAGAAACCTCAAAGGCCAAAAAATTCTCTTTTCAAGTAAGTATTATTCTGCTGTTAATAGGTTTTAAGAATTGTTAGACTGAAGTAAGATGACTTCCTACTTTATTAATAGCCATAACTTTCTCTAGCTTAAGTTGATTGAAGTAATTTAGAGGAAGTAAATATATGTTTTTATTTATTTTTGATTTCTGTCAGGTGGAATGGCTGTTTTGGGTACAGTTACTGGACTACCTGGAACTCCTAATAAAAATTTCTGGAACTTGTTTCAGGGGAGTTTTATTTAAAATTAAGAGGAATGAAACTCCCCAATTGTTTCTGGGGAATTTTATATGAAATGAAAGAAAATGAAATATGTTAGCCTTGAAAAGGCCCCAAGAGCCAAGAAACAACCTTTATTAATAAAGTTATGCAAATGTTTCTAGCTAAGCAGTATTGGACCTTATGTGGTTACTTGTTTAATAAAAGAATAATCTGGGTTTTTTTTTTTCTAATTATTACCTTAGTTAACTCCACGAAGCCATGTGCCCAAAATGTATATCTCTTGGCAACAGCTAATAGTTAATAATATTGATAATAACTTCAATAATACCAACAGCTACCACTGATTGTTTCCTAGGTATCAGGCACTGTACTGGGCGAGTTTCCCAAAATAATCTCAGTTAAACATTCTTTAAATTGGAGTATACTAAATTTCAGCAGCAGCAGTAGTAGCTAACGTTTATTGAGTTCTTACTAAGTGCTAATCAAGGCATTAAATTATTCTCATAGATTATTTTATTTACTAATTACAACAACCTTATAGGCAAGGGTTGTATTTTTAATACTTTTGTACATGTAAAAAAAATAGAGACATGAAAGGTTAAGTAATTTATATAAGGTCGCATAGCTAGCACATGGTAGAAGGAGGATTTAAATCCTGGCAGTCTTACTTTAGGTCTGTTTTCTTTTGAGGATTTAGTAGATATTTAAGAAGTTGTGTCTGTAAATATAAGCATGTAAAGTGACCACCACAGAAGTATCCCAGTATATTGAATTTATTCTTTTTCGGCAGTTGGAGATCTAATACCTTCTGTTGATCCACATTTGAGGCTTGTTTTTATCTTAGATTTTTCATGTTTTTAATAATTAAAGCTTCAACAGTTTATTTATTTTGTGATCTAGCAGAGAGGAGATTTAGTATATCCCTGCCAGAAATGAAATCTATTCTGTTTATTGAATGCATTCCTTTTTAAACAGTTTTATTCAGAGAGTAGATGCAATATCAGTTACAATGCTTTAGGCTGCAAGTAACATAAAACTTTAAATACAATAGATTGAACTATAGGAAAGTTACCATCTCACATAACAAGGATGAATGTGGAGGTTTCCTTAATTCAACTGTACAATATCATAAAGGACTCAGCCCTTTCCATCTCTCTGCATTGCCATCCTCAACACGTTAGTAATGTTTTCTATTGCGATTATGAGGCATATCCATCAGTTCCAGTCCAGTAAAGACAGTGTGGGTAAGAAAATTGCGTGTGATTCTCCCTGTGAATCTCTCTCTTTAAAAAAAGTATAGACTTTATTTTTTAGAACAGTTTTAGGTTTATAGAAAAGTAGAGCAGGAAGTACAGAGAGTTCCTTTATATTCCCCCCTTCTCTGCATTTTACCCTATTTAACATCTTGTATTAGCGTCTGTTTGTTAGAATTGATGAACCAGTATTGAGATGTCATTATTAACTAAATTCCATAGTTTACATTAGAATTCACTCTTTGTGTTGTACAGTTCTAATGGGTTTTGACAAAGGCATAAGTTCATCTATCCACCATTACAATGTCATACAGAACAGTTTCACTGCTCTAAACATCTTCCATTCACCACATATTCATCCCTCCACCCTCCCTAACCCGTGGCAACCTCTGATCTTTTGACTATCTCCATAAGTTTTGCCTTTTCCAGAATGTTGTATAGTCAGAATCAGGTG
Source organism: Pongo pygmaeus (assembly GCF_028885625.2). Lineage (NCBI taxonomy): Eukaryota > Metazoa > Chordata > Mammalia > Primates > Hominidae > Pongo > Pongo pygmaeus. The sequence continues at coordinate 132,406,517 of NC_072379.2, forward strand.
TAGCCTTTTCAGAATGGCTTCTTTCACTTGGCAATATGCATTTAACTTTCTTCCACATCTTTTTGGGGCTTGATAGATGTCTCTTTGTATTGCTGAGTAACATTCCTTTGTGTGGATATGCCATAGCTTGCTTATTTACCTATTGAAGGACATCTTGCTTGCTTCCAACTTCTGGCAATCACGAATAAAGCTGCTCTAAACACTCATGTGCAGGTTTTGGTGTGGACATAAATTGTCAACTCATTTTTGTAAATACCTGGGAGCAACATTACTGGATCATTTGGTGATACTGTGTTTAGCTTCATAAGACACTGTCAAACTGTCTTCTAAAGTGGCTGCACCATTTTAAATCTTTTTAAATTAGTACTTACTAATTATCAATTTATTAATCATTTCTGCTAATGACAAAACTCTTCAGCAAGTTCCTATTAAGCTCTAGGATTGGGTCGTAAGCCCTTTCCTAAACTAGTCACTGGCAAGGGGAAGCAGATCTCAGTGGTTGTCTTAAACTAGGCAGGTTCCTCTCTGGTGCTAGGTTTCCAGCTGGAGAGGAAGCCACTTTTTCTGAACACATGGCTGAGTAAAGAGCAAGGAAGCAGAATGCCCAGATGGAATCAGGGTTATGCCAGCAAGCACAAAGATAGTAAAAGGAAAAGGTAGTTGGTAGAGGCAACTGACACTGTCTCAGATGCGCCTAACCAGGCCCTTTTCTTTTGTTTTTTTTTCTTTTCTTTTCTCTATTTCTAGCTCAATTTAACCTTCTAAATATGGAATCATTGCAGAAAGCAGGCTTTAGGGTTTAAAGTTCATGCTGTCAACCATCACCGCTGACTTTCAACCTCAGTCAGACCACATACACATTTTCAAACATTTAGCCAGTGCTTCTGAAGTTGTGGTATTGGGAAAAAAAAAAAAAAAAAGAAATTGTTGGAAATGAACAAATTGGCTTAAATAATTATTACACGTTTATTATTATTGGGCAGTAATGAAACTTATCACAGACACAGAATTAGGCCATTATTACAGATTTGTCTGTTTCCAGTCTTGGTTCTATCATTGAGCCCATGTGTGTCTGAGCAGGTCTCAGTGTCTCTGGATATAAACTAAGGAGGTGAGACTCAATCTCTAGTGCCTCGTTTACTGAAAAATTACATCAGTCTGTGACTTGTTGCAGACATAAAAAGAATTCCTGAGTAGCAAAAATACATCAAGTCATAAAGGATTAAGATTTTGACTGTTTTTAATCACGTCTGTGAAGGACTTTATTACCCTCTTTAATTGCCCTTAGCTAAGGTTAATTAAGTCTGTTTAAGTCCTGCCTTATTGTGCTGTGTGTGTCTCTCCATTCTTTGCTTAAGAGTTTATTTTTTTTTTCTTTGCCCTATCTGATCAATAGCTGTCAGCATGCTTTTTGGAGGTCAGTGGCTTCTTTTCTGCACTTGACTGGCAGGTGGCATGTTTGAAGTACTGCACACTTTGCCTTCTTTCCGGCTGTTAGTACCCTCTTAGTTCTTGGCAGGGTGCAGAGAGGGGATCAAGTAACCTAAGTGTTTCCCTCACAGACTGACATTCATCTCGGTATTCATCTTCCTTGTCAAGGAAAGGATAAAGAAGGCATAATTAAGAAAATGATGGTGTGCCTGCCTTGTTGCCAGAAACCTATCCCATTAGCACTGTTGCTCGTACTATGTTGCTGCTTTTACCCCTTAGTGGCAGTCATTCTTAGAAGGATTCCTCCATCTGGCAGGTTGTTATCCTGCCTTTGAAATCTCAGTTTGAAATGGGATCTCTTATCAAAGGATTTACTCTTTGATATGTCATAATTTTATCTGTTTTTTTTTCTTACTTGCACGTTTCTCTTAAGACTGATTTGTTTTTGTTAGTTCTTTTTGTAGTTATTATTTTAGGTTTTAGAAACCTGTTCTTTATCTTGAGCCTCTCGTTCTCCCTCCTTCACCAGTGTTTCTAACCTCTGAAATAGTTCCTGAGTGAGTGTGAACAAATATTGCGTAGCTTGGTATTTTTGAGAGTATTTTATATTGTAGGCAGCAGGTCAAAAAACTAGCAGCCATTTAGAAAAGAAACTGTTTTTTAGGCCATTTAGGGAGAGATTACAGCTGCCTTGCTTTTCTGGTGCCATTATTCAGCCACATTTCTAGTATGTCCTTTGTCTAGTCCTCTACCTATGGGAGTTAGGCACGAGTTCTGCTCTGAGGAGCCAGTGTGTCTGTGTTGGTAGCTGGCAGTCACTGGTGACTTTTGAGCTGGATGGTAACGTAATTAGAATGACTTCATAGGATGCTCTCATTGCTACATGTATAAGGATCCTGGCAAAGGCTGATGGGGGTCTGAAAGCAAAAGGAAGTTGGGGAGATCAGAGTTGTACCAGTTGAAATGGAGAATAAGCAAAAGTTCCAAATACGGTTGTAAAGGAGCCTTAGCCAGGAATATCGCTCATAAATCAAGGTCCGTGGCAGCTGGCCCTGGTCCTGTCATGGTATAGCCAAAGTGTCTTCATCACAGAACATCGGGGAGCACCACACAGACCAGAGTAGAATAATGTGGAATACAGAGCTGGTCAGCACTTAATTGGTTTACACCTGCTTGTCTGTTTCCCCTGTGTTTCTCTGCAGGTTCGAATCGTCCTCCCATGCCATCAGTATGAGCGCCTATCTGCGAGAACAGAGAAGGGAGCTCTATAGTCGGAGTGGAGAACTGCAAGGTGAGTGATTGAGTTTCTCTGGAAAAATTAATTTTCTGGAGGAATATTTCCTTTATTACATGTGAGTTTGTGTCCTGCATTCACAGGATCCTTTCAAGACAACAAACACTTAGTGACTTAATAATTTGTTTCTTCTGTAATTTCCCAGCATCTGCTGCCAAGCAGTTAAAACTATTACTGTGGCCATAGGACTTATAGACCTGCTACTGTTCAAGTGGGAATTCAAAGCAAAAAGAGATGAGGCCGGGCTTGTCTTGCTTAAACAGAAGACCTGAGTCCAGTCACAATCTAGGAGAATGTTGGTCTTCTGCGACTGCCACTGTTACTTCTAATTGTTGTTTTTGACACCTTCTAGAATATGTCAGGAGTACCTGAGATTTGGGAAAGGGAAAATGCAACCACTGTCATTATTTAAAGGGAAAAAGATGCCTCTAAATGGTATGTTATAGTCAACATAACTGTGATACACAGGCTATTTGATACCCATGTATGGTTACCAAAGAGTTGTAAGCTGAAGAAGAAAATATTTAGAAAATAAATTAAATATAAATAAATATATTAGATTGATAACATTTCCTTCTGTGACAAAAAGATGCTGATCATAGTAAATGTAATGAGTTAAGAAAGATTTGGAGGTCAGGTGTGGTGACTAACACCTGTAATCTCAGCACTTTGGGAGACTGAGGCAGGCAGATCACTTGAGTCCAGGAGTTCAAGACCAGCCTGGGCGACATGGTGAAGCCCTGTCTCTATAAAAAAATACAAAAATTAGTTGGACATGGTGGCACGTGCGTATTCCCAGCTATTCAGGAGGCTGAGGTGAGATTGCTTGAGCCTGAGAGGCAGAGGTTGCAGTGAGCTGAGATCATGCCACTGCACTTCAGCCTGGGTGACAAAGTGAGACCATGTCTCAAAAAAAGAAGAAAAAAAAAACAACAAAACCACATTGATGAGGGCCTGCTAAGTGTAAGACATCTTAGGTGTTGGAAGTAATGGAAGTTGGGTACAAAGAAATATAAAGCCTAAAGATCTAGTTATGAAAGTAAAGTATACATATGTGTGTGTGCATATATACATACACACACACACACACACACACGTCAATAACAATATCAGGAAGTAAATACTAACAACTGAGTGGGTGGTATGGATAAATTGCTAGAGAAATTACAAGAAAGGAGTGATTACATAAATTGTTTTAGAACTCTGGGCTTTTCTCCATGAGGGATGGGAACGAATACTTTTACTGTCTTTGATGCATTGGGATCACTTAGCATTTTGCAGTGACTGGCCTGTGTAATTAAATATTTAGTCTTTAAGACTCATAATTCTGTACCAAAACACTATGAAGTAACCACTCAACCTTTCTTCGTTTAAAGACTATTGCCTTGTCATTCCTAACTTCACCTTTGTTATTAATAGAATAACCTGTAAGTTTTTCCAAAGATGCTGCTGTACTCTCTCATATTTATATCACAGTAATAGTTCTACAGCCCATATATGTGGTCACCAGAAGTAAAAGCCTAGAAGTATGTTAAGGGTATTAGGAAGAGGAGATTAGCCTACCAACATTTTATTTAATATGAAAGGGTTGTCATGCATTCTGAAAGACATGCAATATTCATGTCTAGAGTCTTGATGTAGAGGAGTACAGACAGTCATTAGACCTGGAACAAGTGAAAGGACAGAAAGGAGTGAAGGAGGAGGGTGACCCATGCTCTAGCAGGCTTTCTCTGCCTCCCAGGAGAAGAGGCTAGGCTGCCAAGAGTGAAAGGAAATGATGATAACAGAACATACATTATTGCAGGAGGTAGGATTGTGCTTGAACTGCCCTTAGCAGGCTATCTAAGGCTAGTGTATCTTCCACACTCACGGTATCCTAATTTTAATTTCTTTTCAGAGTTGCCTTAAGGAATAGTTTAAATTTGCCTCCATAATTTCTCTACACCTGTCTTCTAATACACATAAATTTATTTAATGGTGACAAAGCATCTCCTTTCTTCTTTTTTAGGTTGAGTCCTAATTATTTTCTTTCTTAAAAATTAATAAACATTATCTGTTAGAGCAGTTATAAGGTCCCAGCTAAACTGAGTGGAAAGAACAGAGTTCCTGTGTGCCCTTGTCCCCACACATGCCCACCTTCCTCCAGTGTCGACATCCGGCAGCACAGTGCAGCCTTCCATTTGACCCTTCCAGTGAACAGGCAGAGCATGTCCCTATGGTTACATAGGGACCGAGGACCTCTCATCGCTCACTCACACTCAAGCATAATTGGTCAACAAGGGCGCAGGACTAGTGGCAGATTCTTTATGCTTGTATGAGTGAGAATAGAGAGCACTCTGCGGCAGCCGTGGGAAGGCTTTTCAGTCCTGCCCCAGTGGTCCACGCTCTCTTGAGAGACAGTATAGGGTGGCAGTGCAGAGTAGGTGGCTCTGGGCCCAGGTCGCCTTCATTTAGATACCTAGCTCCCCAGCACTCACTTTGTAACCTCCAGCAAGTTCCATGGTCTCTGTGCCTCTTTTTCCTTTTCTCTAAATGGGAATAAAAGTAACACTCCCTACTCCATGAGGTGGTCGTGAAAATTAGGTGAGTTAAGCTAGGAAGTGTTTCAAAAAGTGTCTGACATATACTGAATGCTATGCCTTTCTTCTTCTCCTCTATTTCTAGTACTGTGATGTGACTTCAGAGTTTTCATATACATTCTGTTTGTCCTTTCTGTCATCTTTATATGGCTAAGCCCTCCTGTTCTTTCCAAGTTAAATTTAGGTGTCGCTCATTTGGATGGGCTTCCCTGTTGGTCCCTCCTCTCAGCCTGTCACAAATACACACACATTCTGGGGTTGTGGCCCCTGCTGTGTGTTACTGCCACGTCTTTAATGATGTTCTTCTGAGTACTTTCCATACTGCATTGTGGAACAATGCTCTCTTGTTTGAGTTTGCCACAAAACTATAAGCTCCAAGAGCAAAATACTATTTTATTTCCTGTGATTCTCACAGCACCTGGTACAAGAAATGTTTGATAAATACTGGTTGACTTAGTGACAGAATGAATGAGGACAGTTAGGATCTAAAATAGGATAGAGAGCACCATGGAGAGGCAGGAAGGGCCTGAAAGGAGCCACTTTCAGCTTTATAGTTTTCCATTAGTCTTCAAGTTGAAGGCAAAGTAGAGGGTATACATATATGGTTTTGTCCTCTGCAGTTATAAGCTTTATTAAGTAGGAATATTGCCCTTGGGCTTTCTGGCCCAGGACAAAACTACTGTATGTAATTGAAAAACATTTTAGAATCTAAGTGACAGAGGAATTTTACTCTGTGAGGATGGTTAATGGAGAAATCACTATAATCTAACTAGGAATTTTCCCATCCTTCAAAAAGTTAATTGAAATATGGGCTTTCAAGCACAAGTCGATTGAACTTACCAGTTTTCAGCAAGGAATATTTCTGGTTACAACAGAAGAAAAGTAATAGCAACCACATTATGTTCCTAATAATCATTAAAAATACTTTAGGTGAGCTGACATATTACACACTTGGTGAGAGAATAAATCAGTGGACCAGTTTTTGTAAAAGTCTGATGGTGTTTCATTCAGGAGGAAAAGTTTCTCTGATGAATGCTTTTAACATTTCAACAGGAAAAAAGAGAAGAAAATCATACCTGTCTTCCATTAAAAACGGCTGTCCTTTTTCAGTTATTCCATTAATGACTGGTCCAAGGACCACAATGAGATCTGCATTTCAGCTTGTCCCTGAAAAGGCATAATTGAATAGTTCAGTCAAACCATAAGAGACTAAGGGAAGATTTTTGTTTCTTCTGTTAACGCCATATAGCGGCAGGCTTTGCTTCCCAGTAATTTCAGTTCATAGGTCAACTTTTCCTTCCGTTGCAGGGGAGCGGCGAAGAAATCCACCAGAAAGACAATCAAAGTAACATTAAAAAGCTCAAATTTTACAAAAGTTAAGTTCCTGCCAACATTTTCAATTTATCAAACAATTAGAAATGTTACTTAGTCTAACAACACCCAAGGGGATAAAAGGATTAAAAAAATGAGATTTCTTTGGTATTATCAACCCATCTCAATAGGCTCTAACTGTTATGGTACAGATGGTTCATTATATAGTCTGCTGTTGGCAGTTGGGCTGTGGAGATGCGGGTGCTGCTTCAAAATGTGTGAGATACCAGGTGGGAATCTGACTTGTGGATGTGTCAGTGTTAATCATAGGCTTCCTGTGGTTTTAGCCTCTGCCGCTTCATTGTACTTAGACAGCAGTGTTGGTCGTGAAGAAAGATTCAAGTTTTAATGAACATTTAATTTGAATATAGCTTCTCAGGTTTAATGTATAATTCTTCAGGGGAATAGATAATTGATGAACACATTATCTGGTGAGGGTTAAAACAAAAACAAAAACAAAAAACAATCTAAAGACTACCACTCATGACCAAAATAAGCTGACAGGTTTATCAATGACATTCTGCCTCAGATTTCTCATAGGAAAAAATTAGAACTGTTATCAGTCCTGACTACTTTAGGGGAATGTTGTGACTATTAAATATTAAATTATTAATATTAGAAATTTCTGAATTAGAAACATTAGATTAGCAATGTTGATTTAATTGATAAAGTGATGTTTTAAAAAATCATCCTGGGCCAGACACAGTGGCTTATGCCTGTAATCCCAGCACTCTGGGAGGCCCGAGGTGGGCAGATCACTTGAGGTCAGGAGTTTGAGACCAGCCTGGCCAACATGGTAAAACCCCGTCTCTACTAAAAATACAAAAATTAGCCTGGCATGGTGGCGGACACCTGTAATCCCAGCTACATGGGAGGCTGAGGCAGGAGAATCGCTTGAACCTGGAAGGTGGAGGTTGCAGTGAGCTGAGATTGTGCCACTACACTCCAGCCTGGGTGACAGAGTGAGACTCCATCTCAAAATAAGTAATTAAATAAATAAGTCAGTAAATAAATAAATAAAAATAAAAAAAGTATCATCATGGAGTTAAGAGTGCCACATCTACTTCTTTACTTCCCATTTTCTCTTCAACTCCAGTCCACTGAGTTAGCTCTCCTCCAAGTCACCAGTGACCTCTGCTTGGCAGACTTAGTATTAGCTTTTTCTGACATTCATTTCACTCGATCTTTCTGCTCTTTTTCTTTTCTTATCCTCATGTTCTTTCTGAGTCTTGTCAAAAGCCTGTTGGAGTATCTCCTGATTTGGTCCTGGGATTTCTTCTATGCTCACTTTGTAGACTCTCCCCAGATGATCTCAGCCAAGACCAAGCTTCACTCAGCGCCCGAGCATAGCTGACCTCCATGTCTGTGTCTCCTGCCCTTTTCTCATTGTTTTCTGACCTTTTCTAGCATCCCGTCTCCCTACATTATAATTCTTTATCACAATATTTAAAAAAAGTTCTCATACTTTTCTTAATATGTACATGTCTTATTAATTTGTTAACTTCCTTCACTTCCCTTGACCCAGAATGCAAGCCTTATTCACGGGTACATTTCAGTACCTAGGATAATGCTTGGCTTGAATTAGGCGCTTAAAGACATATATGACGAACACGTATGATTCTATCTTTAATATCTCCTTATTTGTAGGTACAAGCCTACTTATTTGAGAAACCCTAGTGGTTGTTTAAATAAACAGACTGGGAGTCCTGTGATTTGTCTTTTCTCATTTTTAAGGATAATAAAACTCATGAATGAGTAAGAGTATATTAATTGCCATTGATTCAAATAGAGATATATACTCAATTTCCATTATGTTTTCTTTTCTATCTCGGGGCTACTTAATATTTTTGTTTTTATTCAATGATGTTACCTTTAGAGTGCCATTTTTATTTCCATTAGTTTAATGAGTGGCCTTTCTATAGCCCTGACATTAAAATGTTCTGTAAATCTCCAACCACTTGAGACCTCACTTCTTTAAGATGATTTGTATTACATAGTAAATATGGACATACTGACATAGGTAAAAACTGAGCTCTTACACTGGCCTAACCTGAATTTTCTGAGTTTTTCTCTCTAATGGGTTGTCGGTGACTGGGATTGTGAATACTTGTATGTAATTAATCTGTTCGGGGGTGTCTTGCCTTAAGAAAAGACAATATTTGAGATGGATTCACTCTGAGTTGATTATCCATTTTTACTAAAAGGATTTATAATAGGAGTCTCTTATATAGCAAGCTGTTCCATAATTGAGCATTTAAGGCAATATTTCACTTTTGCACACATTTTCAGGGTCACTTTGATTGAAGTGAGGTGCATTATTTTATATAGCAATGTTATGCTCATGACATATATTTGTTCTGCAGCCTTAAATATAAGAAGCACTTTCAAAACTTTATACCCTGAAGTTTGATTAGAAAATTCTTTGTTGCCTTCTAGAATTTGATTAATGACTTCATTAATAACTATGCAACAGTATGCAGGGAACATGAAAAACAGTACATTTTTTTTCTTCTGAAAATTGCATATAATTATGTCAAAATAACTTTTAATCTTTCCTAGTTATCTTTTCTGTTTTAGCCTCTAAAATAGTATTTAAAAATTGATTCCCCTTTTCTTCATAGATTTATGTTCTTGCTTTTTTAAAAGAATGACCTTAACTTACTTATATGTAAGATTTGTCTTATAGTAAAGTTATAATAGAATTTTTACAAATGCTCATTTCTTTGTTTATCCCTAAGACGTTGTAACTAATAAATATACTTTCCTCAAGTCATGAACAGATTGCATTATTTCAAATCATTTAGGAAATAAAAATATTCTTATGCCAAGATTGTTATCAAGTGTACTACTTTTTAGCCTTAATTGATGTAGAAACTTATTTTATTTAAAAATATTCTTTAGTTATGGATTTACTTTATATAAGTTGGATTTGTTTTCTGAATAAATCTGATCTGTGCAATATTTTATCTAGCCAGTAGACAAATCATGCGTAGCTGAACCGTATGGAAGAGCCTGGAATTTATGATAAAATGGATCTTGAGAGTACAAAATAACCATCACAAAGCCCATTACTTAGTAAAGCCTAAGAACCTCACACTTGAGTATGATACTTGGTCATCACACAGAACCAGTTGATGACATCTAACCTTATTTCTAAAAATATTCTATTCATTCATACAGATGTGAGAAAAGAAGGAATGCTGGTAAATGAAACATAATGTATTTGAGTTTTAAAAGTTGAACAAATGCATTTCTCTATATTTATGTTATACAGTTTTTTTAAAAAGCCAAGTTTATGGCTGGGCATGGTGGCTTACTCCTGTAATCCCATCTCTTTGGGAGGCCAAGGCGGGTGGATCACCTAAGGTCAGTAGTTTGTGACCAGCCTGACCAATATGGTGAAACTCTGTCTCTACTAAAAATACAAAAATTAGCTGGGTGTGGTAGTATGTACCTGTAGTCCTAGCTAGTCGGGAGGCTGAGACAGGAGAATTGCTTGAACCCAGGAGGTGGAGGTTGCAGGTGAGTCAAGATCGTGCCACTGTGCTCCAGCCTGGGTGACAGAGTGAGACTCCATCTCAAAAGACAAACAAACGAACAAACAAAACTAAATTTGTGTAAAAAGTTTTTGTTTTCAGAACAAAAACTTCTGAAATGATGCAACAGGGAAATTTAAAAGTTAACGTATATCTCATATTTTTAATTATTTGGTTCACATTAGTTTTTTAATAAGGTAAAAATAACAGCTTTGCTCATCTTATTAGACATTTTTTAGGCCCACAAGAAAGTATATTTTTGGCTATTCTAATAGTTTATAGAATACCACTCATTATGAGTTAAGCCTTGTTAAAGTATAGAGAAGACCACAAACATTTATGGCATATAGTAAAGAAAGTAATTATTAGAAACGGATGAAAATACTAAATAAAGAATTTATTATTGTCCCAATAAACACAATTCATAAGATAATTTTATATTTAAAAATGAAGTTTGGATCCTTTTAGGAATACTAATAGTATTAATAGAAATTTTCCTTTCTGAAGGGAGCTATTAATTAACAAAATTCAGAAGAGATTTATGTAAACATGCAGGTAATGTGATATCTGGAAAATGAAACAATAGATTTTAGTGTTAGAAAGTGCTTTAGAACTCATAGTCTAGTGCTTTTTAAATTCATTTTTAGTTATAGAACTCTTCTTCTGTTTAATCTTATTTCACAGTTCAAGGTAGACAACAGGTAAAAGTGGAGATGGTTTAACAAAGTGGTTGAGGATTCGAAGCCTAGGCCCCCACTTCATCTTTTTCTTTTTCCTTCCTCTGTGTGGGCACCCAGGGTACTATTTAGAACACTAAAGACTCAGAGGCAGAGATATGGAAATATTATATGAGGGAGAAATGACGTTACAAAGTTTAGGAAGTGGACAGACCAGTCAATAAAGAATGGTAAGACAATTGATCATGCATATAGGAAAAAAAAAGAAATTAGATTTGTACCTCATACTATTTAGGGAAATAAATTTCCAATAGGTTGATAACTCAAATGTGAAAGGCAAACCTATTCAGAATGTTCATAGCAACATTGTTTTAGTAGCAAAAACCGAGAAACAGCTCAAATGCCCATAGAAAGAAGGATGGATATGTAAGTTGTTGTACAGTCACAAAGTAGAATACTATGTAGCAATGAAAATGAATGAACTATGCTATACATTGAGTTAGTTGAATCTCAAAAGTAGTCATATAAGAAAATATTAGATAATATATTAGAAATTAGATTATATATAGAAATGTATAAACATTTATAATGTAGTGTATACAAAATCTCTATATAAAGTCTAATATATATAAATCTAATATCTTACACATGTAAACTTAATATGTAATATATATGAATCTAATATATAATATCTAATATATTTAATATATATAAAATCTAATACCATTTGTATGAAGGTCAGAAGCAGGCAGAACTGAATAGCCTATTTCATAGGAATATATCCTGTGTGATAAAAAAGTGAAGAAGGTAAGGACATAAATATAAAACTCAAGGAAGAGATCACCTCTGGAGAGGATGGAGGAGGGATGTAACCAAAGAGAGGAGCTCGTGGGGATTCAAAGATACTAGTAATGTTCTGTTTCTTAAGCTGTTATAGAAATACTGTTGTTTTATTCTTTTAAAAACTGTACAAATGTCATATGCACTCATACATTTCATAAAATGTACAGATATAAACAATTTTTTAAGAAGCCTCTTAAAGCTTTAGAGACAAAACCATGTATGTAGTTTAACGTTCCCATTTAGAAATCGGGACCAAATGTGGAGTTTTCTGGACAGCAGCACTTTTGTTGCAACTCCTGGTACGTGCCAAAGCTGTGAACTACCCCTGAGCTAGTACTGTACCTTAAGTCATTCATGAGAAGGCATCTTTGTGGTTAGAAGAGTTTCCTGTCAACTTACCTGCTCCCTCCATCATCCTCCATCTGGGATGTCAGACACCTAACATTAATTGGAGTCAGCAGCGATTATACTTTTGTTGCCTGTGTTAAAGGACTTTCTGTTTATTAATTAATCCTTATATAGATTTATGGTATGTTTACTTATGCTGGATACTTCACTAGGACCTCAGGATAAAATAATGAACAGGACTGCCTTTGAAGGCCAAAAGAAAAGAAACGGACCATAAATGTGTCACTTAGATGGTCACCTGCCTCCCAGCATTTGTTCTCCCTTTCCTCCAAATTCATAGAGTCCCTGATATTTCGCTAGTCACAGGACCACCCAAAATAGGAACATTTCTAACTTGCCTTGCAGCCAACATGGACATGTAATTTAATTCTGGCTAACAGGATGTGATTGAAAGTAATGTGTGTAACTTTGGGTCATGCTCTTAATGGGAAGAAAGGGGCTGTCTTTCTCTCCCAGCCTAGCCTGTGTGTGAAGGTGTGGATATGAATGTAATGTGGTAAGTCCTTCTAGACCATGCAGGTGAGGCAGCACTGAAGGAAAGCTACAACAACAAGACAGAGGGGGCCTGGGTTTCTGATACTGTGTAGTGCCATACCTCAGTAACTTCCTGGACCAGAGTCACCACATCATCCCAGACTTCTGCATGAGAGATGAGTAAACTCTGACTTGTTAATTCACTAGTGTTTTGATTCATGTTACATGCAGCCCTACTTATATCCCAGTTAATTCAGCAGGAACACAAGTGATCACAGCTCTGTGATACACACTATCACGGAGTTGTGTGTATACATATAGACAACTGGGATGCATATACAAGTTCTGGAAAAGGCAGGGAGGCATCTATAAGTATTTAAAGCTTAAACTCGGTTATAACAGATGAAGGGAAGTTTTCCAGGTAAAGAAATTGAGGCAAGCATTTCAGGCATCAGGCACAGTGTGGGTAAATGTATGAAAGTGTGAGAGTATAGGCTTTTCTCTCATCAGAGTTTCACAACATGAATCGGATATTTTTCTACTAATTAAGGAACTCAGTTTATGTATACAGATTTTTACTGATTATAATTTGTTACTTTCAGGAGTCAGATGAAAGTACATCAAAGCTATTGTGAATGGCTTTGGCCATTGTTCATCCTAATAAGAGATTGAGAATTGATAAGAACCAATGATGTACTGGTGATATGGGAAAATAAAGGTCATTATTATACCTGAGCAAAGAATAAATGTAATCACATACAGGATTTTCCAAGTGTTGTTCAAGTGTTATAGCTGTGCAGCTTTATTATTAAAAATTGTATAGGAAAAATAACTTTGTTTTAAATGTACTTATCATAGCATATTATATTAGACTGTGCATGGTAGCTGAGGCTGGAAATATTAGTAGGGCCCACGGCACAACCTATTTCTAAAGGACCTTTCGTTAAAAATAGAATGTTCAGCTTTAACTGCAAGTGATCGTGATGGCAGCCTGGTTCTATATGGAGATTGCAGAGCTCTGTGTGCTCACATCTGATTTCCAGCTTGTAATTTTGGTGTGGATGAAAATACACATTAAGTTACTTTTGGCTTCCCCACAATTTTAAACTGGAAAAGCCCATATTACAGTAATATATGATAGTATGTATGAATGCGACATGAATATTGTAATAGTCATAATATAGGATGTTCATTCCTAGAATTGTGATGACATCTACTGAACTGCAGCCAGTAATTTGCATATTCATGCCCACTTAGCTCAAATAAGTCCCTGTTTGTTTGCACATTAATGTCTGATTTCAGCACCAGCTAACTCATTTACATAGCCCTGTTCAGTTGGTTAGTGATGTTCTTATGTGGAATATTGGTACAGCTCTGTTTGGGCTTTGAGTAGCTTGGGGAGTGTTATGGTTTAGTAGAAGGATCACCTATTACTCATCCTAGTTTTTCTAGGCAAGGCACTTTACTTTTCTGAGCTCTAGGTTATTCATCTGTGTAATGAAGTTAATGCTGGTTAGTTCTTAGGGCTGTCATATCAGTTGACACGCTGGAGGTTATGGTGTACAGTCAACATTTCTAGGCCAACTATATTCTGGGGCCTGTTCCTGGAACATTTTCTGCATACAGAGGAGTTCTAGATGCTGTAGAAGATAAGACATGCAAACAGTCACAGTTTCAGTGAATATTAGAAGTACTTTGGGGAGTACAGAAGAGAAAACACTTAACATTTTCGAGGGAAGTCGTAGGAGGTATTACAAAGGTGGAATCCTTATGCCGAACTGGTAAGATGAGTTGACCACACTGAACAAGGGAAGGGAACTTGCTGCAAGTAGGGAGAAGATGCGAATGAACACACAGATGCTTGAGAATCTCATGGAACTGGAAATATTTTATTGTGGTTAAGCATAAAGTGTATGGGGAAGATTGAACATAGACACGGAAGACTGGTAGGCAGATCTCAAAAGACCTGGTATGCCATAGCAAGAAGGTTCGGTTTTTGTCCTGTGGGTGATGAGTCCTCCAAAGGTTTAAAGTAGGAGAGTCGCATAATGAAACGTGCATTTTAGAAAATGTTTTCTGATGACTGTGTGGAGAATGAATAGAGTGGAATGAGAGTGTAGACAAAGAGGCAAGTTTTGTTGTTATTTCAGGTGAGAGCTCATAGAAGAATTCTTAGGTGAGGTGGGAAGTGACCCAGAACCTATTTTGGACGTAGAATCAGTTGGACATGGTGACTCATTCTGTGTGGTGTTTCAGCAAGAAGAGATGTATTTTGGTGTCTTGGGTAGGTAATGATGTTATTTGTTAAGATAGGAAATATAAAAAGAGGAGTAGTTTTTATGGAGCGTTAGATAGGGGTAAAGATAGCCTTTCATTATGTTCTCTTTTATAGTTTATAGCTTTTATGGTTCTCTTTTAGTTGTGTTTAGACCTGTCTAATCTAATCTAGCCCAATATAATTTTACTACATAGTCTAATCTTTTATCTTTCCCTCAAGTGTAAGGCTTTCAGCAGTTTGTGATTACTCATAGCCATTCCTCTTCTCAAGTTCAGAGTAATGGAGTTACGGTTTTCTTCCATCCCTTTTCCTCTTTTTATTTTTTAGTTGCAAATACTACTTTCTTTTTTTCTAGGCTTTCGTTGATGTATTAGTTTTAGTGCCCACTTTAGTCTCTTAAGAATATGAATTCTTTAATTTTTATTCCTTGATGTACCCTGTACTTTTATTATTAAAATCAAACTACTAGCGATGTCTCTTGATAACTTGCTCTGACTTTGTGAAAGTCACTTAACCAGTTTTCTCAGTTGTAAAGGGAAGAAGGTAAATGATTTTTTTTTTTTTTTGAATCTCATTTATCTCCAAAGCTCTAGGTTCTTGGATTCTCAGTCGCTTGCCCACTATCTGTTCCTCACAGCAGAGTCTGGGGACTAGTTAGAGGTTCAGAGTGTGGTCTCTGGAATTTGGCTTACTACCTAGGTGACTTTGGGCACAGTAACTCCTTCTGTGTGTCACATTCATTTTCCTAAACTGTGAATATAATATACCTAACCTCATAGGGCCGTAGTGATGATGAAATGAGTTAACACATGTAAAATGTTTAAAACTGTGCCTTGGGCCTGGCACGGTGACTCATGCCTGTAATCCCAGCACTTTGGGAGGCCGAGGTGGGTGGATCACCTGAGGTCAGCAGTTTGAGACCAACCTGGCCAACATGGTGAAATCCTGTCTCTACTAAAAATACAAAAATTAGCTGGACACGGTGGCACATGCTTCTAGTCCCAGCTACTCAGGAGGCTGAGGCAGGAGAATTATGTGAACCCAGGAGGCAGAGGTTGCAGTGAGCCAAGATTGCACCACTGCACTCCAGCCTGGGCGACAAAGCGAGACTCTGTCTCAAAGCAAAACGAAACAAAAAACTGTGCCTGGCACATGTTAAGTACTGATAAATGTTAACAACTATTATTTTACCCATAACCTGTAGCACCTGGCATCATTCTTCACACATAGGAGGCACTCAGTAAATGTTTTTTTAAATTAATGAACCAATAAGCCTGTTAATGGACAAGTAAGTTCTAGTAGTATCTCTTAGAATGGTCCCTAGAAACTCTTCCGTCCACCCCCATTTTTCCTGTTTTCTTCTCTGACAGAAGTCTTTCTAGACTGTTGAGAAAATGTGTTTACCTCAGAGATTGTCCCAATCTTGTAATGTTAAGTGACATCCATTTTGAGAATGTAGGTGTGATTCACATATACCTCTAACTGAGAGGGCCACACTTGGTGACCTTTAGTGAATTTGTCTTTCTGGCCTGTATCCACCCCAGAGATAAATATTAATGGCCATGATGAACATGGCCATTTTTCTTCAAAACCATTTGATCTGCAGTGGCACGAACTCTAAATTTTACTACACAAATAATTTAGGACGGTTGGAATATGGCTAGTAAAGAGGTTAAAATGGAAAGGACAGCCCTTCTATTTATGAATTATTGGCAGCTGAAAATTTGGCGTTGTTTTATGTACATTATTGTTTTGCCTTCCTCTTGCCTCCAGTTTGACATCACTTTCTTGCTGCTTGTGAAAACAAAAATAAAAATGCAGTTGTAATCCTTTAACGGATTGGGTAATACATTGGTGAGGGAGAGCTTCTTTCTTCAAGTCTACAGATTGGAAAGCTGACCTCTTCAGAAGTACCCTTATAGACACACTCAGAAATAATGCTTTACTAGCTCTGTGGGCGTCCCTTAGCACAGTCAAGTTAACATATAAAGGTAACCATCACAGAAACAAAGTTTGAAAAAAAAGTTTACAGCTGATCTGAAAGGGAAATTTTTGACTTGGCTTGGAAAGCAAGCAATAAATTGTTTATGGATATCATTCCCCTTAGCATGTCTGCTGAAAGAGGACTGATAAAAGCAAGGCAATTGATAGGATGAATCATTCACTCATTTATGATTATCTACCATTTCTAGATTACAGGACTGTTATTGAGGACCATTAACTCCATATCCACTTAAATATGTCATGAATCATTTTTAAAAATTTCTCAAGACAAGAACTTTTTCCACAAGAATTCTTTAACATGTAAATTGAGTGGTTGACTATCATTTCTAAATTATGGTATTTACCCTAACACAATAGATGTAGTTGCCTTAAAATACATAGAATTTGGTCTAACTTATTCTAACCAATTGAAATCCTTTGTCATCCCCGAATTTTAATCAGTATGATCTTCTTTTTACTATCACTTCCAGGACATTTTTTAGGCAAGTATAATGCCCAAGAGGAATAATTAGCTCTTTTTAAGTAACTTCTACTTTTCTATCTATTTTAGATGGTTTCTGTTTAGTTATTAGCCATATTTGTTGCATTTTACACTTTGAAATTTGTAGTTCTTATAAATACTTTTAGAAGTAATAATAATATACATTATATTAAAAAAATTGGGCGTGGCATGGTGGCTCACGCCTGTAATCCCAGCACATTGGGAGGCCGAGGTGGGCAGATCACTTGAGATCAGGAGTTCGAGACCAACCTGGCCAACATGGTGAATATAAAATTAGCTGAGTATAGTGGCACATACCTGTAATCCCAGCTACTAGGGAGGCTGAGGCAGGAGAATCGCTTGAGGCTGGGAAACGGAGATTGCAGTGAGCTGAGATCACGCCATTCATTGCACTCCAGCCTGGGTGACAAGAGTGAAACTCTGTCTCTAATAAAAAAAAAAATTGTGTGTAACACTGGAGTTTTAGATGCCTGTACACGGAATCTTTTCTGTTTTTTCTCCCTTTTTTTAACCTTAGTTTATTTATTAATATTATTATTACACTTTGATTAGATTTCACTTATTGAGGTGAATGTACCTGCAGTGAAGTGTGTAATGTGCACTCATCTTAAATGTACAGCTAAATTCTTGCACATATATATTCCCATATATGTGCAACCCAGATTTCCCATGCTTCTTAACACTCCCTGAGGGTCAACACTATTCTGATTTCTAACTCTATCTCTTAGTTTTACCTGTTCTTTAACTCTAAATAAATAGAATCATACTGTGTTTTGTGTGTCTGGCTTCTGTAACTCAACAAAATGTCTGGCACATTCATTCTTGTGGATTTGCATATCAGTTTTTATTATTGCATAGTATTTTATTCTATGACTATAGGACAATTCATTCATTCACCTTTTAATGGACTTTCATCGTTTCCACTTTGGGGCTACTATAGATAATTCTCCTATGAACAGTTGTATTACAAATGCACTAATTTCTCATAGGAATATACCTAGGAATGGAATTGTTGGTTCATGACATAGGCATGTATTTGGCTTTAGGAGATACAAGGATTTTACCATTATAGAAATTGATAAGAAATTGTATGACAATATCAGTTGCTCTACATTCTCACTAATGTATTTTTATGGGCTCAAATTTTTACCATTCTCTTGAGTGTGTAGTATACCTTCTTCTTTTTTTTTTTTTTTTTTTTTTTTAAAGAAAAAGAGTCTAAGCTTTCCTTACTTCTGCTACTCTTCCCCTGCCCCCATACTGGCAGGAATTTCTGGATATGATTATTTGCTATACAGACTATCTGCCAATTTACTGATTTACAGTACAGCATTTTTTGTTGTTGTTGTTAGTTTTTTTTGAGATGCGGTCTTGCTCTGTCCCCCAGGCTGGAGTGCAGTGCACCGGTGTGATCATAACTCACTGCAGCCTTGATCTCCTGGACATGAGGTGATCCTCCTGCCTTAGCCTCCTAAGTAGCTAGGAGCACAGGTGTGCACCACTGCATGCACCATCACACCTGGCCAATTTTTTAACTTTTTTATTGAGACGAGGTCTCACTTTTTTGCTGAGGCTTGTCTCAAGCTCCTGGCCTCAAATAGTCCTCTTGCCTCAGCTTCCCAAAGTAGTGGGGTTACAGGCTTGAGCCACTGCACCCAGCCAATATAGTTTTTCATAGTTCAGTGATCTTGTATTCTTTCTAGAAGAAGTCCTGATCGTGTTCATACAGTTTCTACCCAGAATTCTTTAGCGGCTTTTCTTACTAGAAATCACCTCCCATATTTCTTCGCACCTTCGAGGTGGAAGATAAAGGTATCTCCTCTCTTTCAACTTTTTGTAATTTTTTGGTCAATGGTTTTCTATTTTGAATGATCTTTGTATTGCATGTTTCTTACCGATATTCCCACTGGTAGTAGGCAGAATTCTAGAATGACCCCAATGACCAGACCCATGCCCATGTATTTATATTTTTTCCCCTTTGGGTGGTATCCATGATTCTGACAGACTGTCACTCTCAGAGTTAGTTTTTTATATGGCAACACTGAATGGATTTTGCAAGTGTGATTAAAATCCCTAATAATTTAAATTTGAGTAAATCAAAAGGGAGATTACCCTGGTTGGGCCTCACATGATCATTTGAACCCTTAAAAGAGACAAAAAGCAGCAGAAGGTGCTCTTCTGTTAGCCTCAAAGTAGTAATTCTTGTGAATAGACTAGGCCATGTTATAAGGACCTGGGGTCATCTCTGTCTAACAGCCAACAGAAAAATAGGGCCTCCATCCTACAACCAAAAGGAACAGAATTCTCCCAACAACAGAATGAGCTAGGAGCCGGGCCCTAAGCCTTAGATAAGATTGTGACCTTGCCTGACACCTTGATTTCAGCGTAGTAAAACCCTAAACACAGGACTCAGCTAACCCGTGTCTGGACTTCTGACCCACAGAAATTGTGAGATCATCAATTTTTGTTTTTCTGAGCTGCTAAATTTGTGAAGTTGTCCCTTTGAGACTCCCATGTAGTTCCTAAGACTGATGGATAGAAGTTGCTAGGCTAGCTGTCTTGTTCTAAGAAAGGCAAACAACTCTTTTCCCTACCTTAAATTTATTCCAACTCTCTGTCAGTGTTTTTTTTTTTTTTTTTTTGAGACGGAGTCTCGCTGTGTCGCCCAGGCTGGAGTGCAGTGGCACGTTTGCGGCTTACTCACTACAACCTCCACCTCCCAGGTAAAAGCGATTCTTCTGCCTCAGCCTCCTGAGTAGCTGGGACTACAGGCGCCTGCCAACAAGCCCAGCTAACTTTTGTATTTTTAGTAGAGACGGCATTTCACCGTGCTGGCCAGGCTGGTCTCAAACCCCTGACCTCGTGATCCGCCCACTTCAGCCTCCCAAAGTGTTGGGATTACAGGGGTGAGCCACCACGCCCTGGCCAAAGTAACACTTTGCCTCCTTGTCTGGGAATTGAACCCCGGTCTCCCACGTGACAGGCAGGGATACCACTATACTAATGAAGAAGACATGTCTGTCAGTCTTAAAATATCTCCTTGCCCCTCCAGTTCTCTATGGCTTTTATTTAATTTGGAAGCTGAAAGGGTCTTTGGGAAAGGATGGAGGTCTAATAGGTTTTCTGTGTTACTGTGAGCTTTATAGTATGAGACACCCATTTGAAAATGTTTGTAGTTACAGGTATAGTAGAGACATCGTTGTGATGATAGCCCCCTGAGGAAAGCAGCACAGATTATCATGTTACCTTTCTGGGCTGTCTCATGAGCACCCGGCACTGAACATGCCCAAATCAAACTCATGATTCCTCCTTCCTACCACTCCCAAGCCTGCTTTTCTTTTGGTGCACCTGATTTTGTTAAATGGCACTGTTGATAAACCTGAAAGGAGGCATCCTTGACTCCTCCTTCTTTGCCATAGACAATCTGTCACCAGATCCTACTGATGGTGCCTCCTAAGTGCCTTACAAACCCACTTACTGTTTCTTTTTAAAATGTCCCTTGCGGCTGGGCACGGTGGCTCACGCTTGCAATCCCAGCACTTTGCGAGGCTGAGATGGGCGGATCACGAGGTGAGGAGATTGAGACCATCCTCAGTCTAACACGGTGAAACCCCATCTCTACTAAAAATACAAAAAATTAGACAGGTGTGGTGGCAGGTACCTGTAGTCCCAGCTACTCAGGAGGCTGAGGCAGGAGAGTGGCGTGAATCTGGGAGGTGGAGCTTGCAGTGAGCCAAGATCATGCCACACTGCACTCCAGCCTAGGTGACAGAGTGAGACTCCGTCTCAAAAACAAACAAACAAACAAACAAAAATAAAATGTCCCTTGCTTCTACCCAGTTTCTAACTTCCATCATCTCTTGGTTGTTCCTGCTTCTATCTCTAATCCCTCCAAACCATTCTTTATACCAGAACTGGAGTGAGTTAAAGGTATTTAATAATTTCTTATGTACTTAGTACTAAACCCCATGTCCTCAATATGCCTAATAAAGTTCTGCATGATTTAGCCACCACTACATGCAGCAGCTTCTTGGCCTCTTTTGAAAATCATAACCTCGCGGACTTATCAGAACATGCTGTGCTTGTTCAGGCCTTGGAGGCTCCTTGCATGCTGCTGTCTGTACATGGAATTGGCTTTCTTTCATATTCTTGATAATTAATGCCATCTTTAAGATAATGCTCTCTGTATAATAAGAATTTTATATCATGCTTATTAAGTACTTGCCATGTGTCAATCAGTACTCTAAAACATTTTACCGGTAGTATATCTTCTTCTTTTATTCTCTTAACCATTATTTCCTTGGGGAAGCTTTTTGAAAAAAAAAAATTACCCCAGACCAGGTCAGCTTCCTTCTTTGTAGCACATGGCATACTTACAATTATTCAATTCGCATACTTAGTAATTTAATTATTTGCTATTGTTTAAAATGTGTATTTATCATTCATTTTAAGCTCCTTGCAGTCAGGGACCAAGTCAGTATATACCAATCACTGGTATAGTAAGCACCTAATAAATAATCATGCTTATTAAAAGTAAAAGAAGTTTAATATTATTAAACAAATGCCTGATTTAGACAGTAGCTTAGGTATTTTCCCTTCAAGTTGAGAGCTTTTTTCCATGAGCAGATAATATTTGGGGATATATAGGAATGTATCATAGATTAAATTATATTAAGAAGGAAGCTAAGAGAAACTAATGTTACTTGAGAGAAGAGGATGAAGTGACTGAAATGGAATTATTTAGGGTATATACATAATTATTTTGTTTTCATAATCATTTTGTCAAGTAGGCCTTATGATATGGTTTAGATGTGTGTCCCTGCCCAAATCTCATGTCAAATTGTCATCTCCAGTGTGGGAGGTGGGGCCTGATGGGCGTGGTTGGATCACAGGGCGGAGTTCTCATGTAAGGTTTAGCATCATCCCCTCCGTGCTGCTCTTGTGATAGGGTTCTCCTGAGATTTTTCTCTTGCTCATGCCATGTAAGAAGCGCCTGCCTCCTCTTTACCCTCTGCCGTAATTATACATTTCCTGAGGCCTCCCCAGAAGCAGAAGCCGCTATGCTTCCTGTACAGCCTCCAGAACTGTGAGCCAGTTAAACCTCTTTTCTTTGTAAATTACCCAGTCTCAGGTATTTCTTTATAGCAGTGTGAGAATGGACTAATATGCCTTATTATCTCATTTCTATTATAGCTAAGGAAAAAAAAACATGGCTCATGGAGGTTAAGTAACTTGACCATAGTCACAAAACCAATAAAGGACAAAGTTGTCACATAATAGTTTTATTATATAGGGTTTGAAATAACTTACATTTGAAATGGCTTGTGTATTTTCCACTTTATTGAGATAATTTCTGTATAATCCACATTTATTTAAAATGAACAATTTGATGAGTTTTGGTGGATATATACACCTGTGAAAATAATGTCACTATTAAGATACAGAACATTTTCATTACCTAGAAGTTTCTTTGTGTCCTTTTCAGTCTGTTTCTCCCTCAATTTCAAGCCCTTGGTCACTGGTAAAATGCTTTATGTCATAATAGATGAGCTTACAACTTCTAGAATTTGATATAACTGGAATCATACAATAGACAATTTTGTGATCAGCTTTTTTCGCTCCACATAATGATGCTGACATTCATCCGCAGTGTCGCATTCTTCAGTAGTTGTTCCTTTCACTGCTGAGTAGGACTCTATTGTATGGAGATACCACTTATTGCTTATCCCTGCAGTTGTTGATGTACATTTGGGTTGTTTCCAGTTTTTAGTTATTGTGAATAATGCTGCTGTGAACATTTGTGTGCAAGTCTCTGTGTGGGACAGTATTCCCTGAGGAACACATAAGAGTGAGATTCTTAGGTCATATGGTTAGTATATGTTTAACTTTTAAAGAAATTCCCAGTTTTCTAAATAAATGTATTATTTTATATTCCCAGCAACAATGTGTGTCAGCACTTGGTATTGTCAGTTCTTCTAATTTTAGACATTGCGCTGGGTGTGTAGTGGTATCTCATTATGGCGGTTTATATTTAATATAACATCTTATTGATGTAGGAGGCCACACAAATGTGGATTCAGGCCTTGGAAGTTAGAATCAACCTCAAATCCTTTTTCTCTTTTGAGAATTCCTCTAGACCTCTTATTATATGTCATGTCTTTTGGAATAACTTGTTTCTACCTCCATGAAGTTTTTAAATACAGAGAAAATACATGTAACTATTTTACAGGTCAACTGGAAAGCCATACATGTATGCATATGTTTGTGTGTGTATGGCATATATGTATATATATAATTACACATTAAAAATAATGCTTACTAAAACTACTCATACTCATTATTGTATATATCTATATTTCCAGCATCTTCTGAAAGTTTGTGAGTAAGTTCTGAATAAATCCTGCTTTGAAGCTAAAAATTCTCAATTGTTGCTTTATTAGTAATCACAGGGCTAATGCAAAGCTCTGATAATTAAGACTTTATGTTTTTCTTTGAGTGCCACCATGGCAGCAAGTGGTATCTTAAACTGACAAGCTGTAAATTAAAACTTTCAGAATGTAAGGCCTAGTCTAGGGAAAATGAAGTTATGTATAGGTGACTTGTTCCATCTGAATTAATCAAAGGGCTGCTAGTGTAGACCAGCTGTGTTTTCTGATGACAAAAACGAATCTTGACATTTTAGATAATGAAATTCAGTTCAGCACCTCTTAGAGATATGTGTGATAATATATGTCAGTCAGAAACAGAGAGAAGGGGAGAAGCACAAACCTTGTCTTATTAAAATAGACGTTGTGACAAGTGGACATTGCTGAATCTCTGGTTTCTAGGGGAAAAAATGTCAAGGGAAACCTCTTTAAAAAAATGATGGGAATGGCTGTTTTATGGAAGCTGGGTGAAAAGATTTGACTTCTGATGCATTACCTCTTTGACAGTTGCCTTTGTTCATGATTCCTAGTTTCCTGGTTTATTTTATTGGGGTACAGAGTGAGGCCTGAAGACCTGTAAAGGAAACTCACTTTTTTGGTTTGACAGTATTAATGCAATCATCTAGTTCATACCTTGTAAGCCCACTTATTATTTCCTCTGCGTGTGTTTTTTCTGGTTTAGCGGATTAGCTGCACTGTCTCTTCAAAGGCTATCCAATCAAGGAGGGGTTATTAAAACCAGGGCGATTTATGACTGAGAATTAATTAGAGAAGCATTTTCATGCAAAACATCCAATTTTTTGATTAGCAATGGAGCAGGGCCGCAATTAACACTCGAGGAAGCTTAAATTTCCAGCTTTTTGATTCTCAGGAAATGAGATTATCAAACCAGGGTCAGACACTTGACAGCAAAGTTGGAGTGGGGGAGTGTGAAATTATATGTAAAAAAAAGAAAAAAGAGTCTTTTGATTTTTGATTCTGAGATTGCTATTAAGGCAATGGGAAATTCAGAGGAGGGAAAGAACAAAAAATCTGACATGGAAGAATCTGAAAGGACTGATTCTTTAGTGGCCTATTTGCTATGCAAAATATCTGTTGTAAATGTTTGCTGCAAGTATGTTTTAGAAGCACAGCAATATTGTTTTGTTCCTTCATTGTTACTTATTATTCAGTTTTTCTCTTATAAATTTCTCTTGGATATTCAGTGGCAGAACAAATATTTGAAATGTTTATATATGTTGGAGAGAGGCCAAAATTTCTCTTGTTAGAAAAGGGAGCTTCTTTTCTAAATGCTAATTTGCTTTTTTTTGTGTTTGGGGAGTCTGTTTCTTTTCATTGGTGTTTTTAATTTTTTTAAGTCACTCAAGACACAGTTTAGGTAGTGAGTTATGTCAAGCCATAGATGACCACTTATTGATAAGTGGCCTTGTCAAGCTTAGGTGCCTGAGATAAGAAGTAAGGCAACCGCAGGTTTGCTGTAAAACAAAGTGTATTCTGTCATCAGTGTAATTGGTGCTCCCCAAGGAATGCAACATAATGAAAATTCATTTGTTCTGGAAAATATTTTTCATCTTGTCTCCTCTTAATTTGGACATCTAATTTTCATGGAGAAATAGAGGAGCAGCGAATCTTTTAATTCATTCTGCCAAGTTAAAACTCATATGCATCTCTTCTTTATTCAGTAGATTCTAAGATTTTTAAGAGACCTTGTCAGTATTTTTGAATCATCCAACCCTCTCTCTTCATTGCCCTGTTTTCATATTTGCATGTATGATGAATTGCCTATCTATAAATAGTGTAAGAATAGTACAATCTAAATATTAAAATAGTAATATGTACTATTTATAGATTGCTTGCCTATTGGTCTTAGGGAAATTGTTATCCAGTTCTAAGAGGAAACACAAGTGATCAATGCGTCTTTGGCCCAGGGTGGGAGAGGGACTGAGAATTGGTTGATAGTCTTGTGTGAATCTGGTTTCTCTCATATTCTCCTAGCGTTGGTTTCTCTGTTTAAATAAGGGGTAGGACTTTTTGTTACAATCTGGGGAGTTATTTTAAAAAACATCTTCATAAGCAGATTCCAGACTACACCAAAAATGAATGGAAGAGACCGTATGTCATTTATATAATCAGAGATTTTTGCTATGGCATTTTTCTCTCTAAAGCCCCTCTGGTTTAGGAACATGATCCATTGATCTAGCCTATCATTCTTGCAATCCTACTATGGATTCTCAGCTTTATTTGTCAGTCTTGCTTAATCCTCCTTCCTTTTTTGATGAAGAATATCTATCACTGGCTGGATGAAAATTGGCTGCAGTTTAATCTTGGGGAAAAAGGAAGAAAACTGCCAGTCAGTTTTCTTTCTGAAGAGTTGATCTTGTCAGATTTGTAGTCATCGGTTATCAGTGCTGATCTTCATGTTCTTAGACGTTGATGATTACATGCTTTTCGGCATCCAATAAACATTTGCGGAAATAATTTATAGTTATATTTATGGATATTTCCTTTGTTGGGAAATGTTCCTGCATTTCCAGGTCCATAACAAAGGGAGCCTAAGCATATGAATTAGGGATTCTTAACCTATGTGTGTTAATGTGTTGGGTGGTTTGGGGGAGGGTACATGGGTAGCCTTCAGGGAATCTGTGACACCCAGCAGTGTCTTCAGATTAGAGAGGTGGGGAGCAGGAAGAAGTTGCCAAGTTTTCATTAGGTTTACAAAATGCTATTGTTACGTGTGTGTATACATATACACACGTATGTATGTGTGTGTATATACACACACACACACGTATACACACACACACTCACAAATACATATACAAATACAGTTCCCAACTTGGAGAGCCTTATTATCAACAGAAGAAAACAATGTAACCACTTTAGTAAAAGCACATGAAATGATAACCTTTTGTAATAAGTGTGAATGAAATACATCTAACCTATATTTAAATGCTTAATAACATTAATATTAATTATATTAACATCACAGGTAGGCAAAGAAATTGAATTTATAAAAATTGAGAAAATTAATCAAGAGAGGCATAGTAATTAAGTGTGAATCATTTTAAAGAAAGCAAGGATTATTTAATGGAGTAGAAAAGCAGAAAAGCAAAGCTATTCTAGGTTGGTTGGTTTGTTTTTTCTCCTTTAATGTGAAGTTTTTTAAAAGTACAGTTTGATATAGCTCAATTGATCATTTAATTAAGGAACTTGATTTGCTTTAAGAGGCTCTCAATTGATAATAATCATATTATCATGTTGAATTCCCAGTGGTGAGGTGAGGGTGTCAGCTGTTCTACTGGCGCATTTTTGCTTTGCTTGATTTGCTGTATGCTCAGTTTATATCGTGGTAGATGACGGATGTGGAAGAAGGCTATTTAAAAATCATTGCTGGTGATGGGTGGGAAAGAATGCCTTTAGTTTTTAGTATGATATAATTAATCTTTAATAGTGATCGACTAATGTATGTTTATATGATTATATCTGAATAGATATTTATTAAATATCTATTATTGATATTTCTGCTGGGATAACTGTGTTACTATTGAGTCTCTGGGACTCTTTTCCACTTCCCATCTAAATACTTGCTTTAATAAGAATATCCTACTCTAGCAGAAGTAGTGTACGTACAAAGAACCCCATTTTCTTAGGATAGTGGTCAATCTATGAAATTAGATTTTTGTGAGCATGAAAGTAGAGTATAGCCCAGTGAAATGAAATATGGAAACCTCAGGGTTCAGAGCAATGGGTTGGCAGAGAGTCAGGTCGGAGATTGAAATGTTATGAGTCATCTGTGAGATAGATGGAAACGCTGGAGTTGTTGAGCTTTTAAAACAGTAATAGATGGAAAGAAAAACTCTAGACTCTGCATAAGGAAAATGCTGCTAGTTTGTTGAAGAAGAGTAGCTTGTGAGACTCGAGGAGTGCTTGAATAAGTTAGGGGAAGGGCAAGGCAAATGGACACTTAAGGTTTATAGTGTGAATATCTTCTATCTGCTTTTTGAAAAACACATTTAAATGAGTTCTTAATGATTCCCAGGAACCACAGTCTGATTTTGGCTTTTGTTTCCTGTGTCCTCCTGTCAATTTTGATAACTGTACCTTTGTCTCTGAGCCCAATTTTTTCAAAATTATGGGTTCATTTTAATTGTTTAATAGTCTGCTCTTGTCTGCAGTTCCCAGAGTTTGAATTGTATGATTTTTGCAGCCCCTATGAAAATGGTCAGTGAAAAAGAATTTTTGGTTGACTATGACATCCTGTATTTAATGGAAATATTTTGTTTTAATGACATGAAACCATAGCCATGAAAATTTTTCTAATGTAACATCAAGAACTTCTCTTTGTATATTATATGAACCTTCTGTGAGGTCCAGCTAATTGCAAGACCTCCTAAGTTAGGTATCTCATGCCCATTCTGACTCTTCTAAGAATTTAGTACTATTTTAGATCACATTAAGGTTTTCAGATTTTTCTCTAATTGCTTGATAATGTAACACAAGCTTAATAGTGTAATAACAAAAGCTTGATGTTCTGTAGTTAGATTCTTTTAAATAATGTAAAAAAAAGTTATAAATGATTAGTAGCTTGGATGACTTTTTACATTTCTCTCTGGGAGTTTCAGTTGCTATGATTTTGTGGTTGTGTTCAGCTTAATTGCCATTAGCTACTGCTGAAGTCTCCTCCTTACTCACCGTGTGGGCAGTGTCCATCAGCAGCATTTAGTACAGGATGAATGAACAGTTCCTTTTTGTTATGTTCAATGGAATATGTTAATACTTTCAAATGGCCTTCTTCAACTAGAGTTTTTTAAAAATGAGAGATATGCTGGAAAAATACTTTGAAAAATATTCATATTCTATAGTGGTTGGCTTATTTGTTAGTTGTATTATATTTGGCAATTGGATGACAGGATATGTTTTAGAATACCTAAATAAATTAGGGAGGATATATTTCTCTAATATGATTGTTTTAAGTTGTAGATGGCACTCATGGTAATGTTTTAGTAATCTAAATGTACTCATATATGTAATTAAAGTTTGGATAATCATTAGTGATATTAAACCCCTCAAAAAATTACATTCTTCCCTGGGGCTAGGAAGCATCTTCTGAGTTAATCTACTCTAGCAGTTTTAAAACTGTGTATGTTCCCTAGAACAGTTAGAGGTCTGGAAAGGTATAAGAAATTGGGTGATCAGAATTCTCAGTTCCCTCTTGAAAGCTTCATCCAGGGATGCTTAATTTTTTTGGTTTTGTATGTTGGGATTTCACACAGACATATTTTCTAAATTTTGCTATTTCAAAAATGTTGCAGTACAGACTTCTAGGAACATTTGTGATACTCCTTTAATGTAGAAGATGAATCATTGGGTAAAAAGATTGTCTTACCTAAAATTTGATAGACTACCAAGTTACTTTCCTAACAGTGTTTCCCAGTTTACACTTCTTTCAAAATCCATGGGAACATCATTTCTTTTCATCCTTGACATCATTTAATATTACCAATTTTTTTAATTTAAATTTTAGATCTTAAAAATTTGAAATTTTACCAACTTGATTAGAGTGTGTACCTGATTACTAGCCAGGTTTAGCATATTTTTTGCATTTATTTGACATTTGTAGTTTTTCACTGAATTATTATCGAGTCTAAAAATAATCCCTAACACCTCTTTCCTATTTTTATTGGACTTATTTTATTACTGATTTTTAGATTCTCTATATATTCTAGATACAAATGTGTTATAAATACTTTTCCTCCTAGTCAGACATTTAGATAAGATTTAATTTGGGGACAAAGATGATTTTTCTAAAAATAATTTCAAAGCTATTAGAGTAGTATTTTTTGATACTATGATTTCTTTCAGATGGATGTTTTTAAAAGACCATAAAGTAAGTAGATATTACAGTTTTCCTTGAGTAATCTGTTCTAGTGTCTCACAGTCCTTATTAACTTTCTCAACTTAAAAAAATATAAATGTGTTAATTAACATCCTACATTAGTCGATATACCTATCTAGCTTATTTAGTAGTCTAAAAAAATTTCCTATTAACATGAAGTTTCAAGATTTCATTAAGTTTTTAAATTAAATCTCAAATCTTTTGTTACTAAGTAGCAACATGACTGCTTTTCTTCTTAAAATTAGTCTGTTTTATAAACTATCAGCGTCATAGTATCCTTCTGGATAAATTGTGAGTGGGCAGCATCTGTACTTTTCAGAAGGGAAGAATAGATATTTAATAATTTACTCAAGGTTGTACCATTGCAGAATCAGAAATTAGGATCTCAGTCTGTTGAGATGTTCTCTCAAGATAAAATACATGTGCCATGCAAATAGCACATAGCTTTCTTGTCTAGCAATGGTTGGCCCAGTATGTGGCCCAACATTTATTTCCTGTAGAAGGCATGAGAATCACTCCTATGTTGATGACCATAGCTGAACATGACTGGAAGAATTTTAGCTTTTTTTCCTATCACTTTTTTTCCTGTCACCACTGGCTGGTTCTGAAATGTAAAGTGTTAAGTTATAAACTGCAGCGTTATAATTCCTCTTCTGGTAAAATGAAACATCAGTACTGTAATCCCAGCACTTTGGGAGGCCGAGGCAGGTGGATCACCTGAGGTCAGGAGTTCAAAACCAGCTGTGCCAGCATGGTGAAACCCTGTCTCTACTAAAAATACAAAATTAACTGGGCATGGTGGTGCATGCCTGTAATCCCAGCTACTCAGGAGGCCGAGGCAGGAGAATCACTTGAACCTGGGAGGCAGAGGTTGTAGTGAACCAAGATTGCGCCATTGCACTCTCAGCCTGGGCAACAAGAGCAAAAACTCCGTCTCAAAAGAAAGAAAAGAAAAGAAAAAAGAAAAATCAGTAACAAATACACAGATTTTTTTTTTTTAATCCGTGACTACAAAGGTACCTAACTGAATAATACATCATGATATTTCTTATATCATTGTCCTTGAGAACTTAAGTCTTTTCAATGAAAGAAATGAAATATGAAGTATTCCCTGTTACAGTGTTCTCTGACTTTGGGGTGCATCAAATGCCTGGAGGTCTTGTGAACACAGCTTGCAGGACCCCATTACTTGAATTTCTGACTCAGTAGGTCTGAGATGGGGTCTGAAAATTTGCATTTCTAACAAGTCCTTTTATGATGCTGATGGAGGGAACACACTTTGAGAACCACTACTCTAAACCTTGTAATAAAAATGATGAAAGGTGATGCTAATGAGGATAGCCTTGTTGCCTGTGACCAACTACTTTTGTTTCCTCTTTAACATTGTAGCACTTAGGAATTATCGTATTTCCCCTGGAGAAGATCAAACCTAATAGAATTATGCATGCGCTGTAAGAGATCATCAACCTTATACCTTTTCCCTTGGGCCTAGAGCAATTTGAAAAGAGACATTTCCATCAAACGACATAAAACCTGTAGCTACAGTCACAAATTAACAATTATCAGGGTGTTTGTACCTGTCTTCTCCATTTGGGTTTTATGCATGAATTATAAAAGTAGAGATAGGAAAGTAGGAAGAGGATGAAGGAGTAGCTTCCAGACTGTTATTCCAGTAGAGATTTCATACTAATTTTGAATTGAAAATGATTAGTCAAGTTTGGATGCTTATAAGGCATACCACACTATTGAAAAATAATAAAATGCTATAGAGAGATATTATCATTGTGCTACATGTTTTGTTGTACGTTACTGTTGAGTTTTTATTCCAGACTTTCTTTTGATTATTTTTGGTCCTGAGCAATTTTAAAAGGCATATAGTAGAAACTGCTGGTTGCTTAGTTTCCAATTACCCACCCTTTTCTCCTCCTTTTTTACCCCTTCTGATTGTATTTAAGGTGGCAATGTTCCCAGTGATACATTTCTCAGTGTTTTTTTGCAGTTGGGTGCAACCATTGAAATATAAGCAGAGGGGCCGGGCATGGTGGCTCACGCCTGTAATCCCAGCACTTTGGGAGGCCGAGGTGGGCGGATCACGAGGTCAGGAGATCGAGACCATCCTGGCTAACATGGTGAAACCCCATCTCTACTAAAAATACAAAAAATTAGCTGGGCATGGTGGCGGACGCCTGTAGTCCCAGCTACTCAGGAGGCTGAGGCAGGAGAATGGAGGTGGAGCTTGCAGTGAGCCGAGATCACACAACTGCACTCCAGCCTGGGCAACAGAGCAAGACTCTGTCTCAAAAAAAAAAAAAAAAAGAAATATAAGCAGAGGTAGTTGGATAGGGCTTCTGAGAAAATTCCTTAAAGAAGGCTCAGCTGGAAGGTGCTCTTTTATAACCCTTCCTCTTCCTCTCTCCCTGGCATTTGGATGTTTTAGTGGCCATGCCGGACTCTAAGGCCACTTTGAAATTGGAAGCCAAGCACTAGTAGAGCAGGAACGAGCCTTGATGCCACATGACCACAGACCAACATTTCCAGCCCTGGATATGTACTGTCAAATTGGAGAGAGAAATAAATGTCTCTTTTGTTTAACCAGTTTATTTGGATTTTCTGTTATTTGTAAGCAAACCTTGCTATTTATGTCGAAGATGGCATTGTCTGTCTTTGTTAATGAAGGGTGTCTCTTTAAAACCTACGAGGTGTTTTCACAGATGACTTTGTAAGTTCATTGTAAATTATTCCACATGTATCACTGGATCCCCATCATCTTACATCCTTTCTTTCTTCTTCTTTTCACCTAGTGAAATAGTTTGTCTTTTGGAGTCAGATACACCTGTTTTATTTTTAACAAGTTTATTGAGGTGTAATTACAGAACATAAAATTCACTCCTTTTAAATTTACAATTCAGTAACTTTTAGTGAATTTACTGGTTTACAAACATTACCACAATTCAGTTTTAGAACATGTCAACCCATTTACGTTATCCCTTGTGCCTGTTTACAGTAAATCCCCACCTCAGCCTCAGAAGATCACCAATCTAATTTCTGTCTCTATATATTTACCTTTTGGGACATTTCATATAAATGGAATCGTGATGTGCTCTTTTGTATGACCTTGTTTTAGTGAGCATAATGTTTGGAGGTTTATTTATAATTTAGCACATATCCATAGTTCATTCCTTTTTATTATTGAACAGTATTTTATTGAATGAGTATACTGTATTTTGTTTATCTACTCATCAGTTAATGGACATTGGATTGCATCCACTTTTCAGCTATTGTGAATATGGTGCTGTGAACATTGCTCTTCAAGTCCTTAACACACCTGGCTTTGAATCTTAGCTCTGCTCAATAGGCTGGTGACCTTTGGCAAATTGCCTAACTACTGGTCTCTAAAACCTGTGATTTTCTTGTCTCTAAAAGGTGATAATACAGACTTCCTCATGGAGTTGTTGTGAGGATTAAATGAAATACCTTACGAGATCCTTTGTTTAGCTATCTAAACACTGGAAGCATACGAGCAATAGAATTGTCTCAAAAGCATGTATTAAAACAACCCTCACTGTTATAGTGATTTTCAGTAATGCACTGTGGGTGGTGATAGTGGGACCCACAGGGCCTCAAATAACTACTTAGTATTGTCTTGATAGTTTATTCATTCATTAAGGACAGAGTGGTACATATCACACCAGAAGCTGTAGTGACTGTATTGTCATAGTCCTGGTATTGCACAACTTGTGACTTTTTCATTGCTCATATGGTTTGGCAAGTAAGAACCATCTTAAAGTTCAGGATTGTAGTGTGCCAGTACATAATCTTAATATGCTCTTATAACTTGTTTATAAAAGAAGGAAAAGCTGAAAGAGTATATCCACAAGATCTGCATCATTTTTTTTTTTCTCTTTTCTTTACTGGTAGGTAAAATACCTGAAGTTTGGACATATTATTAATCCAGAACATTTAGGCTCCAGGCGTCCTGGCTACATAATTTTCTATTATACCGTCTTAGGTATGTGCTTGAGGTCTGTGAATTAAACAATAAAAAAGACAAATTAACAAGATTAAAAGAGAAGCACACCAGTTTTATTTTAAATTTTACATGTGTGGAATCAGAAAGGAAGTGAAATCTCAAAGATTGGGGGGCTTATATACAGTTGTAACGAAGGGTACTAAGTTGTTGAGAATTGACTAGACAAAGAGGGTTTGGGTTTCTAGGGGCAAAAAAAAATTGTGGGAAGATTACATATATGGGGGAACTAATGATAGGTAAGCGTTATTTCGTAAGGGTTGATTATGCAAACTCATTTCAGTGCTCTCTCTGTCTCTGGTGATAAGGATTGTTCTTCATTTCCTGGCACGGGGGGTAGGAGCGGGCCTTCACAAGAGAGAATTAATACCCGCTTTTAGGCAGATGGGGGAGGGCAGAGAGCTATTCCTGTTTCTGCTTTTTCTCAGTTGCCTTCAGCTCAAAATCATCCTTATTCCAATGTGGCATATTTTGGGGTGACATATTCTGGTTCCCTTAAGTATAATCATTGTAGAGCAAATGCAGGCACAGTACCTGTGATGTAAATATTTAGTGAATGAATTTAGTCCTATGTGAAATCCTCCCTCCCCTCCCTTCCCATTCCTTCCCACCACTTCATGCTTAACCACAGTGCAGCATTCTTACTTTTTGGGGTGACATATTCTGGTTCCCTTAAGTATAATCATTGTAGAGCAAATGCAGGCACAGTACCTGTGATGTAAATATTTAGTGAATATTAGTCCTGTGCGAAATGCTCCCCTCCCCGCCCTTCTCATTCCTTCCCACCACTTCACGCTTAGCCACAGCACAGCATTCTTACTTTTCTCCTCCTGCTCAGCTTGGAGAATTCAGATATCAATGAGATAAAATGGATCCTACTCTCCTGGAGATTACAGTCTAGCAGGGGAAATGTGTATTAAGCAAATATCACACAAATAGTTGTTAAGTTGTGATAACTGCTGTGAAAGGAAGGTATAGAGTGCTTTGAAAATGTGCTGGTGTGGTGGCTCATGCCTGTAATCCCAGTACTTTGGGAGGCTGTAGCAGGTGGATCACCTGAGGGCAGGAGTTCGAGACCAGCCTGGCCAACATGGGGAAACCCTGCCTCTACCAAAAATCAAAAATTAGCCAGGCGTGGTGGCATGTGCCTATAATCCCAGCTACTCGGGAACTGAGGCAGTAGAATCGCTAGAACCCAGGAGGCGGAGGTTGCAGTGAGCCGAGATTGCGCCACTGCACTCCAGCCTGGGTGATAGAGCGAGACTCCATCTTAAAAAAATAAAAGAAAGAAAATGCATAGTACAGGATCTAGCCTAGTCTATAGAGTCAGAAATCTTCTCTGGGGAAGATCTCTGAAGGATCCTAGCATCAGGGAAATGGAGCAGAGGCAAGAAAGGGCATGCCAAACATAGGGAAGATAGTTGTGAAGGCTTCCAGTGAGGAAGAAGATCAATGTGCACAAGAAATTCAAAGAAGGTAGTGTAGGGAGGGAGAGCTTAGCTCAAAACAAAACAAAACAAAACAAAACAAAACAAAAACAAACTGGAGAGTTAACTGAGCTTAGGTCATGCTGTGCTGTGGTTAAGCGTGGTGTTAGTCATCTGATTTTTGGCAAGTTACTCTTTCTACGCCTCAGCCTGTTACATTAAGGTTGATCATTCTCATCTTCAGGGAGGCAGTTAAAATGGAAAATAAATTATATGAAACTGGCCAGGTGCGGTGGCTCACGCCTGTAATCCCAGCACCTTGGGAGGCCGAGGCGGGCAGATCACTTGAGGCCAGAAGTTCCAGACCAGTCTGGCCAATGTGGCGGAACCCCGTCTCTACTAAAATACAAAAACTAGCCGGGCCTGGTGGCACACGCCTGTAGTTTCAGCTACTTGGGAGACTGAGGCAGGAGAATCACTTGAGCCCGGGAGATGGAGGCTGCAGTGAACCGAGATCACGCCACTGCACTCCAGCTTGGGCGACAGAGCAAGACTTCATCTCAAAAAAATATATAAATAAATAAAGTATATGAAACTTTTAACTATATGTCTGGTATTTTTTAAAAATTTTATTTCTAAATTTTTATTTATTTACTTATTTTTAAGACTTACTGGGTTATGAGACTGGCTAATTTTTGTATTTTTGGTAGAAACAGGGTTTCACCACGTTGCCCAGGCTGGTCTCAAACTCCTGAGCTCAAGCGATCCATCGCCTTGGCCTCCCAAAGTGCTGGGATTACAGGCACAAGCCACCACACCTGGCTTGATATTATTTTTATCATTAAAATTTTACCTGTTTTCTAGGAAAAGCATTCTAAGATATTTTACATATTTTTCTGTCTTTTTGAACATAATATTTTAAACATGACACACCTTTTTATTGATAACTTCAGGTTGTCATTATCAGCTTCAAACAGCATACTATACTAAAGTTTAGGTCTGATTGTCCTTGATTTAAATGATCCAGCATCCTGTCTTTTTGTGTTCTTGGGTCTGATTTGTATTTAATTTGTTATTTGTTTGTTTCCTTATTGTCAGGCATTTTCTTCCTGCTCATAGCTTACTGTCTTCTAGTAGTCTTTGTTTCCGTCTTTCTTTTGGAGTTAGAAATTGGATATAAGAATGTGTTGCTCTGTGTAAAGTAAATAGACCTGAGGTGAGTAATAAGGCTTGTGAAATTTTAACATCTGTCTTGTCCCTTGAGAGGCCATTTTTGTTTACTTTCAGTTCTTGGTTATTATGAAGATTCATGAAATTGCTGGATATGTGAGCTGTATCTGCTCTCCAATTTGCTGGACAGTAATTGGACAGAGGAGAAAATTGGCTGTTCCATTGGGTAGTGTTTTCCTAGCACATTGTGGCTGGCTGGCTCAGGGCACTATATCATGCTTATTAATTTATGTATGTAGTGTAATACTTAACATTTATTGTTTGTTATACCCAGACATTGTTCTAGGTGCTTTACATGTATTAATGGTATTGATAATATTTTGTTTCTATTGCGTAATCAATTTGATTAATTTGGTTCTAATATCCATCTTATTGGAACATCGTTTTTTTTTTTTTTCTTTTGAGACAGGAGTCTCGCTCTGTCGCCCAGGCTGGAGTGCGGTGGCGCGATCTCGGCTCACTGCAGCCTCCACCTCCCTGGTTTAAGCGATTCTCTTCCCTCAGCCTCCTGAGTAGCTGGGACTACAGGCTCATGCCACCGCGCCTGGCTAGTTGTATATTTTCAGTAGGGACGGAGTTTCACCGTGTTAGCCAGCATTGTCTCAATCTCCTGACCTCATGATCCGCCTTTCTCGGCCTTCCAAAGTGCTGGGATTACAGGCGTGAGCCACTGCGCACGGCCTGGAACATCTTTATACTTAAAACAAGTAACTTTCTTTTTCTCCATGTAATTTCTGATAAATCCACTCCTGGAATGAATGTTTTAGAAAATTTGACAAAGAGGTACTTTTGAGCAACATTAGATAACCCCTTCAGTATGTAAATGATTGATGAGAGACTCCTTAATCTAGATTTAGAGACTTTCCGTACTGGCAGGAAGATGTACCAGAGTTCTTAAAAGGAGACTAATGAAAATATAAACATTTGTACAGAAGAATAGGTTAACATTTTTTGAGTTGATTACATAGCAAGGAAAACCTGAGGTTTTATACTTAGGAGTGCTAGGAACTAGGCATTGTAATGAGAAAAATCTGGGCCCTGCAGTAGAATGTGAATTATTTTTGATCCAGTACTTTATGCTCATTGTACTATGATAAATGATATCATTTCATATAAGGGCATTTTAATCTGATGCATTAGACTAAGGATAGTCTGAACTTTTTTGTTGCTACCACCACTTCAGTCTTTATCATTAATGAGAAGCTCAGATTGATAAAGTAATATTAAACTATTATTCTTAATATATTAATGTCAAAATAACAATTTTTTGAGCACTTTTTTGTATACATCTCTACAAGATAGTTTATTTTGTTTACTAGCTGCTCAGCTTTTTTATATGTGGAATATGGATTTACTTGATTGTTTTAGATTATTATACTGAGAGAGGGATAAAGAACTGGACCGATATTGTTTGTGCAATTAGTTAATGCTGATGCACAGTGCAGTATATTGCAAGAACTTCAGGACATACTTTTTTAGGTGGGTTTGTAAAACCTGTATATCTTCCAACCATGGAGGTTACTCCAGTCAGTAGCCCAAGTGTGCATACACACACACACACACACACATACACACGTATATGTGTAATTATATATAAATATATGCACATATATACATATACACACATGCGTATATGTGTACACAGATTTATACGTGTGTATTTTACATATGCATATACATATACATATACATATACATATACATATACATATACATATACATATACATATACATATACGTATACAGAGAGAGAATGAGAGAGAGAGAGAGAGACTGTTTCATTCTGTTGCCCAGGCTGGATTACAGTGACAAGGTCATAGATTACTGCAGGGTGGAACTCCTGGGCTCAAGTGATCCTCCCACCTCAACCTCCCCACTAGCTGGGTCTATAGGCAAGACCAACATGTTTGGCTAATTTTCAAATTTTTTGTAGTGACAAGGTCTTGCTACATTGCCCAGGCTGGTCTCAAACTCCTGGCCTCAAGCGATTCTCCCGCCTTGGCCTCCCAAAGTGCTGGGATTCCAGGGGTGAGCCAGAGTTCCTGACCGGCACTTATTTTTTTAATCAAATCAAGTTTTTACAGAAGTAAAAACAGATGCTTCACTATAGCCAGTTTCTAAAGAATTCACCAACAACATCTCTTCTTATATAGTCATTCTTTGTATATATATATAGTCATTCTTTATAGTCATTATCAAAATTGTGTACAAATGTATTGAAGAGCTTTATTGTAATTGTGGTTTCATCAATCTGAATAGAAAATTTGTCACCTAGTTGCTCTTCAGTGTTAATTATTATCTATGTATCTGCAAATTGAACCATTGCTCAATGGCAGTGCTTTAAAATACTGGAAGACTATCGATGCATCACTATTGAAATTACAGTCTCTAAGGTGGATAATATGACAGTCTTAGCAACTATTTCACCACTACAAGGTTTCGGGGACCTTTTTGTTTTGTTATTTTGTTTTTACATTTTAAAAAGCAGCTGTATGGAAATACAATTCACATACCATACTATTCACCCATTTCATATGTATAATTTAGTGGTTTTTAGGGTGTTCACAAAGTATATAACCACACCACAGTCAATTTAAGGACATTTTCGTCATCCTCAAGAGAATTTCTGTACCTGTCAACAGTCACTCCCTCTTCTTTCTTTTCTCCTCTAATCTTAGGCAGACAAAATTATTCTGTCTCTAAAAAATTATCTTTTCTGGACATTTCATATAATGGAATCTTATAAGAAGTGGTCTTTCGTGACTGGCTTCTTTCACTTAGGTCTTCAAGTTCATGCATGTTGTAGCATTGGTCTCTATTTCATTGCTGAATAATATTCTGTTGTATGGACATTTTATATATCTCTTCATGAACTGTTGATGGGCATTTGTGTTTTTTCCAATTTTTGGGTACTATGAATAACATTCATGTGCAGGCTTTTATATGCACATGTTTTCATTCTGCTTGGGTAAATACCTAGAAGTGGAAAGTCTGGATCATATGGTCATTCGGGGTTTATTCTTTTGGGAAACTGCCAAACTAGCTGCTCTTTTTTTTTTTTTTTTTTTTTTACAGAATTTAAACCACTTATTTACAGTAGAAAACATTTAATTAAGATATTTTTGCTTTAGGCCATGGTCTTCATGGTGAGTTGTTTATTCTTCCCTCTTTGATGTGTGAACTTGTCCATTTGTGATGTAGATTAGTCATCACATCACAAATAGTAAATGTAAATATACCATTTATACACATCCACCTAAATCTATTCTTTCTAAAATGCATGTATCTATTTAAGTATCCTTCTGATGAACCAAGGGTCATAAGTATGCCATAACCATAATGAGATTGATACTAATTTCGACAATAAGAGTAAATGAGTCCTTCACAGAGCAAAAGGAATTCTATATGTTTATTTAAAAGACAAATATTTGATTTGTAAAAATAATATCAAGACAGTTGGAAGACATGTTTGAAACTGCATGGGAGGGAGTGTGATTAATAGAAAGTGTAGGGTTGGGAAGGAGGATTAGTTATGGCAGTTCCACAATGAGTCTGGAGAGAGGGTTTAATAAAGGAAGTGTGCAGGGAATAACAGAAAAATCAAGGAAAAGGTAGTACCTGCTACTATCAATTGTCTGTTGAGATGGGAAAATGAAACCTACAAATCTATTAATCATTTGAAGATATTAACAAAGATAATATATAATTTTTGTTCTCTGGAGTTCCTTCCCCCACTCCATGTGTATTAGCTCATTTTCATGCTGCTGATAAAGACATACCTGAGACTGAGCAATTTACAAAACAAAGAGGTTTAATGGACTCATAGTTCCACATGGCTGGGGATGCCTCACAATCGTGGCTGAAGGTGAAAGGCACATCTCACATGGCCACAGATGAGAGATGAGAGCTTGTGCAGGGAAACTGCCCTTTATAAAACCATCAGATCTTGCGAGACTTATTCACTATCATAAGAATAGCATGGGGAAGACCTGCCTCCATGATTCAATTACCTCCTACTGGATTCTTCCCACAACGCGTGGTAATTGTGGGAGCTACAAGTCAAGGTGAGATTTGGATGGTGACACAGCCAAACCATGTAATTGTGGGAGCTACAAGTCAAGGTGAGATTTGGATGGTGACACAGCCAAACCATATCACCATGTAAGAGTTTTGAATCTTGTCTCTAACTTATTTTGGACTCAAATTAGAAATTAGTCTTTCACTGGGCATATGCATATATCAGTTAGCTTTTACTACGTGGTGAATCACCCCAAACTTAGTGGATTAAAATATCAAACATTTTTGTTGTTCATTGGTCTGGGACTCGACTATGCAGTTCTTATGATTTGGACTGGCTCGATTAGGATTGGATGATCTAGGATGGTGCCAGATGGGATGCTTAGGGGCTGAGGTCTTCTTCTTTGCATTGGTTTTCATCCTTGAAGAGGTCAGCTGGGGCTTATTCACATGGGAGCAAGCTTGCTGTGCTCAAGCAGTCTTCAAGTTTGGGCTTGCATCATATTTGCTAGTATCCTGTAGTTTAACCCAGATTTGATGGGTGGAGAAATGGACTGTATTTTTTGATGGGAGGTCCTGCAAAGTCAAAGTGCAAAAGTGGTGTCCACGCAGAGATGGTAAGAAATTTTGCCCCCACCCCCTTTTTTTTTCGTTACAGTCTTGTATACTGTCTAAAGAATTAAGATTATTCATTCATGCCCTCTCCTATTTTTTTTTTCATTCTCCTAAGGTAGTTTTAGGTTGAGATTATTCGTTCATGCCCTCTCCTATTTTTTTTTTTTTTCATTCTCCTAAGGTAGCTTTAGGTTTCTTTCCTAAGGAAATTGTATGAGATATAGAAGAAATAACTTAAAAGAATTGAAAACAGGGACTCAAACAGATATTTTATACCCATGTTCATAGCAGCATCATTCACATTAGTTAAAAGATAGAAGCAACCCAAATATCCATCAATGGATAAATGGAAAAATAAAATGTGGCATATACATAGCATAGAATGTTCCTCAGCCTTTAAAAGGGTGGACATTTCTGACACATGCTACAACATGGATGAACCTTGGAGACATTATAATAATACAGTCGCAAAAGGACAAATATTGTATGACTCCACTTATAGATGGTATCTAAAGTAGTCACATTCATAGAAACAGAAAGAATGATGGTTGTAAGGGGTGGGAGGGAGGGGAATAAGGGAATGGAGAGTTATTTAATGGGTACAGTTTCAGCTTGGGAAGATGAAAAAAGTTCTGGAAATGGATGATGGTGATGATTGTAGAACACCGTGAATGTACTTAATACTACTGAACTGTATACTTAAAAATAGTAAAAATGGTAATTTTTATGTTATGTATATTTTACTCAATTAAAAAAGTATATTCACTGCAACAGTGAAAAATTGGCAACTTCTAAATGTCTAACAAGAGAGAAATGGTAGCTAAGTAAATATTTCATTTAAGTTTTAGAAAGTATTGGTTATTAATTTAGGTTGGGTGTGGTGGCTCATGCTTGTAATCCCAGCAATTTGGGAGGCTGAGGTGGGTCGATTGCTTGATTCCAGGAGTTTGAGACCAGGCTAGGCAACATAGCAAACCCTTGTCTCTATAAAAAATACAAAAATTAGCTGGGCATGGTGGCACACACCTGAAGTTCCTACTCAGGAGCTACTCAGGTGGCTGAGGTGGGATAATCGCTTGAGCCCAGGAGGTCGAGGCTGCAGTAAGCTGCGATTATGCCAGTGCGCTCCAGCCCGGGCAACAGAGTGAGACCCTATCTTAAAAAAAAGGAAGTATTAGTTACTCATTTAAATGTTTGTGAAGACTATTTAATAAGAGAAAATACATCATAAATAAAATCAAGGCATAAATTTAAACACTACAACCTCAAACATGTAAATAAAATGCATAAAAACAGGTATGTACTGCCTTTGAAACCATGAGATACAGTTATTTAAAAATAGGAGAAAAAAAGCCAAAGAGGAATCAATCCATAGCCTTTTTAATAGAAAACAAAAATATGATAGAAGTTGACTACAACCTAATTAGCCTCCAAGTGAGAATTCAAAATAGTTTAGAGAAGTTGAGCATTTGTCGGAAGTCAAGTTGTCCAGCCAGTGCCGTTAGGAAGTTTTCAGATGAAGTTCCCAGTGTAAAGCAGACTGCCAGATCAATGGAAATGAATACACATCTCAGTTTCTATAAGAACCTACTGTTCTTATAGAAACTACTGGAAAGGATGTAGTCAGTAAATGGTGCTACAGAAATTTGGAAAAATCTCACAGATAAGGTGTGGTTTAATTCACCTCACATTATCTGACAAAATTAATTACAGATAGCTAAGTAGTAAAATATAACAAATGAAACAAAAAATTAGAAGGTAAAAGTAAATATTTATTAAATGTTTGGATATACAAATACTTCTTGCATAATAATAATGAAAGAACTCTAAGAGGAAATGATAGCTTAATATTGCCACAAAAAATGTAAAACTTTTTATAATCCAAACATATAAAATTAAAAGCCAAAAAATTTAATTGAATAATGTTGCCACAAATATGACAGAAAGGCTAAAGTTCTTACCAGATAAAATCCTTTTTTGGGTGAAAACCTGAGCATGTATCTTATTCCTGTTCTTGCCGCAATATTTTATAATTACTGTTTTTGTATCAGTCTCACTTGGGGTGGGGTATGTGTGTGTGTGTGTGTGTACCTTTTAGATCTTGGTATTTTCAGGGACAAACACAAAGTCTAGTCCAGAAGGCATTTTGTAAATGTCTGAGTATGAACAAATTGGATTCTGGG
The DNA here is from genome assembly GCF_028885625.2 of Pongo pygmaeus. Lineage (NCBI taxonomy): Eukaryota > Metazoa > Chordata > Mammalia > Primates > Hominidae > Pongo > Pongo pygmaeus. The sequence continues at coordinate 132,449,734 of NC_072379.2, forward strand.
GCTATTATTTTACTGAGGTCTGAAATGCTGACAAATGCATTTGTCAATCGATGAAGCAGATTTGAGAAGGGGATAGAAAAATGTTCAGTTAAGTTACTGTGCAAATGCAGCATACATTAACTTTCTTGGTGCAAAATATTTTAAAAGATGAAATATATATTCCAATAAAATATTTGGTGGCTATTGAAGTCACCTTACAAAATGCAACTACCACACATTGTTAGTTTATATGAATCAATTACAGGGGAGATCTTTCTGGTGCCATTTTTAATTTTTCCTCCTTCTAGTTGCTGAAGCCCTACCTTCATTCCTCTTGTCTTAATTTTCCCTCTCCCTTCTCTTTACCTCCTTTTTTCTCTATTCTCCCTTCATTTCTTTTCCTTTCTCTATCGCCTTCTCCACAACAGCTCAGTAAAAGAGTGAAGTTTTTGAGTTTCATTTATGCCTTTCCCTGCTTTGCCATAAAAATCAACCAAGGATGCTTTCAGATAGCACCAGTATAAGGGAAATAAGCTTTCATTGCAGGATGATTACTGTTGGTGATGTATAAAATAAAGGGAAGGATGTTATGTGGAATGTTGACCCTTCAGGGCTTGTAAGTGCACGTTACGTGGTCTGGATGGTAAACTGAGTGAGTTTAATATTAGCTACTGGAAATGATAGTGTTTATAAATTTTCAAAATGACATTTGTATCTGTCAGGCTTTAGCTTTTATTGTATCGAATATACTTACTATATTTTAATATTTTTCTAGAGCTGCTTTATGGTATGGGAAACACTAGTTGGAAATTGAAAACCCTCGACATTAGATGATTTTTATTTAACGTTATCTTTTGTATTAGTTGTAATTACAGTTTTCTGTTTGTAAGTCACTCTCCCAAAGCACAGGAGAAAAAAACAGATTTTTCTTCCATGATTTTCTCACTGAGAATAATTTGTCTTATCTACTTAAAAATACCTTCTTTTAAACAATAAAAGTGGCTCTATCTAAGGCTGTTACTTTACAAAATCGGAAAGTATTTATTTGTTAACACTTATTTATTTCTGTAGTCTTTGAAATTTCTATTCTCCCCCAATGTATTTTAGCAAAATGGGAGAAATGAAGGATAACCCAGAATTACATTCCCAGAGCAAAATATACTGTATTTGTTATTTGTGATTCATTTCAGTTCCGTGTTTTTTTATTTGTTGTTTGTTTGCTTGTTTTTTGAGACGGGGTCTCACTCTGTCAGCAGGCTGGAGTGCAGTGGCGCAATCTTGGCTCACTGCAACCTCTGCCTCCCGGATTCAAGCGATTCTCCTGCCTCAGCTTCCCGAGTAGCTGGGACTACAGGCACGTGCCTCCACGCCTGGCTAATTTTTTGTATTTTTAGTAGAGACGTAATTTCACCATGTTAACCAGGATGGTCTCGATCTGCTGACCTCGTGATCCGCCTGCCTGGGTCTCCCAAAGTGCTGGGATTACAGGTGTGAGCCACCATGCCCGGCCCCATTTCAGTTCTGTTTTATATATATGTTTGTAACTTTAACAATATAATAATAATGGTGTGGATTCAGTTTTTTTTAAAAAAAAACTGGATTTGAGTAGTTTATTTTATGACTCCTGTTTATTAAATCAAAATCAGCAAAAGTATTTCATCAGTATTTGTCCTCTTCAAACATTTTAGTAAATTTTAGGAAGTTAAAGTCGAGTTGAATACCAGTCGTAAAGCTAGTAAAACCTCTTCCAAAACAAACCTACAAACAAACCCCTAAACTACAGGTGTGGACCTTCATTATCTTTCTGAGTGTTGTGCCTTTAATGTGTTTGAGTCTCTCTGAGATGCATAATACGTGTTGTTTCAGTTTCAGCCATAACTTAATAGTGATTTTTCTCCATTATAGACTTTGCACATAATGAATTTCTGGAAATACACAACAACAGCTTCTTCCGCTTGTAGATAAAGACAGTAATATGATGGAGTGATCAAATACAAATGCTCCTTTAATTTATTTTACCAAGACATTTATCCATGTTTTATTTATAAGGCAATTGGAGTCATTCATTTTGTATGGAACTCTTCCTCTTCTGAATAACAAATAATATATTATCATATATAGCGCATTGGGGGAGGGAGTGATGAAAGCCAAACTTGAAAATAAAAGTTTAATATTTTGGGCTCATTGGGCACAATTATAGTGTTACTATCTTTGTTTTCAACTGAATCATAATTGTGTGTGCAAATTTTGAAAAAACCAGGATGGCATACGGCACAGAGTAGTATGGAAAAGAGAAAATTCTTTGTTCGAAGAGAGGGTTTTTTTTCCCTCCAGTTGAAGAGCATTTTAAATGCACAAAATCTGTCTCAGAAATATCCCTTTGAAAGATCTTTGCATACACAAGATTTAAAATGCTTTCATTCTGTGGGTGACTAGAATGAAATGGGAGCCTACATTCCCAAGAATCTCTGATATGACCATATAAAAACCATGACCAACTGGTTTGTTTTTAACTCTTACCATTTGAACGAGCCCATTTTAACGAGCCCATTTGAAGGGCATGGGCAGTACTTCATTTCTGAACCAAGTCAAGTTGACCGCTGGCATTTAACTCACTACCTTGTGTTTGCTGTTGCCTGATGCCAGTAAGAAATACGTTGAAAGCTGTAATATAATGATAACCATTATTTGCCCTCAGTTAAAAATCTAGCTAATGGGTCTGATGTGCCCACAGCTTCATATTGCTTCAGACTACCCCCTTCTAGGATATTTCAGAGTAAAAGATCAGACCAGAAAGAAAAGTTTAAAGCTCAGGATCTCATAGAATAAATGGAAGATAACCAGCTAGTTCTGTTAAAGCAGACTCTATATTTTAAATTCAGTAAGGATTTAAGTATATTAATGGTTACTAGTTTCCTATAAATTAGTTTGGGGAGATCCATGTAAAATTGAAGTCATAGTTTACTGCCATGTTTTTCCAAAGTATGTTCACAGGTGTTTGGAATACGTATGATCTAATCTGAAAATTAAGAGTATATATACCTTTCAGTTCTTACTATATCTTTCAACAGTGAGCTCTTCCTTAGTACTTTGAGTGTATCTGGCTTATAAACTACTATTTCAAGAATATCTCTTATATAGAGATCCAAGCATACCTGATTATTATAAAGACACTAGGTTGTGATTGTTTTAATATCCAATTTGTCTTTCACAAAGTTACTCTATTGTCAGTGCATTTGAAATCCTTTCTTTACAAAGAGTCTGTGACATCTTGTAAGTGTAACATATAGCTTTCTTGAATTGTCTGCTATACTGTAAGAGCTGTTTTTTGGAGTGCTTCATAGTGTCCCTTCCGGGGTACGTTAGGATGGAGGACGCAGGATTTTGGATGGAGGAAAATGTGACTCCTGATATTGTGTTTGCTGAATTATTAATATCACTGAGCTGCCTTTTTCTTAGAATAGCCACTGCTGGTAGGCTAATATTTCTAAGGTCAAACTGATTGCTAGAAATTATTCCTATTGAGATCAGCTAGGCCATTTCAACCTTTACTTAGGTTTTATTGTGATTTTCAGGTGAGAATAATAAGCTAGTGTTGCTTCCTAACGTTTCTGTGTGTGTATTTCATAACAGAACAATTGCATATGTTTCTTGGCAGATTCTTTTTCATGATGGGGTTTATGCTGGAGTTGGTGAGACTGCTTCAGAGCATTTCCTCTTCCCCATCTTATGCCTTTCTGAAATAGAGTTTTTAATACTTTTTAAGTTGTGGACCCCTTTTGACCTGTCAGAATAGTGCTGTTTACTGTGTTAATGGATGCAAAGAGTACAAAAGGAAACCCACTATATTGAAATACAGGTACGATAAATAAGAAGATCTAGTGTCAAGTCTAATAATACTGTAATTTCAAAGTAGTTATGAGTACAGTTGTAATTTTGAGATACCTGCAACACCTGTAATATAGTATGAAAGTATTTGTTATTTCTGTTGGTGACAGAATTGCAGGTATGTTAATACTGTTGTAGTTGTCTGTAATCATAGTTGAAGGAAATGCTAAATTTCAATAGAGGTTAGTGAAATAAAAGATGTGTGTTTTCCCCCTCTAAGGTCATGCCCTTTCTGAATTCTATCCATGGATTCCAGATTAAGAAGTATTTTTCTAATGGGATTCCTGCTTATCTGATTACTATTTCTCCTGAGCCAATATTCCAGAGAGAGAGACTGCGATTTGCCTTTCTTTCCTAAAGGGCTGAGTTCCCCAAACATTAGTGACAAGGCCTATAGTGCTGCTGAGGCTTCAATATCTTTCACTTATTCTGCCAGAAGAGACACATGGTTGGTACATTATTTTCTTTTCCCCAGATAATTGGCTCTTTCTTTTTTGAGAGACCAATACAATATTGTTGCCAGGCTATTGAGAAATTCTTATTTCTTTGGAATGGTATAAACCAAAGGATAAATCAGTTTTTCAGAAATCGCTAGTCTTTTTCTTTCTGATATGCTCAAATGTTAACCTTATTTATAAATCTTGATGACTCTTTCTTTATCCAAGTTGATATCAGGTTAGGAATTTGTGATATGGGATTGCTAATTTAAAATACACCGTTTATTCACTGGACTAAGAAGAAAGATCAAATTGGCTTGCAGAGAATTCTTTAAAAACAACAACGAAAACAAGAACAAAGATTTTATAAAATTTTATCCATTGATTCTACATTCTGTTGCTCAAGAGAGAAGCTTACCAGGATGTAACTTGCTGAAGCCAGTGAATTTATCATGACTACCTGGTTTAGCACATAGATTCGCAAAGGCATTTCATGTCCCTGGGCCCAGTAGAGAGAATCAGCAGTAAGAATACAATTACTTTAATTTTATTGTAGAAATGTAATCAAAAGTAGATATAGCCAGGCGTAGTGGCTTTCGCCTGTAGTCCCAGCACTTTGGGAGGCTGAGACAGGCGGATCATGAGGTCAAGAGATCGACACCATCCTGGCCAACATGGTGAAACCTCGCCTCCACTAAAAATACAACAAAATTAGCTGGACATGGTGGCATGTGTCTGTAGTCCCAGCTACTCGGGAGGCTGAGGCAGGAGGATCACTTGAACCCAGGAAGTGGAGGTTGCAGTGAGCCGAGATTGCGCGACTGCACTCCAGCCTGGCGACAGAGCAAGACTCCGTCTCAAAAAAAAACAAAAACAAAAAGTAGATATAGATGATAATAGAAAAGGGGGCAAAGTTACAAAGGGACAATAACCATAATACCACCCCGTTAACTGGATTTTTCTTACATCAAACTGTAGTTGTTTTAAAATATGTATTTAAGCTGGGCCCAGTGGTTCACGCTTGTAATCCCAGCACTTTGGGAGGCTGAGGTGGGTGGATCACCTGAGGTCAGGAGTTCGAGACCAGCCTGGCCAACATGGTGAAAACCTGTCTCTACTAAAAACACAAAAATTAGCCGAGCATGGTGGTGGGTGCCTGTAATCCCAGCTACTTGGGAGGCTGAGGCAGGAGAATCACATGAACCCGGGAGGTGGAGGTTGCAGTGAGCTGAGATTGCACCCCTGCATTCTAGCCTGGGCTACAGGAACGAAATTCCATCTCCAAAAAAATAAAATAAATAAAAATATGTATTTCAGTCATCGAGTTGATGGGCCTTCTATGTTGGTTAACTAAAGACTAGAGCATACAGTTAGAAACTTTTATCTGATTTATCCAAACATGGGATCTTCCTATGCTAAGTCTGCTGTTACTACACTCTGAGCAATAGGTAAAGGAATAATAATTTAAAAATTTTGGTTAAAAACTAGTTAGAATAAATTTCAAGTTGTGTAGAAGAGAAAAATTGTGTTTAGTTATAACAGTAGGTTTCAGTTCATTTTGTGATGCATAGAAAATGTGAATTACATTCAAAAAATGGCTGTAGTTGAAAGAGTTCTGTTCAGTAGGCCACTATATGAAGCCCTACAAAACAGTCATCAGTATTCCCAAATAAAATACAACACTGATAATCAAGAATCGTTCTTGTTTTTAGCCAAAACAGTTTGTGTGTGAGAGTGTGATATAGTGGGGAGATATTTACTGTTCATGCTTACTTCCTTTTTGTACTTGATCAGATATCTTTGAATGTATCAGTCATTCTCGAACTTTATTTGCATCAGAATCACCTGGAGGGCTTGTTAAAACACAGACTGTTGGGTACCATCCCCAGATTTCTGATTCATTAGGTCAAGAGTTGGACCCAATAATTTGCATTTCTAATTACCACACTTTGATAACCACTATATTGTCCATTTAATTTTTCCTAGCAGTAGTGAAGACTCACCTGATAATCTTTGGCTTAATGACAGATGGTATCTATGTGACATGATAAAACACCTCATCGTATTAAAAGCAAAAGGGAGCAGTTTCACAGTTGAAAGAAGCTGTATAATAAACCTAAATGGAGCTCTGAGCCTTGATCTCAGGAACATTCAAACTCCTTTAGATTGGAGAGAAATTTCCTTATAGTCTTAGGAAATATGGGGGTCAGTGAGATGTTAATATTTTTAATTGTGAAAGTTCTGATTTTACAAATAAACTTAAGTGCGACATCAGTGATTGTGATTTTTGAATTTGGCATTAGTGATTCCTTGATAGGAGCTATAGAGATCTACAGCTATATATCTTTTTTCTGGTGGCCGATCATTGTATTCTCTTCAGATTGTTGTCACTGTCAGTTGGTTTTCGGGAAGAGTCTTTCAAATTATCGTCTATGGCCTTTTATATGTTGATTCATTCAAATACCGAGTGACCATATAATATTTTAAGTCTACCAGGACATGTGAAAGTGCTCAGAGTGAGACAGTATATGAGTACTCCCTGTATCACCTGCTTAATTTTCTATAAACCTAAAACTGCTCTAAAATTTAAAGTCAATTAATTGAAAAAAAAGTACCCAGAGCCAACACATTTGTCTGAACAAAAGGAGAAGAGGTGAGAAAATGTACGTAAGTTTGGAGAAGAAAGATCCTGAATGTGCAAGGGTTTTTTTCTTCTTCTTAAATCTCTGTTCATTTATACATCCCAACATCAACAGATGTATGATTTAGCATTTGCCCTGCACCTCTTGCTCTAGGGACCATGGAGTTTTGTATATGGATACTCTGCTGCAGTGAACTCTGTCATTGTTCTGAACAGCTGGGAATGGAATATAACTCATTAAGACAGGAGATGTTATCCAAGCCTCCCCTGGCATCCTGAAGAGTAGTGAATATATTTTGCTTCCTGAGATCTAAAGTATCCATTTCGTTACCACCTAGTGTTCTCTTCCTTTTATTGAAAAACTCTATTGGCCGCATTGCCACTTTGAATGATGTGCACAGTTTATACCAGCTGTTCCTTTTCTTATTCCTTTCTCCTTCTTCTTTGCCTTTTTATTATGTTTATGGTGTGTGCTGTGCCTTGGCCTTGTATTTAAAAAATAAAGCCCTAGTGTAATTAGTACATATCACTTGGTTATGTAACTAGAAGAATATTAAGGACAGATTTTCACAATAAACCCCTATCATTCAGACATCCCTGCTCCCTTTGGTATAAAAAGCAACTTTGCTGGAGAGAGGGTTGCAAGTTTAAGTTTCTCATACTTATCATGCGAGGGAACTTATATTTGAGTTTTTATTTTATATCAGGTGCTTAGTCCTATTACTCCATTTGATTGTAGCAATAAATCTATGAGACATAAAAATATAAGAATTATTATCTCATTTTGTAGATGGGGCCCTAAGCATCAGAAAGATCTAAAACCCAATTAGTAAATTGTGAAGCAGGGATTCATATCTTTGTCTTTCTGGCTCTGTCATCTCTCTGTACTATTTATGCAACCTGTTGCTGAGTTATATATAAATTTAGATGTCTGTATTCATTTTTTATGTGGCATCATTGTCTGCTTATGTGGCATCATTGTCTGCTTATGTGGCATGATTATTTAGGACAAAAAGAAAGATAAGAGGAACCATGTTAAAAATATCACTTTTATCCGGAGATTCAGATTTATTTCTAGGTCATCATTTTTCTATTTGGAGAGTTATTCAGGCTTTGCAAATGAAATAGGCAGGGATGTTCAGGAATAGCAACCAGGAGCTTTCTTTGTAACTGGAGAGAAGAAAATACCAACCTCTCCACTAATGTTTATTGGGAGTTTACTATGTGCCAGCCACATACATGCATTATTTTATTTAATCCTCTAGGTGGTGTGAGAGTAGATGTGGAAAATGAGGTCCAATGCATTTAAATGATATGCCCAAGGTCACATAGCCTGCAAGTGTACAGCTGGGGCTAGAGCTGCCATCTGATTCCAGAACTCAGGCTCTCAATCAGTACGCTACACTGCCAAGGAATGGCAGTTTAAGAGGTGGAAGTGGTGTGACATAGTAACCTATAAAAAGACAGGTAAGTTATTTGAACACCTGGACATTTTCTTTTTCCATCAACCAGGAAGAAATATTGAGATAATGGATATACAATCATGCATCACTTAATGATGGAGACACGCTCCCAGAAATGTGTTGCTAGTCGATTTCATAGTTGTGCAAACATCATAGAGTGCACTTACACAAACCCAGATGGCATAGCCTACTACACACCTAGGCTACATGGTTTGGCCTTTTGCTCCTAGAGTACACACCTGTACAACATACTACTGTACTGAATAGGGTATTTGTAACATAGTGGTATTTGTGTATATAAACGTAGAAAAGGCATAGTAAAAATACCATAGTATAATCCCATGGAACCGTCACTGTATATACAGTGTGATGTTGATGGAAATGTTGTTATGCCACACACAACTATACATTTATCCATCCTCAAATGCTAATCTCCTGAAGAGAAATGAAAGCACATGTAGAGTTACTTGGCAACTTTTTATTAATCCAAGAAAGTTAGTTACATGATTTCTAAATCACTCCTGTTGGGTACAAGTGGAACCTAGGGGTTTTGAGAGTGAAAAAGGAAAGTTAAAGCAGTGGCAGAGAAAGGCTAAATGGGTTTGGCACATATTCAGCTTTGTTAAAGGGAATGTGAAGGATTGCAGTTCACTTTTCATGCCAAGGCATCTGTGATGATGGAGAGAGTGATGTCATATGCTTTGGCAAATTAACTGCGTAACCTTGAATGTAGTCAAGGGGCTTATCCTACTCTTTTTTTCTAGTTAAAGTGTCTCTAAGGTTGGCCTTTCTGACATCGTGGCCAGACTCATAGAGGCAGGACTTAATGGAGGCTAAACTCATTAGTATACATATACATAGGAATACTTCTTAAGATACGTATTTTCTGTAAGGAATACAAACTGTAGGAAAAGGATAAAGTTTTTAGTAAGGCATATATTTTAATGGAAATAATAATATAGTACCCATTAGTATTCATTTCCTTTAAAATATAGATGATATTATCTTTATAAGACATGGTGTCTTTATTTTATTGACTGTAAATGTACTAGTGAAATCTTTCCTAAGTTAACTCTTGAAACACAGATTCTAACACTGGTATTGTACAGAACCCAGCCATCCATGTTGGAGAGTGTCTGTGCTGCTTTAATTAGTTCTGATGTAATAAACCATTTCATGTTTAGCATTTTAGATTTATAATATGGTCTAGTTGGCTTCTAACTACAGATCATTGACTGAATTTATATCCAATTTTAAAATTTTGACAAGTAGGTGAAAACTGGAGGAACGACAAAGGAACATTTTAGTAAAACCAAGAAAGACTTGTCTTTAGTCATGGACTGTGGTACTACCACTTATTTGAGACCCAGGCAAGACTTGCAAGCAGATTTACCAAAGTCAGGGTCCAAAGTTAGAAAGAAAAAAGACATGAGAAAAGTTCTTCTTATGTGAAAAGTATAGTAGTCCTTAGGTACATAAATCCTCCTTGGATTTGTGATTGAGAATTCAGTTGTACTGCTTCTTTGCAGTAAACCTTACTTTTAATAATGTGATAGCTTTTTTATTTTCAAAAAATCTTCCTTTTGAATTGTTTTTAGAAATTAGTTTTGGGGACTAGAGGCCTGGTAGACCTACAAGCACAGATTGAATATCCCATATCCAAAATGCTTTGGACCAGAAGTGTTTGGGATTTTGGACTTTTTCAGATTCTGGAATATTTGCATATACATAATGAGGTATCTTGGGAGTGGAACCCAAGTCTAAACACGAAATTCATTTGTTTTTTATATACATAGCCTGAAGAAATTTTTATACAATATTTTAAATAATTTTATACATGAAACGAGGTTTATGTTAAGTACTTGTGTAGAATTCTCTACTTGTGGTGTCGTTAGGATGCTCAAAAAGTTTTGGATTTTGGAGCACTTTAGATTTTGAATTTTTAGATAAGGAATGCTCAACCAGTACCCAATACTTACTATTTCTAATGTTGGGGAAGCCAGTAATTCCAAAAATATTCTAAACTTTTTCTTTTCTTCATTAGCTTGAACTTAACTCTTATATTGTCATTCATCAATATATGACCCATCATTTGTAATATTTTAGAAACATGAAAGGAGGGGTGGTCTCAGAAAGACAAGATTTGTGATAAATTTCTTCAGTGAAACTCCTTTAGGAAATGAGTATTAGTTGCACTCTCCCACTGTAAACAGGAGCAGAATAACCACACTGATCAAGAGTTGGTGCTTAGTTTTACAGGTAATTTATTTTCCTGGGTGCCAAGTGCTTTTTATATGTGGAGCTATGGTTATAACTTAATGGCAGAAAATGAAGCATAATGCTAAAAGAAAACATAGTTCTAGGAGAAAGCTTACTTTTAATACCTGTTTCTTCTAGAAGTGAATAGGACTTTGGCGTGGGCAGTTTAAAAGTTGGCCACATCAGGTTTTAAGCTTGGAAGCCATGTTTGATTTTGAATCTTAGCCCAAGAAAAATAAATAAATTATTTATTCCAATATAAAGATGTTTGGAGGTGTCAGTAATTGACTTATTTATTTAGTCAGTAATTGACTAATTTAGACAGTAATTGACTAATTGCTTTATTGCAATTCAGATAATTTTAGAAAATTTACTTTTGAGGAGGAATTCTAATAAAGGATAATTTAAACAATTATGTGTGAGAAATAACTATTTACTCAACAGGAAATAGGGTTACTATAGGTGGTTAGAGTTTAAAACTAGAGATTTGCTTTGAATGTAGTTTTTTCTTTGAGATTTCAGGGTGAAAATTGCATGGCTGGAGCATGACCCAGAAACAGCCCTGCCATTGATTGCCACTGGGAATACAGTAATTGAAGATTTGCCTGTGTTGATTGACTTTCAGTATCTGATTACAGAAGCTCAGAGCAATGTATCTTGGTCTTTTCTCTCCTTTTTTGTCTCCTGTCAGAAATGCTTGTAAAATGTGTCTGGTTTATCTATAGATTTTTGGATTCTTAGAAGGCCACTTAACCATTTCTGTTTAGTATTTACCAGTTCAATCAATATGAATAGTAACAAAGAAAACCTGAATTAAAATGTACTAGGATTCTGAGACTGTTATGTCTGGTATATAATATGCTTTTCTAATTTATTCTTTGTAGAACCTCATCTCTATAAATGTTTGTGTTGAAATGCTTTTTGGTCTTAAGTGATGGAATGACAGCCTGTGCCAGGACATTGTAGCTTGTGAATGCCTACTCTTTTCAAGTGACTCATCGGTACAGGTTAATATTTTGAGTAAATCTTTAGGAATTAAATTCAATACTGTCAACAATGAGAATCTGGCCCGTTTATGTAGAGCTTAACAGAGGCAGAATATATTAATGGACTTTAGTTTTTCTAAAAAAGGGACATTGGTATTATATGCTATTCTATACCTAGCTCTAGGGGTAGCATGTACAGTATGGATTATTTGTGGTCCACTCCTTGCCACAGGTCTTCTGTGTTACCTTTAAAAAGCTGGGGTAGTGCCATGGCTGACTGTGCCATCTCTGTATGGATTTTCTGTTAATTTGTTTTATAATTTTGTTTTATAGGAACTATAGTATGATGTCAGAAACATTGGTGGCTGGATTAAGTACGGTATGTTGGAAAAGAGAAATGTGTTACCTGCTTGACGGGAGTACAGTTTGACTCTTCTGTTTCCCCTATGTGTTAATCTAATGATTTGTCCTTGATGGTATGGGAGTAGCTGGTGAGAAAAAGGAAGGGAAGGAAGATGAGGTAATTGTCCTGAATTGTCCTTGGATAAAGGATATAACTTCAAGTCTTTGCAAATGACAAAATGAGAGAAGTCCACATGGCATTTGAGAATACCTCTTCTGAATAACTCAGTTTAGGTCAGAGAATTTTATTTCAGCTCACGTAAGAACTTGATTTGTTTCTAGTGTTCCCTGTATTTTCATAATCAAACCGTAGCCTCTGCCTTTTGATGTTTTGTTTTGGTCAGCACTTTGGTTCTGTGTATTCATGTTTTTGTTGCCATTTTTGATTTAGTGTAGGATTTGATTAATGACTGCATACATTTTAAACGATGTCACATTGAAATGTACATTTGCGCAAATTTATGTATAATCAGTAAACATATGTTTTTGTTCTGTTTCCAAGATGCCTGTTTGGTTGTAGTTGTTTCAATTTTGTCCTAGGTTGAAGAACCTTAGCTAATTTCAATCAGCCCTGAGCTGTCATTCCTGTTCATCACTGTCACATTAACATCATTCCTGTTCATCAGTGTCACATTAGCAGCAAATCTGAACTTGCTGATTAGTAAAGTGGATGGAAATCACAGCTCTGTGTGTGTCCAAATAGCTACTCATCAGCAAAGCTTGTGATGGGGCCTGATGGTTTAATGCAGGCCTTAATCAAGGGCTAGGAAATGTTTTCTCTGCAGTTTAACCTAGTAGTACTGAATTACATTAACACGTATATACACTCGCATACACATACACAGTAGTGTTACATCAATGTTCAAAGTCAATCAGGCCAAATCAAACAAAAGAAGGAAATAGATCTTGAAGATGACTTTTCTTGTGATTTTAGTCAGCAAACATAAACAGCACATTTTCCTTTGGTCTCATCGATTTCCTCATATCCAGCTGAAGAACTGCTTGATTAATAGTATACCGTCTTTGGTGAAGTGGACTGAAAAAGTATGGGGTAAGCGGGGTGAATTTTATGTTTGGAGCTGTTATTATCCCATGTGGTATCTGTTGCTTACTTCTCGGTGGTACTTGTATAGATGTGTCAACAGATTTGATGTTTTGTGCCTATGAAGCAGAATACTTAAAAGGGCATGAGAGTCATTACTTGGAGACAAGATGGGCCCTCATTTGTGCTCACAATATCTCTGTGTGAGCACGTGGAACAACCATATTTTATTTTTTGAAAACAATCTTTTTGAGTGTCAAATGCTTATCTGTTGAGAGTCCACTGTAAAACTGAATGTCTTTGTGGTACTTGACATTTGAGATGATGTTTTTATAATGCCTCATTGTGGGAGGTTAAGTGTGATTATCCTGATTTTACTCATGAAGTTCTGAGCAGGTAAGTGACTTGTCCAAAGTTACCCTCCCGGTAAGTAAAAGCCAGACCTTGAATGCAGGCTTTCTGACTCCACCTACAGTAATTTTGTCTTTCAGCCATGTAACAGCTGCCTTGTTTATGTGGCTAACATGATGCTAGATAATTATGAGAAGAATTTCATTTAAAAGAATTCCTCATACTTGGAAGTTTACAATCATATCTGAATGACCACAGCCGTGTGAATCAAGTATTTGATTGTATTCAAACGTATTAATACAAAATACAAAATAATCTCAAAAAGATTGTTTTCAAAAAATAAAATACGATTGTTCCACGTGCTCACACAGAGATATTGTGAGCACAAATGAGGGCCCATCTCGTCTCCAAGTAATGACTCTCATGCCCTTTTAAGTATTCTGCTTCATAGGCACAAAACATCAAATCTGTTGACACATCTATACAAGTACCACCGAGAAGTAAGCAACAGATACCACATGGGATAATAACAGCTCCAAACATAAAATTCACCCCGCTTACCCCATACTTTTCCAGTCCACTTCACCAAAGACGGTATACTATTAATCAAGCAGTTCTTCAGCTGGATATGAGGAAATCGATGAGACCAAAGGAAAATGTGCTGTTTATGTTTGCTGACTAAAATCACAAGAAAAGTCATCTTCAAGATCTGTTTCCTTCTTTTGTTTGATTTGGCCTGATTGACTTTGAACATTGATGTAACACTACTGCGTATGTGTATGCGGGTGTATATACATGTTAATGTAATTCAATACTACTAGGTTAAACTGCAGAGAAAACATTTCCTAGCTCTTGATTAAGTCAAGATAAGCAGTAATATTGGAAACACTGTAGAAAGCAAGGATGGCATCGTGGTGTCTACCAGCATTCTGTGGAAGGATTAGAGGATTTGCATGCAGACCAAGAGCAGCCTGGGTAATTAGGACTCTGGTGCTGTTTTATGGAAAGCAATTTAATGCATATTTTTGAAGTAATATCAACTCTCTTATATGATTAAAAATGGTTTCTACCTTATATGTTTTAATTTTCTTTTATATATTTCAGCCCTGGAATCATACATATCTATCCTCCACACGTGTCATTTTCTTCCTCTCAAGGCTAGTGGTACACGTTTAAATATTTCCAGCATACGTTTTGTTGCTGTTATAAACTCTGAATAAGCATCGTCATTTTCTTCCAAGATTTCTGTCACTATCACATCATCTCTTTCTTTTCTGATGGCTCACATTAATGCAGGCAGTGCTAACACATTTGTTTCTTTTGTCTTTTATGACAGTCTGAGTTTTAAAACTTTGCTTCTATTCTGAGTTTAGTAGTTTTTGTTCAGAAATGGAACTTTGAGGCAGCAGCATCAGGTAATGGAAAGAATGTAGGCTTTTGAGACAAAGACCTGAATTTGGATACTTGCGGCTCCACTTACTAGCTTTAATGAGTTACTCAAATATTCTCAGTCACACTGTCCTGTTCATAAAATAGGAGTTAGTTGTGCTATTGTGAGGATTTGATAGGGCAGCCTAAGAGAAATGCCTGCCATGGTCCCTTACTCAGAATAAATGTTCAGCAAATTACAATTCTCCTTTATTTGCAGTACCGTTTCTCATGCTTTTTAATTAGATATTTTACTCCCTCTGTCTGCCCCTCCCTCCTCCTCTTTTTCTCCTTCTCTCTCTGTTTACAGCCCCGAAGTCCTAGTAATTCTTATGAGATCACGCACATCCACTTTGAAGTTTACTTTGACCATGCTCTGATCATACAAATAGTATGTTTCCAGCCAGCCTTCTTCAAAATGTTGCTGGTAGCAATTTTTATCACACTACTTTTTTCAGTCATACCCATTGTCTACCACGTTACCTATTTTATCTGTTCTTGTTTCCTTCTTTCTTGTCAGTCCATTTTAAAGGCCTCCTTATCTAGTTGACAGGCTTCCTTTATCCTGGCTATAGGAGTAGGTTTGGCTGTGAATAACAGAGACTCAGCTTAATAGTGATGTAAGAAGACAGAATTTTATTTCTCATGTAGAAGTGTGGGAGTCAAGTGCTGGTGTGGGGACTTTGATCTGTTTTAACGCTTTGTCACATGTGTGCTCCATTCCGAAGGTCCCCTCCTGGTCCAAGGTGGGTACTTGAACTCTTACTATTGTATCTACATATTAGGCAGCAGGAAGTAGACGGGGCAGGCAGCAGGAAGTAGACGGGGCAAAAGTAAGACATATGCTTCTCTTTGGAAGTTGCCCACACTGACTAACTCTTAGATTTGATTCGCCAGAACTGTATTACATGACTATGTCTAGATACAGTGAAGACTCAGAAATGTATCCTGTTTCAATTATCTACATGCCTAAAAGGAGAGAATGGATATTTGAGGACAACTGGCATTGTCTGCCTTGTTGGTATTTGTGAGATGTGCTGTATCCTTAGCCAAGGTTTCAGGAAACCAAATCCTTTAATTTCACACTATTTATATATCTTGATTTTTTTTTTTTTTTCTTTGAGATGGAGTCTCACTCTGTCGCCCAAGCTGGAGTTCAGTGGCATGATCTCGACTCACTGCAACCTCCGCCTCCCAGGTTCAAGTGATTCTTGTGCCTCAGCCTCCTGGGTAGTTGGGATTACAGGCACCCCCCCACCACACCTGACTAATTTTTTTGTATTTTTAGTAGACATGGGGTTTCACCATATTGGCCAACCTGGTCTTGAACTCCTGACCTCAAGTCGTCTGCCTGCCTCAGCCTCCCAAATTGCTGGAATTACAGGCGTGAGCCACTGCGCCCGGCCTAATTTCATACTATGTAGTTATCTATTGTTGTCCCATACTTTATCTTTCTAAGTCCACACTATCTATGGACATAGAATACCACTTGTACTTTATTTTGTTCATTTTCTTGCCAAGAGAAAAGTGTTTCTTCTAGTCAGATTCTTTGTTTTCTCCTGAACTACCCACCATGGTCAATGACTGTAGTCTTAAGACTGCAGGCAAATCTAGCAGAATGCCATATTGGATTTTTTCCCCCACATTCCTCTGAAAGTAGTCCAACATGGATTTTACTGTTGTTTTAAACCAAAATAATGGCAGTATAACACTCTTTATTTTTATCGAAACGTCTGTGGAAATATATTCCATTTTTCAAATATATCAGTGCTCAAGTGTCATCATGGAAGAACATCTAACCAAAGTGTATTGAAGATGGGGTTGTAAAAAGTTTTACATGTTGATTACAATAACACATATTTTTGATTCATTTTGTTTTCTTTTATAAATGTTTCCTTTCTTTAGTAGGAACAACTACAAGAGCTTTCCCTGTTTTTTTTTGTGTATGTTTCTTTTTTTTTTTGTATACTTTCTTGTGACTGACAGGTGTCTGAGGCCATAAGAGTATTTTTATTTTAAAGATGAGGCAATTGAGTTCAGGGGTTGGATAACTTATCCAAGTCCCTATAACAGGCAAGCAGCAGATCCCAGAATCAAACCCAGGCCGTTTGAATTCAAATTCACTTCCTTTTTCACTATGGTACAAGAATTGGAAAATAAGAGCATTCTTTTGCATATTATAGACTGAATTCTCAAAATTCTTTGTTGCTGTTCTTTCAGAATGGATGGGTCATCCTTCATGGGAGAACCCTCATCTCTATACAGTATGATTCAGCTGGGATAGAATTGTTTCCCTTTATTTGCTGTTAAATGGTTTCTTTTCCATCCATAGCTTGACAGACAAACATCTCCTTTCTGTTTCTTAAAATCTTTTACTCTTAGACCTTTTCCCCTTTCTTCTCTGATTGAATGCATAATATTTTTTAACAGTTGTATATATGCTCTCAAGGAACTTTAAATCTCTTCAGGGACACATAATACATGTATGAAAAAGGATTGGTGGGAAAGGAGTGGCAGCTCATGCCTGTAATCTCAGTACTATGGGAGGCTGAGGCTGGAGGATCACTTGAGGCTGGGAATTTGAGACCAACCTGGGCAACAAAGTAAGACCTTTGTTTCTACAAAAAATAAAAATAAAAAAATAAAAAACTCAGCCAGGTGAGGTAGCATGTGTCTGTACCCCTAGATACCTGGGAGGCTGAGGAAGGAGAATCATTTGACCCCAGGAGTTAGAGGCTGCAGTGAGCTATGATCCTGCCACTGCACTGCAGCTTGGGCTACAGAGCAGGACCCTGTGTCTTGAAAGAAAAAAAAGGAAAGGAAGGAAGGAAGGAAGGAAGGATTGATTACACCTGTCTCTGTGAAACTGCTGTTTTTTTTTCTTAGTCTTCTTTATTGGTACATTTTTAATATAAACTGCTGCTGATCTGTCATTCTCTATTCTGGAAATGTTTACTTCATTGTCTGTCTTTATCTTTTACCCCGGTATCTTGTACCTGTGGTATGCTTAAGCCTCTGCTCTACCTCATTACTTCTAGAAAGAACAATTTTATACCTGGACACACACATACGTGTCTTATATTACAGAGAGTGAGACAGAAGGCCGTGCGAGAGTGTCCTGCCCTCCCTGGGAATGGACAGAGCAGCATTCTTTCTGTCCTACTTAAGCAATGTGATGCTTCGATTTGGTATGAGACTTTTTTTTTTCTTGTATTGTCTTCTTTTTATTGTTTTATTATTTTATTGTCTGACAAAAATAGCCATCTCTCCTGTATCTCTTTTTACCCTTAACCTTTTCTGCTGGGTTGTATTTTTTTCCTATTGCATAACTGCAATGTCTGAACCTTAAATTCAACTCAAATTATGAACTCTGAAATGAACTTCCTTTGGCAAGACTGATTTAACAGCGTTCTAGATCTCAGTTGCATTCTCTTCTATGTTGATTTAAGTAAAGACAGGCTGTCTTAGTACCTGTTAATCAAGAATAGGAAAGACTGTGGGGTGGGGGGGTATATATATTCTCTCTAAAAGCTAACTGTAAAATCAGTGTATTAGCTTGGATGATTTAATAACTTGGGTTTTTTTCCCTTTTTTTGTGTGTGACTTAGCAGTTTTTAAGTATAGGAAAGGAAATTATAATATGGTTTTATAAAAATGAAACCTGTTTGAAGATCCCATCATTGATGGGGCCTGAATTTTTTAGTTGGTCTTTGTGAAGGAGATCATTGCTCTGTGAAGCTTATGAATCCCTAGACCTGAGAATTTCTAACATTATCTTACTAAGGAAATGTCTAGATGCTCTCCCAGAAGATTCTAAGGAGGCATGCCCTAGGGGCACATCTGCTGTAGAGGTAATGAGTTCACTGGAGGTAATCTCACAATCCCTTCTTGCTTGATGATTTTTTGATAATTCTATAATTCAGGTATGAAAAAAAAATCACCACCAGCAACCTCTAAAACCTGGGAGGAGCAGTTTGCTGTTTCCTGGTAGTTTTGAGGACTTTAGAAGGAAGGCACTAGATAAACATAAGGCATTTTTTGTTATTACTATTGCCATTACTTGTTATCATTTATGTAGCACCTGCTTCACTAATGCAATTGCTTACAGGAGCTGCAATTTTACTCCTGATGGCTACTTTTTGTCATTATGTAATCTGTGGTAAACCACATACCATCTAAATGTTGCCACTGGATTTCTTTTTTCTTCAAACTCCAGCCCTAGAATACTGTTGCTGTCCTATTTGTCAACGAACCACTAATAGAAATTTCTTAGGAACGTACCGTACTAGATGCCTAGGAAAAGAAAATATATTAAAAACCAGTGTAACTCTAACTGATTACCCCCATCATAGTTCTTATTACTTCAGAAAACTATTAAAAGAACATTAATAAGTTTTCCATGCATGGGTTCATTTTTATAACCAGTTGCTAAATTGCCAAGTTGCCTTTTTATTCACTTTCAAATTTACAAACAATTTCTAAGTCTGTGCTTTCATTTACTAATGCAAAGCTCTTTGCATATATATATGTATGTGTGTGTTTCCTGGTAAACTGTTATGCCTTCCTTATTCAATAGCTTTAGGTCTCTTGTTCTGAAAAATTCCTGCCAGCAGTTATCAATTTGCATGTTATGGAACAATGTATTGACCTGATAGACTTTGCAAGTTTTACTTGCAAAGCTAATAGCTTCCCATTATATAGTAGAGAAAGGCTTTGTTACATAGACACATTTATTAATTCTCTATTTACTGCTCATCAGAAAACTAAAAAAAATTTTGTTTTGAAATTTGGAATCTTGATGTTTGGAATATTTTTACACAATGAATCGAAGCACTTCTTGCTATTTCCCCTTTTTTGACATTATTAACAATTTTGTTTTTTTAATTCTAGGAAAAGGAAAGGTTTGACATTAAGATATGCAATAATAAAACCGTGGCACATCTGAATATTTATGTCTACATGAAATAATTTTTGAGACAATATGTTTTTGAGTTATTTGTAATATAGTGTCCTTAGGTTTAATTAAGCTAATTATAGTCATTATTTACCTTTTTCATATTGAAAATGGTTCTCCATATTTTTTCAAACAATTTGAGAAATTGTGCACTATGCAGGAAGTATCAGCTAGAAGTATAGTTAGGAAGTATCAGTTGCCGTCTCTCAGAACCTATGCCCAAATAGCCTTCAGCTTAATTTTTCACGTTTGAATATTGGTCACTGTTACCTCTCCATTCTGGGGCACTATGGTTAGAATCTCCCTGATAGCTTTAGAAACTGTTGGCTGTAAACACTTGGGAATAATGATGCATGATTTCTCATTAAATAGTTGCCTCATAAATAACTACTTTCAGGCATGAATCATCCACCAAGGTATATTTGTTTTTATGTTATGTTACGTTATGTTACGTTATTTATTTTTTGAGAGAGCATCTCACTTTGTTGCCCAGGCTGGAGTACAGTGGTGTGATCATGGCTCACTGCAGCCTCAACCTCCTGGGCGTAAATGATCCTCCCATCTCAGCCTCACAAGTAGCTGAGACTACAGGTGGGCACCACCATGCGTGGCTAATTTTTTGTATTTTTTTTTGTAGACATGGGGGTCTTACTATGTTGCCTAGACTGGTCTTGAACTCCTGGGCTCAAGTGTATTTGCATATTAAAGGAAAATTCTTAGTGGATGTTGGCCTCTATTTGGTGAATGAATAAGCAGAATGATAGATTAAAAAATTCTGGGTAATATTGGGACTAATTTTTTGGGAAAGAAGTTTTCCCAGGCACTGTGTCCTGTGTCATGAGAGAGGGTGGGTGTCCAGTGAGGAATTCCAGCAGAGGCTGAAGTCTCATTTGTGGTGGTCATGCATGTTTGCTTTCTGGTAGATTCAAGGTTCCAGGGCTCTTGTTAGGAATCTTTTTTTAGGACACAGTGTAAATGCATTTTAAGAACTTATTTTAAAAATTATTTTGAAGCAATGTGTGTACAGGCCAAAACCCTTGGCCTTCTGAAGATTCACTGAAAATTCAACTGGCAAAAAGCAGATTAATTGGAGAAAAGGCAGACAAATTTTATCTTGTGTGTGTGTGTGTGCCTTCAGAATGAAGACCCAAAGAAATGGAGGAAATTGTCCATTTTTATGTTTAGGTTCAACAAAGTATAGACAATCATGTAGAATTATGATTGGACAAAAGAGTATGATCCTAATTCTCATAGAAGGAATGGGGAAATCCAGCAAGGCCTGTCTGTCTAGATTCTTCCTAGCCTCTCTGAGCATGCATGCCTTCCTTCTGGGTGTGGGGCAGGACTCTTTCTGGAATTGGGCGGGGGAAGGTTTTATGACCTATAGTGAAACAAGATTGGTCAGATAAGTTACTTTTGGCCAGTTTTTACACAGAAATGTGGAGAGAAAGTTAGGGTAATGTTTTTAGGTTTTATGGCTGGCCTTGGGGTAAAGGTTCTGGCTTCTGTGACCAGCCTTGGGCAAGAGGGATTCTAGTTTCTGTGGGTAGCCTTGGGGGAGAATAGGACTGAGGAGGGGAGAAGGTCAGAGAAAAACCAGCTTCTGAGGCCACTTCTGAACCCTTCATTTTGGGGGTATTGTCTTCTGAGCCCCAATATATGTCACTTGGAGAGGGCCCACTTAAAGGTGTTCAGAAAATGATTTGAAATGGTTTGAAACTGATCTAATGAATGTTTGATTGTCAGTACCATTTTAGTTTTTCTACTATGTATTCAGAAAAATTTTAATTTTTTTTTTAGAATTGTTGGATTCAGAATAAAAGCTTAGAGGTTATAAATATTAATAATATTAAATGTGTTTAGACTAGAAGTATGCTAATTGAGTGCCCTAAGATGACCACAGCTATCAAAAGAATGTTTTGCTTATTTTCAGCTATCCCACAAACATAACAGCTTGAATATATTGAGAAACTTGAGCTTTTTAGATTTGTCCTTGAACTCTTGATTGGCTTTGCAATTTGTTTTCTGGATGGTGTGGTAAAGGATTTAATACCCTTTGGTATTGATTTTAAAAGGTAACGAGAATTTTTTTTTTAATATAATCCTCACAAAATATACTTTGTGTATAAATTGAGTGTTCTGACATAATCTCAGTTGCCTAAGATTTTCCACTAAGGCAAAGTTTTAGGTTTCTGTTCAATATTTATGTGAGCTAATTCAAGCATCGACAATATAATTTAATTAATTCTGTTTATTCCACCCAAGCTGTTATCAGTTGATATTCCCTAGTGTTGAGTCTCAGAGGAGTATTTTTATATTTTCATCTCTATGGTTATACTGTGGGCATTTTTTCCCCCTCATTTTATCTGGTCTCTTAATTCCATTTCTCCTGAGTTGCTGCCCTCTTGAACAGCCTCATCCATCCTTCATACAATAAGCTTTCATATATTTAATAACTATTATTAGGTTATCCTTATGCTGTCATCTCTTCAGCCACAATAATCCCAGTTCCTTTAAGCTTTATTTTTATCCTGCTTTTATCTAGCCTTTAATATTTTAGCGGCTTCTTCTAGATCTTCTTTAGAAAAGAGTAGTATGAGATTATAAAACGAACCTACTGCTAGTAGTGTGCTTGTCACTTCTCCTCTGTAGCCGTCAAATTCTTTGAGATCCTCAAACTGAAGCATCCATGGGAACATTTATTATTTGTTCAAATATGGCCATAAAAATCGACTTTGCAATCATATTGAGTCATCTTGACAGTGCTGTGAGTGACAGAAACTAATCTTATCTGCTGGCTAGCATTTTAAAAAAGATAAATGGACCCTCAGTCTTTAGTTTGCCTGTAAATGAAATTAGGTTTATCTTATTTCTCCCAGAAATAGCATTACTTAGAAAATTTTGAATTATTTCTTTCTGAACAAAGTTAAATGGCCAAGGCTAGGGGCTAAATTTTGATTATTATTACATACATATATTTTTTGCCTTTTATCAGCAAATAATGGTGCATTGGGAAAATTCAAGTATTAAGAAATCAGCGTATATTTTCTAAACAGAACAAAGATTCCTCACCATCTATACTTGCAGCCTGAGAAATATATGTTCAAAGTAAATTTTACTGAATATTTGTTCTCTGAATTTTTTTTCAGATCTAAAATAAAGTACCAAATCTTGATAATCACAGCACGTTTACGACTAATGTCTTCATTGTTTTATCTGTGTTCCTTTTAGTTGCTTAATCATTTAAAGATCAGATTAGATTGAAATCTACTATAATTCCTGCTGGTAAAGTGACTTTTATAGTAACTTCCACCATTTATTTGTTTTCTCAGTAGGAAACTGATTTACCTTACTTCTACGTGTGTTTCTGGTATCTTTATTCTGAAATTGTCTTTTCTTTTTCAGTCAGGATCTAGGACTTCAGAACCCATTTGTATCAACTCCTGTAAGAAACTAAATTAGGTCACCTAACAGTGTTGAATGCCTTTTTCTTCTGCATTTTAACTGACATTTTAGAACTCCAATACTGTCATTTTTTTTCTTTCTTCTATTCTTAATCTCTAGGACCATGTTAGTAAGTTTGTTAGATATTTTGTCAAATGTGATTTTTAACCAAATCGAGGGAGTTAAAGCAGTAACCTTTTTATGTTCTGTTTCTAAAGCAGGAGGACATTGCTATGCGGGGTTGATTTTTTGAAAAACCTTGTTGTCTTCCACTTGTAAGTTTCCTTCCCTTTTTTTTCCCCCGGTCAGTGTTTTTCAGGGCTCTTTGTATCTTGCACATGAAATAATATGAAAAGAAGATTTGAATGAATGGGAGGATAACTCTTCACTTTTTGTCTCGATTATTATGTTTTTAAATTTCATTTCACTTTGGGCCTTTAAAAGTGTATGTGTGTACGTATGTATGTGTGTATGTATTTATGTGTTTAGTATTTGGAAATTTGTGAGGGATGAAAAGGTTACTTCAACAGTTCCCTTGTTTATGTGGTTGCTATTTCTCTGCCAAATACTCATAAATGAGTTATTCTTTTCCTCCCCCACTGTTGCATCATAGAAGAAAAACGTATAGTAATGCCTCATTTGTTAGTATCATTAAGAAATGAAATGTCTCTCAAAAGTTAATTTTCCAGATAACTAAATCCTACCTCTGAGAATCATACTAGCTCCTCCATTTTTAGATGTTGAAGAAGTTATAAATTTCACTGAACCTCCATTTCTTCTTTTCTAAAGATGGACATGTAATACCTATTTTAATGATTTGTTCGGGGGATTAAATAAGTGTAAAATGCCTAGAACCACAAAAAACTTAGTATTTTTGAGATATCAAGAAAACTGTATACCTTATAGCCCATCAATAAATACTAGGTTCTTTCCCTTTTCCCATTAAATGCCATATTTTGATTTAAATTATCTTTTTCTTATTTCTTCGTACACTCATAGTCATAAAATCATTTAGATTTTACATTCAAATTAGGCCGGGCACGGTGGCTCACGCCTGTAATCCCAGCACTTTGGGAGGCCGAGGTGGGCGGATCACGAGGTCAGGAGATCGAGACCATCCTGGCTAACACGATGAAACCTTGTCTCTACTAAAAATACAAAAATTAGCCAGGCATGGTGGCAGGCACCTGTAGTCCCACCTACTCGGGAGGCTGAGGCAGAAGAATAGCGTGAGCCTGGGAGGCGGAGCTTGCAGTGAGCCGAGATTGCGCCACTGCACTCCAGCCTGGGCGACAGAGCGAGACTCTGTCTCAAAAAAAAGAAAGATTTTACATTCAAATTTTTAAAAATTTTCCTTTCTGTATTTATTACAGATTCTCCAGTTCACATTCTCTTTATCATTCACTTGAACCATTTTCGATATTTAAGAGTCTTAAAAGCAATCTAGTTTGACTACTGTCCCAATAGTTGAATTCTGTCTGCATCCTTTCTTCAAGTTACTTTGCAGTCTATATCTATTGCTTAAATGTGCTGGTGCTAGTTTGACCCTATATAACCACAAAGAATGTCAGATCTCAGTCTCATGTGGCACCCGTCCAATACATGAGGGTGGTTGGCATGTTCTCACTGAGCCTCCCTTTTTCCAAATGAAAATCCCTGATTACCAATTTATATTTTGGGGTTTCCAGTGCCTTGACATTCGGGTTGCTATTCCCTGCTGCTTCAGTTGGTTTAACTTGTTCTCGGATTGGAATGGATTCTAGTCTAGATATGATTTAAGCAATCCAGAGGAGAGTGAGATGATTACTTCTCTTCTATGTACTTCTGTTAATTTAGCCTGATATCACTCTAGGTAATGTTTTATAGCCAGTCACTCTGTTGATTCATAGTAACTTTTAAGAATTCTTTCTTATGGGTACTGTTTTTAAACTATATCTATTTTATTTTTTTAAGATCAGATTTATTGAGATATAGTTTACATACAGCAAAATTTCACCCTTTTTATAATAGCTGGGAAACTTTTTTTTTTTTTTTGAGATGGAGTCTTGCTCTGTCACCCAGGCTGGAGTGCAGTGGCATGATCTTGGTCACTGCAGCCTCTGCCTCCTGTGTTCAAGTGATTCTCCTGCCTCAGCCCCCCGAGTAGCTGGGATTACAGGCATGTGCCACCATACTCAGCTAATTTTTGTATTTTTTGTTTGAGATGAGGTTTACCGTGTTGGCCAGGCTGGTCTCAAACTTCTCACCTCAAGCGATCTGCCTGCCTTAGCCTCCCAGTGTACTGGGATTGCAGGAGTGAGCCACTTTACCCGGCCTTAGCTGGAAAACTTGAAGAGTTTTGACAAATGTATACAGTCATATAACTATCACCACAATTGAGATACAAATTGTTTCCTTCCTTTTCAAAAGTTCCCTAGTATCCCTTTGCAGCCGGTCCATTTCCCCACTCCCAGCCTCTGGCAACCTGATTCCTGTCCATATAATTTTGTATTTTGTAGATACCATTCTATTCTTGTATGGTTGGCTTTTCTGCTGTGGTATAAAACTTTATTTATTTACAATTTCTACATCTTAGTTTGGATATATAGCTCTAGACTGTCATGATATTTTTAATCCCAATTCTGTTTTTGTTTTCGTCTCTATCTCATAACATGCATAAATTTGATATGCATTTTAGCTGATCGTCCATGTTATAGGGGAGAAAAGGCCAACCAAAGATAAGAGCCAAGGGGGAAAAACCCACAAAAATTCCTTATTTGACACTAGACAACATTATCGAAGGTGACATTTATTCATTAATCATTCTCTTTTGATATTGTGCTTTAATCCACTCAACTTTATTATTGTTCAATTCATACTTAATATAGGCATATGTTGGAGGTATTCCAGGTTCAGTTCCAGACCACCATAATAAAGTAAAAATCACTATATAGCAAGCCACATGAATTTTTTAGTTTCTCAGTGCATATAAAAGTTATGTTTACACTATAGTGTAGTTTGTAAAGTGTGTGATAGCATTATGTCTGAAATCTTAATTTATTGATAAGCTTTATTGATAAAAAATACTGATGATCATCTGAGCCTTCAGCAAATTGTCATCTTTTTGCTGGTGGTGGGTCTTGCCTTGATGTTGGTGGCTGCTAACTGATCGGGATGGTGGTTGTTGAATGTTGGGGTAACTGTGCCCATTTCTGGAAATAAGGTAACAATGAAGCTTGCCCTATGGATTGACTCTTCCTCTTATGAAAAATTTCTCTGTAGCATGCAATGCTGTTTGATAGCATTTTACTCCCAGTAGAACGTCTTTCAACGTTGGAGTCAATCCCCTCAAACACTGTCACTGCTTTATCAATTAAGTTTATGTAATTCTAAATCCTTTGTTGTCATTTCAACAGTGTCCACAGCATCTTCAAGAGTAGATTACATCTCAAGAAATCACTTTCTTTGCTTGACTATAAGAACTCCTTGTTCGTTGAGGTTTTATCGTGAGATTGTAGCAATTTCATCTTTAGGCTCCACTTCTAATTCGCTTGCTGTTTCTACCATATTTGCAATTACTTCCTCCACTGGAGTCTTGAACTCCTCTGAGTCATCGACGAGGTTTGGAACCGACTTCCAAACTCCTGTTAATGTTGATATTTTGACCTCTTCCCATAAACCAGAAATGTTTGTAATGGCATCTAGCATGGTGAATCCTTTCCAAAAGGTTTTCAATTTACTTTGCCCGGACCCATCAGAAGAATCACTATTTATAGCAGCTATAGTCTTATGAAATGTGTTTTTTAAATAATAGGACTTAAGAATCCAAATGACTCCTTGATGCACAGGCTGTAGAACAGATTCTGTATTAGCAGACATGAAAACAATCTTGTTTTTATGTCAACAGTGTTGACATATCGCTAGTGTTTACAGCATCTTCACTAGAGTAGATTCCATCTCAAGAAACCACATTCTTTGCTTGACTATAAGGACTCTTTGTCCGTTCAAATTTTGTCATGAGATTGCAGCAATTTAGTCCATCTTTCGGCTCCGCTTCTATTTATAGAGAACAAGCAGAGTAGATTTAGCATAATTCTTGGGGGCCCTAGGATTTTTAGAATGGTAAATGAGCATTAGTTTCAACTTTAAGTCACCAGTTGCATTAGCCTCTAACAAGAGAATCAGCCTGTCCTTTGAAGCTTCGAAGCCAGCCATTGACTTCTCCTCTCTAGTTCTGAAAAGTTCTAGATGGCATCTTCTTCCAATAGAAGGCTGTTTCATCTACACTGAAAATCTGTTATGTAGTGTAGCCACCATCAATGAACTTGGCTAGATCTTCTGAATAACTTGCTGTAGCTTCTACATTGGCACTTGCTGCTTCACCTTGCCCTTTTATGTTATATAGATGGCTTCTTTCCTCAAACCTAATGAACCAGCCTCTGTTAGCTTCAAGCTTTTCTTCTGCAGCTTTCTCACCTCTCTCAGCCTTCAAAGAACTGAAGAGAGTAGAGCCTTGTTCTGGATTAGGCGTTTGCTTAAGAGAATGTTTTGTTTGGTTTGATCTTCTATCCAGACCACTAAAACTTTCGCCATGTAAGAAATGAGGCTGTTACACTTTCTTATCCTTTTTTCTTGGTCCACTAGAGTAGCACTTGTAATTTCCTTCAAGAACTTTTCTTTGCATTCGCAACGTGGCTGTTTGGTGCAAGAGGCCTGTCTTGGCTTTCTACATGCCTTCCTCACTAAGCTTAATTATTTCTAGCTTTTCGTTAGTTAATTAATTAATATATTTTCTTGAGACAGAGTCTCGCTTTGTCACCCAGGCCAGAGTGCAGTGGCATGATCTCGGCTCACTGTAACCTCCACCTCCCAGGTTCAATTGATTCTCATGCCTCAGCCTCCTGAGTAGCTGGGATTACAGGCATGCATCACCAGTTTTGTTTTTTTAGTAGAGACGGGTTTCACTGTGTTGTTAGGCTGGTCTTGAACTCCTGCCCTCAAGTGATCTGCCCGCCTTGGCCTCCCAAAGTGCTGGGATTACAGGCATGAGCAACCACACCCGTCCTCTAGCTTTTACATTGAGAGACGTGTGACTTTTCCTTTCACTTGAACACTGAGAGGCCATCGTAGGGTTATTAATTGGTATATTTTCAAAATTGTTATGTCTCTGAGAATTGGGAAACTGGAGGAGTGAGAGAGAGATGAGGGAATGATGGCCAGTGAGTGGGGCAGTCAGAACGTACACATGCATTGATTAAGTTTGCAGTCTTGTATGAGTGTGGTTCGTGGTGCCCCAAACCATTACAATAGTAACATCAAAGATCACCAGGATAGATATAATAATAATGAAAAAGTTTGAAATGTTGCAAGAATTATCAAAATGTGACACAGAGACATAAAGTGAACACAGGCTGTTGGAAAAATGGCACCTATAAACGTTCTGGGTACAGGGTTGCCACAAACCTTCAATTTGTAAAAAATGCAATAAAGCAAAGCATACTTCAAAAAACATGTGCTGGTACATGTATTTTAACCAAGGACAGCACAAGAAATCTTGGCAGATGTCATGTTGAAATCTGGAGCATGACTTTAAGCCTAGATTTCCATTACATAAAAGTCTAGTAACCTTTTCTGCCTACTAATGTGACTTTGAAAGTATCATCTGGCACACTGTTTATTGAAATTCACATTTTTCTTTGTCATTTTTGTTCTTTCACATTTTTAAGTTTGAAATTTATGTGCCTGATACTTTCCATAACCATAAGTTGTACAAACCAGTGGATTTTGTTTCTCAGTTGGCTATTTCTTATGAATGAAATCTTCTCTAAAGTATATTTTTATATTTGAATTGAAGGCATGCTTTTTGTTACAAAGCCCTTGTTGCC
This sequence comes from Pongo pygmaeus, assembly GCF_028885625.2. NCBI lineage: Eukaryota > Metazoa > Chordata > Mammalia > Primates > Hominidae > Pongo > Pongo pygmaeus. The sequence continues at coordinate 132,478,872 of NC_072379.2, forward strand.
TTCATTAGGTATTAAACAGCCCTACCCTGGCAGGGAGAGGTGTTATGTAGTAAATCATTTATATTTACTAAATGAGCCCTCTGAGGGCAGGTACCGTGTCTCCTTTGTATACTAATGTGACCCCAGAATCAAGCACAATGCCAAGTGCATAGTAGGTACCCTCAAATCAGAATCTCTAACTCTAGCCTAAACCTCTTTCATAGCTGAATGTGCTGTATTCTGTTGTATTAAATACCAGGCCCTGTTTAGACTTGTTTTATTATACATTTTTGGCTGTTACTCACAATAACAGAGTTATTCTTCCTGCAGGAATTTAAATAATAAAGATTTTCTTGAAAAATGTAACTCTGAGTTTGAGACTATAAAATCTATATCTCAGAGCAAATCTAGCATTTAATGACATCTAGCTTTTGCTCGAAAGTAATGGCCTTACTGTGTTTTATTACCACCAACAGTATTATAAGGCTTTTTATACTTTCCTTTATCACTCATTTTTATTAATATCAGAAAATAAGAGATAAGCGTAAGCACCTACCTTAACTGAGATGCAGTTGCAAGAATACTGTCCAGAGTTCCCTAACTTCACAAATGAGGGCATGTTCCTAGCTTCCACATTAGAACCTGTAATGGCCTTTTTGATTTGTTAACATTGCTGGACTACCACCCCCATTTATTCAGCAAAACACTAATTTAAGTGCTGCTGCAAAGGTATTTTGTAGATATGATTAAAGTCCATAATCAGTTGACTTCATGTATGGGAGATTATACTAGATACTCTAGGTGGGCCCAATTCAGTCAGCAAAAAGTTCTTACACGAAAAGTTGTGGCTTTCCCTGAAAAAGAAATTTCATTTGTGGACAGCATCTTCAGCTGATTTCCGAGACTTAGGCCCCACCTTCCTGACAGCCTGTCCTAATGATTTCGTACTTGCCTACATAGCTCCCACACTACTCTAAGCCAATACCCTGCTGTGTATTTCTTAATGTATATCTCCATTTGTTCTCCTCCTCTAGTTGAACCCTGACTGATATATTACCCAATCAGAATGATGGCTCCTGATAATTTTATAAGAAATAGTGTGATGCTAAGCATGATTCCTAGTTAATCATCCTATTCCTATGCAACATATCAAAAAAGACCCTTGTTGCATGCTAAATTCTTGGACTAAACATACTTTTCAGTTGCACAGCTGCCACAAACCATACTATTGTATACTTCCTGATTTTGTCATTTGATTTTTTTTTTTTTTAATTTCTAGGTTTTTCTTTCTAAGGATAGATTCATTATGTTATTTTCCTGGTCTAGAGTACAGAGAAATAATATTTTGATAATTTTAGTTGTTTCAAAATTGCTCTCTTTTTTGGAAGGAGAAACGTAACTGCCGTGCATTTTACTGTAGTCAGTAGTTAAATGTATAACATGTTAGCTCAAAGATTAAAATGTGAATATTCTAGAGCACGAGTACAGAGAGTTGATACAAAGGGGGATGTCAGTTGCTCTGAAGTTAAATTCCAGGATTCTGTCACATGCTGATATAGTGCCAAAGCTTATGGATCTCCATATGGTGCTGCTTTTGGGGTTTATACCACCTGTAATCTAGCTGATTTTCATTCATTTAAATTTGTCCAAGAGGTAAGCAAACTAAATAAGGAAATGAAAATAATATGCCTGTGTTAAAATGCCGAAGTTTGGGATGAGTTACTGTTATTACAGTGATTACCAAGAAAAAAATGATTCATTAAAGGAGTGCATTAGTAATATAGCAGTAGTGTTTCTATCACCTCATTAACAACAGGGAACAGCGTATCCATTTCTGACTTGTGGAGAGGGAAATTAATTTTTTTGTTTTATTGAGTCTTCGTGAGAAGATGGAGTTAGATCATTTTGGACATTTTTAAAAGTAATAGTAATGAATATAAATATGTTTTCATGGTTCAGGAATAATGATATTGTGAATGGAACTTGGCATTTTGATTGAATATAAAAAGTAATAAAACTAGTTGCATTCTGACTACATGATATTGCAGTTGTTTCATATCATTAAGAACCTTTGATTTCAGAAACAGAGAAAAAAAAACATGGCTCAGTTGAACCATGGTATTCAGACCTCATAAAAATGCTTCTCTAAGCTTGAGGCAGAGTTATTGGTTTATGTGTCAGCTAGCATTGTTTTACATTGCATCTTAAATATTTTAGGCTTTCTTCAAAGTAGCTGTTTTAACAGACAGGGCAGAAATCATTGAAGATGTCTTTGTGTTACTGCTGTCACGCAAAAACAAAAAGGTGCTACTTGTCTACAGTCTAGCAGACATTTGAGATTTTTAACTGCAGGTGTTTTATTAATATCCAACATATGAGAGAAATTGAGCCATAATTATTGATATTTGAAATTACTTCAAAAGCCATCTATATTAGGCATTACCTCCTTTCAACCATAGCCACCTCTAGGGAGAGATGGCAAATTGGACTGTTTCTGCAGACTCTGTTTGCTGAAACTCAGTGGTGACTTAGAATGGGAGTAATGAGGAGGGATGGTTTCCTTAACTAGTGATAGAAATGATCATACATGTATGATCAGCACAGTCCAGCTACATGGAAGTATCTGCCACTGTATTCATAGCATCTGGCACAGTATCTGGTGCAAAGTACAAAACACTATATTTTCCTGATAATAACAAATCATATTTTTTCACTCTTAAATGTTTGTCATTAAGGTGTATTTTACCCATTAATGTGTATATTTACTGTTGTTTTTGGCCTTCTCTTAAAATTTTATTAAATATTTGAATAAAATGAGTTTGGTGAATTAATAAAGGAAGGAGGAGAACTTACCTTTGTAAGGTCTGATCCATTTGCTTTTGGTATAATTGAAGGATCATTGACTGGATTAACATGCACTGAGCTCCAGTACTATCCTTGCCATTTACTAGTGGGTGTGTGACACTGGGCAACTTACAATATCTCAGGCACTGATTGATTCTTTATTGATAAGGTAGGGGTAGTATTATATATCCCACTTTATAGGATGATTATGAGCATCAAATAAGATAATGGATATGAAGTGTTTTATAAAGTGTGATATACATATAAAGGGTATTAGTAATCACAGTGTGTCTGTAATTTACATCTTATTTTATTCTGACTGCCCCAACTAATTCAGGCCTTTTGCTATCTCACACTTGGATTGTGCCTATCTTCTGCTAAATCAATTCCCTGTCTCTTGCTTTTGTAGGATGTGTTGAGTAGTCCCGAAATAATGTTCTAAATATGTTACTTTCCTTTTCAAGGCTTTTTGCTGTACCACCTGTCTACTCTTCTAGCCCTTATCTTCTCTCCATACTCCTTCCTCCCATTTCATCCCCTGAACTCCTTGCTATTCCTGAGCTCTTTATGCTTGCCACCTACATGCCTGTGCATGTGCTGTTATTTCTACCTAAAATACTTTCTCCCTTCTAAACTCATAATGTTTCTACTCAACAAAATCTGATTTGTCTCTCAAGACTCATCTCAGATATGACTTTGTCCCTTAATTTTTTTTCCTCTTTTGCCAGGCCCAGTGTTTCTTTTATAGAAATGGAATAGATAATGGTAGGAATGGGGATGGCAGCCAGGGGAGAGAAAGTATTACCGAATTTGATTTTCTGTTGTTCCCAACAAAGTGAGAGGTGATCCTAGGTTTTATTTTGCTGTTGGAGAATTTAAAATTGTGGTAGGTTTTTATCGCTCACGTAGCATGTCACCAGTTTCTCCCACCTCCACCCATGTCTATTCTTTGGTGCTTACATTTGTACTTTACCGATAAGGGGATTTTATGTAGATCTATAAGCATTCTTATTTTATGTAATATAGATAATAAATTTTTAATACATCGTATAATGTAAATTCCATAGGAAATAGCTGTATAGGGGAACGAAGAGGTGAGCTATCTAGAAGCAAAGAACCAGTTTTTACATTGAAAAACCTCACGGTTTATCTGTTATGTAGACTCCTTTATATTAGCTTTTCTTAAGTCGTGCTTTATCTTGGGTGGATCTTTAGGAAAATAGTAACTACAGCCCAGGCCTATTCCTGAGACTATTAAAATCTTCGTAGACTGTACTACTGTAGATTGATGAAACGTTTTATTTTATCTCTCAGTAATTTAATACTATTCTCTAGAAATCATTCTTAATATTATTTGAGTATCAAAAATCATGTAAATGTCAACAGAACAGCCATATATGTTTAAATTCTAAGTTCCTAAGCTCTCTACACTAAAAATAGAATTGTTGTTATACATTTTCTCAATTTAAAAATAAATTGAGGTCTGGAAGAGTTGTTTATTGCTCTGCTCGCCAACCTTCATCTAGTGCTGGGGCAGTATCTGTACCTATCTGCCTGATCTGTGTTTCAAAATGCTACTAAATTGATGCCTTTTCTTTGACAAAATCACCATGAATCAGAATGGCAATCACAGGGCCCCCTTGAGTTTTAGGTTTTGTGGCCATTGTCATTTCCTCCTCATTATTTGAAACCTGTCCTCTCCTAGGCCTGCTGCTTCCTAGGCCTAGGCATCTTGTAGCCTCCTGCACGTCACTTTTCATCCATGGAGACCCACCTGACCTTTCCTATCCCAGTAGCTCCTTATATGTAACGATCGGCACATTGTATTATAATTTTGCATTTATACATTTATCTCTCCAGCTAGACTGTGAGATCCTTATGGGCAAGGGATTATGATTTATTAATTTTCTTTAATCCTATGCCTTGCACATTACATGTAGTAAATGTTTGTGGAATTAAAAGATGGATTAAGGATTGTAAGATACCTCATCTTGGTGTTTCCCTTAGGTATAGCAGCATGTCATGATTTCTATGGATAGAAAATATTGGGGAAAGCAGTGAATTAGAAATGATTGGAAAAATTGAATCTAGCCTGTGGGATGTGGATTAATTCCTGTAACAGAGAATGGCCTGGGCAAGTTATTTATCTAAATAATAGTGAACAAATATTGAGTCCCCCTCAGCCTAAGGGACTGTGCTAGACTTGACTATTCTTTGTATAGACCAAGACATCTAAATAGATGGAAAAACTAGTAATATTAAAATACCTTTTTTTCTTGGTCACTGAGCATGTAATGGTTAAGAAGATGGTAATATGTTAGCGTTGTGTTAACTATTTTCACAGGTAAGACATTTTATGTTTCAACTTCAAAGATTACCTATAACTTTATTCTTGTTAGCTATATTTTTCTTTATAGTAGTTTTTGAGTAATATGTATATGTTCCTGTTTTTATTTCTTTAATAAAATTGAAAGTCATTTAAGTTATTCCTCCAAGAACCTAGGTTTATATTCAGAAGCCCTAGGGACTATTTGAAAGACACACAGACAGAAAGAGCACAGACTTTATAATCAAATTGCGTGGGTTTAAATTTTGGCTTTGCTACTCCAGCTATATGATTTTAGAAATACTTACTTTAGCATCTTTTTGCTATTTTGGCATCTACAAAATAATGGCAGTAGTGGTACTCACCTCATTCTGGGGTAATTCTGAGGGTTAAATGAGATAATACCCATAAGATTGTTAGCTATTATAACATATGCTCAATAGGCAAGTATTTTTAAAATAAAAATTCCAGTTTGGCATACTCCTACATAGCATGCCAAATGCAGTTTTGAATTTTCAAAATTTTGAATTTTTGTACCTTGTATATGTAAGGTAGTTCTCCTTTTGTGAGAAGATTGGCCAGATACATTAGGTTGTTTCTGACAGAAATAGGATGTGTGCATCACTTAGAAAATTATAACCACTCGACGTGATTTTTCATAAATTTCATTTTACCTGTTAGTTGTTGCCTGTAGTTAAGTTGTTTCAGTGCAGCTTGGTACCTACACCCTTTAACTTGTCACCAGCTGTGTTCTTTGTGGATTGTTTGTTGTAACTTTAATGAAATCTAGTCTTGCTGAATCACTAAACCTGTTCTCTCCTAGAAGGCTCTTTATTGGGACCTGACAGATCACCTCTCCAGAGCCTTCAGATGTCCCAGCTCTCTAATTCTTCTCCATAACGAGTTTTGTGCTGCATGATAAAATATTCATGTTCAAATAGGTTCTAAACTAATTATCTGTGGCCAGCAGTTGCCACTGCAGTCATTTGCTGTTAGCTTGGCTCAAGTTAATGGCTTGTATTTCAGTAGAAATAGTCCCTTCTGGCTGTTTCTTGTCACTGATTCTTATCCTAAATGGAATTTCCATACATATCTAGAGTTAATTCTTCTTCTTTTGAAAGGAGATTTTTTGCCCTACCTTTTTTCATCTCATTTTATTAAGATTAGCTTATTTTAGTGTTCAGTTCCTTATTGTTTCTTATCCATCTTCAAATCCTACATCCCTGCCAAATTCATAACTCCCACACTGTCCAAAAAGAAATAGTAAAGCACCAACTTTAATAAAATATACCATGTCAGATTTTGGAAGAAACAAAAATGGGGTCCCACGGTAAGGATGGGATCTAGTTTCAGTCTGTATGATAAACATTTCTGCTTAGTTGCTGGAGACCTACACAGGGAGTGTTATGATAGGAATTAACCACTTTGGGAAGAAATATGGGGCTGGATATGAGGGAGATAAGGCACTAATGGAATATTTTTCTGTGGGTGTTGTTGAAAATGATGGATGACTTGCTGAAGGAGTGGGAGGGTTCAATATCAGAGGACTAAGGGCTTGATCTTCGGGGAATCTGTACTTAGATGTAGGTATGAAAAGAGCTGGAGCCCAGCTAGCAAGGAGACCTTCCTGATACCCTGGGACAGGTCCGTGCCTGGGGCCTTCTTGAATCCTTTCTGCGTCCCTCTGTTTCAGTGAGTGAGTGAGTGACTGGATATGAAAGGATAAGTCAGAGAAAGAAGATGTTATTAGGCAAATAGAGGGTGGACCGCCTTTAGAAATTCTAAGTGCCTCTCACCTCAGCGTCATTGTGGTCACTGAGCTCTTCAGAAAACAGCATCTAACCTAAAGTACTTAACTGGAATGTTGGACCAAGGAGACAGGTACCCTTTTCTTTAACTAGCTATTAGAGCTTTTGTTCCACCTGACTTTTTCAGAATGTTGTAGCCATTAAACTCTTAAATACCACCCTGGTTTCTCCTCCCTCCCCCGCAACCCCTCCCTTCCTACCTTTCCCTTCAAATAAACCAAACACAAAAGTCTTAGGTTGCATTTTTTTTCATTCACTATACTCTATATTTCAGTTTTATTTTGTATTTAATTGACATATAATTGACACATAATAATTGTTAAGTTGCGTATTGATTCTCTGCCAGTTAAATGGTATATGCCATATGCATTCTGTTAATGGCCTAGGGATTTCATGGGCCCAAGGTTAGTGCTTTGATTTTGAAATCAAAATGTTCAGTTTCTCATGAACTTCAAATTATTCTATTTTGAATAAACAGAGTCAATAGATTCGTAGTGTTAGGGCTTGTCAGCATGCTGGAATCACAGATGTGTGGTGAATAAAACATAAATGATTTTTATGGCATTCTGAATAGTAAAAGTCTTTCTGATCCTGAATGCACAAATCCAACATTTTATTCTCTGTTGTACTTAAAACAGCACAAATGGCCTGGCGTGGTGTCTCACACCTGTCATCCCAGCACTTTGGGAGGCCTAGACAGACAGATCACTTGAGGTCAGGAGTTCGAGACCAGCCTAACCAACATGGCGAAATCCCATCTCTACTAAAAATACAGAAATTGGCCAGGCATGATGGCAGGCGCCTGTAATCGCAGCTACTCAAGAGGCTGAGGCAGGAGAATCATTTGAAACCGGGAGGCAGAGGTTGCAGTGAGCCAAGATCAGCACTGCACTCCAGCCTGGGTAACAGAGCAAGACTTCTTCTCAAAAACAAAAACAAACAAACAAAAAAAAACAGCAAATATGGGAAATTAGTATGATAAGTGTTTTCCCCTCATGCATTTTTTCTGACCTGTGTCATATGTGTCTTAATTTATCTGCTTTTTTATTCCTTGATCAAAGAAACATGCCTATTAAAACACCCACGGTGAAATACTTCCTGAAAGGAAATGCTAGCTGGCATTTTGGTTCCTTTTCTTTTCTTTTCAAATAAAAGCACTTTTTGCCCTGTAATCTGTTATAAATGTAAATCCTGCGAAATATGTCAGAGGGAAATCTAATAAAGTATCAGAATTATGGCTTCTTGGAATTCAGCTATAACTTGGAATTTAAAGAGTTACATATGTTGCTTTATATTCATTCTGTATGTATAACACCAGAATAATCGATTTCTTTAATTAAATGCACAAATAATAGTTTAAGTTCATGAAGTACCTGAGGCACTGGGCAGAGGGGTGTGTTAAACATCGAGGAATTTAATGAGAAACGTGTTTAATCTACTCCCTCCTTTAATGTAGAACAATAATTTTGGAAATTACAAACAAATGTACGTATTCTTCAAATGTCTTTTTATTTTTTTTAAATTTTAAGCATATAGATTTTATTTTTCTTTTGTTAGTTTTTTTCCATAGGCTGTGCCTATGCTCACTGAAAGGATATGAGATGTAAACTGTGTTCTATGGAATCCCGATCATCTTAAGATATCAGAGTTAACACTTCAAATCGTTTAATAC